>NC_090271.1:919318-1224090 GCF_040414725.1 Anabrus simplex
TGCCGTGTAGTCCCGAGTGGAGTACAGTGCATGTACTGCCGTGTAGTAGTGAGTGGAGTACTGTGCCTGTACTGCCGTGTAGTACTGAGTGGAGTACTGTGTGTATAGTGCCGTGTAGTACCGGGTCGAGTACATTGGGTGTACTGCCGTGTAGTACTGAGGGGTTACAGTGCCTGTACTGCCGTGTAGTACTGAGTGGAGTACAGTGCCTGTACTGCCGTGTAGTACTGAGTAGAGTCTAGTGCCTGTACTGCCGTGTAGTCCCGAGTGGAGCACTGTGTGTATAGTGCCGTGTAGTACCGAGTGGAGTACAGTGTCTGTACTGCGGTGTAGTACTGAGTGGAGTCAGTGCCTGTACTGCCGTGTAGGACTGAGTGAAGTACAGTGACTGTATTGCCGTGTAGTACCGAGTGGGGGACTGTGTGTATACTGCCGTGTAGTACTGAGTGGAGTACAGTGTGTATAGTGCCGTCTAGTACCGAGTGGGGTTTGTGTGCATACTACCGTGTAGTACTGAGTGGAGTACAGTGCCTGTATTGCCATGTTGTCCCGAGTGGAGTACTGTGTGTATACTGCCGTGTAGTACCGAGTGGAGTACAGTGCCTGTACTGCCGTGTAGTACCGAGTGGAGTACTGTGTGTATAGTGCCGTGTAGAACCGAGTTTAGTACAGTGCCTGTACTGCCGTGTAGTCCCGAGTGGAGCACTGTGTGTATAGTGCCGTGTAGTACCGAGTGGAGTACAGTGTCTGTACTGCGGTGTAGTACTGAGTGGAGTCAGTGCCTGTACTGCCGTGTAGGACTGAGTGAAGTACAGTGACTGTATTGCCGTGTAGTACCGAGTGGGGGCTGTGTGTATACTGCCGTGTAGTACTGAGTGGAGTACAGTGTGTATAGTGCCGTCTAGTACCGAGTGGGGTTTGTGTGCATACTACCGTGTAGTACTGAGTGGAGTACAGTGCCTGTATTGCCATGTTGTCCCGAGTGGAGTACTGTGTGTATACTGCCGTGTAGTACCGAGTGGAGTACAGTGCCTGTACTGCCGTGTAGTACCGAGTGGAGTACTGTGTGTATAGTGCCGTGTAGAACCGAGTTTAGTACAGTGCATGTACTGCCGTGTATTACCGAGTGGAGTACTGTGTGTATAGTGCGGTGTAGTACCGAGTGGAGTACAGTGCATGTACTCCCGTGTAGTACCGAGTGGAGTACTGTGGGTATAGTGCCGTGTAGTGCCGAGTGGAGTACAGTGCTTGTATTGTCGAGTAGTACCGAGTGGAGTACTATGTGTATAGTGCCGTGTAGTACCGAGTGGAGCACTGTGTGCATACTGCCGTGTAGTACTGAGTGGAGTACAGTACCTGTACTGCCGTGTAGTACCGAGTGGAGTACTGTGTGTATAGTGCCGTGTAGTACCGAGTGGAGTACAGTGCCTGTACTGCCGTATAGTACTGAGTGGAGTAGAATGCCTGTACTGCCGTGTAGTACCGAGTGGAGTACAGTGCCTGTATTGCCGTGTAGTACCGAGTGGAGTACAGTGTGTATAGTGCCGTGTAGTACCGAGTGGAGTACTGTGTGCATACTGCCGTGTAGTACTGAGTGGAGTACAGTACCTGTACTGTCGTGTAGTACCGAGTGGAGTACTCTGTGTATAGTGCCGTGTAGTACCGAGTGGTGTACAGTGCCTGTACTGCCGTGTAGACCCGAGTGGAGTACAGTACATGTACTGCCGTGTAGTAGTGAGTGGAGTACTGTGCCTGTACTGCCGTGTAGTACTGAGTGGAGTACTGTGGGTATAGTGCCGTGTAGTACTGAGTGGAGTACAGTGCCTGTATTGCCATGTTGTCCCGAGTGGAGTACTGTGTGTATACTGCCGTGTAGTACCGAGTGGAGTACTGTGTGTATAGTGCGGTGTAGTACCGAGTGGAGTACAGTGCATGTACTCCCGTGTAGTACCGAGTGGAGTACTGTGGGTATAGTGCCGTGTAGTGCCGAGTGGAGTACAGTGCCTGTATTGTCGAGTAGTACCGAGTGGAGTACTATGTGTATAGTGCCGTGTAGTACCGAGTGGAGCACTGTGTGCATACTGCCGTGTAGTACTGAGTGGAGTACAGTGCCTGTATTGCCATGTTGTCCCGAGTGGAGTACTGTGTGTATACTGCCGTGTAGTACCGAGTGGAGTACTGTGTGTATAGTGCCGTGTAGTACCGAGTGGAGTACAGTGCCTGTACTGCCGTATAGTACTGAGTGGAGTAGAATGCCTGTACTGTCGTGTAGTACCGAGTGGAGTACTGTGTGTATAGTGCAGTGTAGTACCGAGTGGAGTACTGTGTGCATACTGCCGTGTAGTACTGAGTGGAGTACAGTGCCTGTACTGCCGTGTAGTACCGAGTGGAGTACTGTGTGTATAGTGCCGTGTAGAACCGAGTTTAGTACAGTGCATGTACTGCCGTGTATTACCGAGTGGAGTACTGTGTGTATAGTGCGGTGTAGTACCGAGTGGAGTACAGTGCATGTACTCCCGTGTAGTACCGAGTGGAGTACTGTGGGTATAGTGCCGTGTAGTGCCGAGTGGAGTACAGTGCTTGTATTGTCGAGTAGTACCGAGTGGAGTACTATGTGTATAGTGCCGTGTAGTTCCGAGTGGAGCACTGTGTGCATACTGCCGTGTAGTACTGAGTGGAGTACAGTACCTGTACTGCCGTGTAGTACCGAGTGGAGTACTGTGTGTATAGTGCCGTGTAGTACCGAGTGGAGTACAGTGCCTGTACTGCCGTATAGTACTGAGTGGAGTAGAATGCCTGTACTGCCGTGTAGTACCGAGTGGAGTACAGTGCCTGTATTGCCGTGTAGTACCGAGTGGAGTACAGTGTGTATAGTGCCGTGTAGTACCGAGTGGAGTACTGTGTGCATACTGCCGTGTAGTACTGAGTGGAGTACAGTACCTGTACTGTCGTGTAGTACCGAGTGGAGTACTCTGTGTATAGTGCCGTGTAGTACCGAGTGGTGTACAGTGCCTGTACTGCCGTGTAGACCCGAGTGGAGTACAGTACATGTACTGCCGTGTAGTAGTGAGTGGAGTACTGTGCCTGTACTGCCGTGTAGTACTGAGTGGAGTACTGTGTGTATAGTGCCGTGTAGTACCGGGTGGAGTACATTGGGTGTACTGCCGTGTAGTACTGAGTGGGGTACAGTGCCTGTACTGCCGTGTAGTACTGAGTGGAGTACAGTGCCTGTACTGCCGTGTAGTACTGAGTGGAGTACAGTGCCTGTACTGCCGTGTAGTCCCGTGTGGAGTACTGTGTGTATAGTGCCGTGTAGTACCGAGTGGAGTACAGTGCCTGTACTGCGGTCTAGTACTGAGTGGAGTACAGTGCCTGTACTGCCGTGTAGGACTGAGTGGAGTACAGTGGCTGTACTGCCGTGTAGTACTGCGTGGAGTACAGTGCCTGTAATGCCGTGTAGTCCCGAATGGAGTACTGTGTGTATAGTGCTGTGTAGTACCGAATGGAGTACAGTGCCTGTACTGCCGTGTAGTACTGAGTGGAGTACTGTGTGTATAGTGCCGTGTAGTACCGAGTGGAGTACAGTGCCTGTACTGCCGTGTAGTACTGAGTGGAGTACAGTGCCTGTAATGCCGTGTAGTCCCGAATGGAGTACTGTGTGCATAGTGCCGTGTAGTACCGAGTGGAGTACAGTGCCTGTACTGCCGTGTAGTACTGAGTGGAGTACAGTGCCTGTACTGCCGTGTAGTCCGGAGTGGAGTACAGTGCCTGTACTGCCGTGTAGTCCCGAGTGGAGTACTTTGTGTACAGTGCCGTGTAGTACCGAGTGGAGTACAGTGCCTGTACTGCCGTGTAGTACTAAGTGGAGTACAGTGCCTGTACTGCCGTGTAGTCCCGAGTGGAGTACTGTGTGTATAGTGCAGTGTAGTACTGAGTGGTGTAATGTACCTGTACTGCCGTGTAGTACTGAGTGGAGTACAGTGCCTCTACTGCCGTGTAGTACTGAGTATAGTACAGTGCCTGTACTGCCGTGTAGTACCGAGTGGGGGACTGTGTGTATACTGCCGTGTAGTACTCAGTGGAGTACAGTACCTGTACTGCCGAGTAGTCCCGAGTGGAGTACTGTGTGTATATTGCAGTGTAGTGCTGAGTGGAGTACAGTACCTGTACTGCCGTGTAGTACCGAGTGGGGGACTGTGTGCATACTGCCGTGTAGTTGCGAGTGGAGTACAGTGCCTGTACTGGCGTGTAGTACTGAGTGGAGTACAGTGCCTGTATTGCCGTGTAGTCCCGAGTGGAGTACAGTGCCTGTACTGCCGTGTAGTACCGAGTGGACTACTGTGTGTATAGTGCCGTGTAGTACCGAGTGGAGTACAGTGCCTGTACTGCGTGTAGTACCGAGTGGAGTACTGTGTGTATAGTGCCGTGTAGTGCCGAGTGGAGTACAGTGCCTGTACTGCCGTGTAGGACTGAGCGGAGTACAGTGTGAATAGCGCCGTGTAGTACCGAGTGGAGTACAGTGCCTGTACTGCCGTGTAGTACCGAGTGGAGTACAGTGTGTATAGTGCCGTCTAGTACCGAGTGGAATACAGTGTGTATAGTGCCGTGTAGTACTGAGTGGAGTACAGTGCCTGTGCTGCCGTGTAGTACTGAGTGGGGTACAGTGCCTGTACTGCCGTGTAGTACCGAGTGGGGGAATGTGACTATACTGCCGTGTAGTACTGAGTATAGTACAGTGCCTGTACTGCCGTGTAGTACTGAGAGGAATACTGTGTGCATACTGCTGTGTAGTACTCAGTGGAGTACAGTACCTGTACTGCCGTGTAGTACCGAGTGGGGGAATGTGTGTATACTGCCGTGTAGTACTGAGTGGAGTACAGTGCCTGTACTACCGTGTAGTACCGAGTGGGGGACTGTGTGTATACTGTCGTGTAGTACTGAGTGGAGTACTGTGTGTATAGTGCAGTGTAGTGCTGAGTGGAGTACAGTACCTGTACTGCCGTGTAGTACTGAGTATAGTACAGTGCCTGTACTGCCGTGTAGTACCGAGTGGGGGACTGTGTGTATACTGCCGTGTAGTACTGAGTGGAGTACAGTACCTGTACTGCCGAGTAGTCCCGAGTGGAGTACTGTGTGTATAGTGCAGTGTAATGCTGAGTGGAGTACAGTACCTGTACTGCCGTGTAGTACCGAGTGGGGGACTTTGTGCATACTGCCGTGTAGTTCCGAGTGGAGTACAGTGCCCGTACTGCGTGTAGTACTGAGTGGAGTACAGTGCCTGTATTGCCGTGTAGTCCCGGGTGGAGTACAGTGCCTGTACTGCCGCGTAGTAGTGAGTGGAGTACAGTGCCTCTACTGCCGTGTAGTACTGGGTGGAGTACAGTGCCTGTACTGCCGTGTAGTACCGAGTGGGGGACTGTGTTTATACTGCCGTGTAGTTCCGAGTGGACTACAGTGCCTGTACTTCCGTGTAGTACCGAGTGGAATACTGTGTGTATAGTGCCGTGTAGTACCGAGGGGAGTACTGTGTGCATACTGCCGTGTAGTACTGAGTGGAGTACAGTGCCTGTACTGCCGTGTAGTACCGAGTGGAGTACTGTGTGTAAGGTGCCGTGTAGTACCGAGTGGAGTACGGTGCATGTACTGCCGTGTAGTACCGAGTGGAGTACTGTGTGTATAGTGCGGTGTAGTACCCAGTGGAGTACAGTGCATGTACGGCCGTGTAGTACCGAGTGGAGTACTGTGTGTATAGTGCCGTGTAGTACCGAGTGGAGTACAGTGCCTGTATTGCCGTGTAGTAAAGAGTGTAGTACTGTGTGTACAGTGTCATGTAGTACCGAGTGGAGTACAGAGCCTGTACTGCCGTGTAGGACTGAGTGGAGTACAGTGCCTGAACTGCCACGCAGTACTGATTGGAGTACATTGCCTGTACTGGCGTGTAGTGCCGAGTGGTGTACAGTGCCTGTACTGCCGTGTAGTACTGAGTGGAGTAAAGTGCCTGTACTGCCGTGGCGTAGTGAGTGGAGTACTGTGCCTGTACTGCCGTGTAGTACTGAGTGGAGTACTGTGTGTATAGTGCCTCGTAGTACCGAGTGGAGTACAGTGGGTGTATGCCGTGTAGTACCGAGTGGAGTACTGTGGGTATAGTGCCGTGTAGTGCCGAGTGGAGTACAGTGCTTGTATTGTCGAGTAGTACCGAGTGGAGTACTATGTGTATAGTGCCGTGTAGTACCGAGTGGAGCACTGTGTGCATACTGCCGTGTAGTACTGAGTGGAGTACAGTACCTGTACTGCCGTGTAGTACCGAGTGGAGTACTGTGTGTATAGTGCCGTGTAGTACCGAGTGGAGTACAGTGCCTGTACTGCCGTATAGTACTGAGTGGAGTAGAATGCCTGTACTGCCGTGTAGTACCGAGTGGAGTACAGTGCCTGTATTGCCGTGTAGTACCGAGTGGAGTACAGTGTGTATAGTGCCGTGTAGTACCGAGTGGAGTACTGTGTGCATACTGCCGTGTAGTACTGAGTGGAGTACAGTACCTGTACTGTCGTGTAGTACCGAGTGGAGTACTCTGTGTATAGTGCCGTGTAGTACCGAGTGGTGTACAGTGCCTGTACTGCCGTGTAGACCCGAGTGGAGTACAGTACATGTACTGCCGTGTAGTAGTGAGTGGAGTACTGTGCCTGTACTGCCGTGTAGTACTGAGTGGAGTACTGTGGGTATAGTGCCGTGTAGTACTGAGTGGAGTACAGTGCCTGTATTGCCATGTTGTCCCGAGTGGAGTACTGTGTGTATACTGCCGTGTAGTACCGAGTGGAGTACTGTGTGTATAGTGCGGTGTAGTACCGAGTGGAGTACAGTGCATGTACTCCCGTGTAGTACCGAGTGGAGTACTGTGGGTATAGTGCCGTGTAGTGCCGAGTGGAGTACAGTGCCTGTATTGTCGAGTAGTACCGAGTGGAGTACTATGTGTATAGTGCCGTGTAGTACCGAGTGGAGCACTGTGTGCATACTGCCGTGTAGTACTGAGTGGAGTACAGTGCCTGTATTGCCATGTTGTCCCGAGTGGAGTACTGTGTGTATACTGCCGTGTAGTACCGAGTGGAGTACTGTGTGTATAGTGCCGTGTAGTACCGAGTGGAGTACAGTGCCTGTACTGCCGTATAGTACTGAGTGGAGTAGAATGCCTGTACTGTCGTGTAGTACCGAGTGGAGTACTGTGTGTATAGTGCAGTGTAGTACCGAGTGGAGTACTGTGTGCATACTGCCGTGTAGTACTGAGTGGAGTACAGTGCCTGTACTGCCGTGTAGTACCGAGTGGAGTACTGTGTGTATAGTGCCGTGTAGAACCGAGTTTAGTACAGTGCATGTACTGCCGTGTATTACCGAGTGGAGTACTGTGTGTATAGTGCGGTGTAGTACCGAGTGGAGTACAGTGCATGTACTCCCGTGTAGTACCGAGTGGAGTACTGTGGGTATAGTGCCGTGTAGTGCCGAGTGGAGTACAGTGCTTGTATTGTCGAGTAGTACCGAGTGGAGTACTATGTGTATAGTGCCGTGTAGTTCCGAGTGGAGCACTGTGTGCATACTGCCGTGTAGTACTGAGTGGAGTACAGTACCTGTACTGCCGTGTAGTACCGAGTGGAGTACTGTGTGTATAGTGCCGTGTAGTACCGAGTGGAGTACAGTGCCTGTACTGCCGTATAGTACTGAGTGGAGTAGAATGCCTGTACTGCCGTGTAGTACCGAGTGGAGTACAGTGCCTGTATTGCCGTGTAGTACCGAGTGGAGTACAGTGTGTATAGTGCCGTGTAGTACCGAGTGGAGTACTGTGTGCATACTGCCGTGTAGTACTGAGTGGAGTACAGTACCTGTACTGTCGTGTAGTACCGAGTGGAGTACTCTGTGTATAGTGCCGTGTAGTACCGAGTGGTGTACAGTGCCTGTACTGCCGTGTAGACCCGAGTGGAGTACAGTACATGTACTGCCGTGTAGTAGTGAGTGGAGTACTGTGCCTGTACTGCCGTGTAGTACTGAGTGGAGTACTGTGTGTATAGTGCCGTGTAGTACCGGGTGGAGTACATTGGGTGTACTGCCGTGTAGTACTGAGTGGGGTACAGTGCCTGTACTGCCGTGTAGTACTGAGTGGAGTACAGTGCCTGTACTGCCGTGTAGTACTGAGTGGAGTACAGTGCCTGTACTGCCGTGTAGTCCCGTGTGGAGTACTGTGTGTATAGTGCCGTGTAGTACCGAGTGGAGTACAGTGCCTGTACTGCGGTCTAGTACTGAGTGGAGTACAGTGCCTGTACTGCCGTGTAGGACTGAGTGGAGTACAGTGGCTGTACTGCCGTGTAGTACTGCGTGGAGTACAGTGCCTGTAATGCCGTGTAGTCCCGAATGGAGTACTGTGTGTATAGTGCTGTGTAGTACCGAATGGAGTACAGTGCCTGTACTGCCGTGTAGTACTGAGTGGAGTACTGTGTGTATAGTGCCGTGTAGTACCGAGTGGAGTACAGTGCCTGTACTGCCGTGTAGTACTGAGTGGAGTACAGTGCCTGTAATGCCGTGTAGTCCCGAATGGAGTACTGTGTGCATAGTGCCGTGTAGTACCGAGTGGAGTACAGTGCCTGTACTGCCGTGTAGTACTGAGTGGAGTACAGTGCTTGTACTGCCGTGTAGTCCGGAGTGGAGTACAGTGCCTGTACTGCCGTGTAGTCCCGAGTGGAGTACTTTGTGTACAGTGCCGTGTAGTACCGAGTGGAGTACAGTGCCTGTACTGCCGTGTAGTACTAAGTGGAGTACAGTGCCTGTACTGCCGTGTAGTCCCGAGTGGAGTACTGTGTGTATAGTGCAGTGTAGTACTGAGTGGTGTAATGTACCTGTACTGCCGTGTAGTACTGAGTGGAGTACAGTGCCTCTACTGCCGTGTAGTACTGAGTATAGTACAGTGCCTGTACTGCCGTGTAGTACCGAGTGGGGGACTGTGTGTATACTGCCGTGTAGTACTCAGTGGAGTACAGTACCTGTACTGCCGAGTAGTCCCGAGTGGAGTACTGTGTGTATATTGCAGTGTAGTGCTGAGTGGAGTACAGTACCTGTACTGCCGTGTAGTACCGAGTGGGGGACTGTGTGCATACTGCCGTGTAGTTGCGAGTGGAGTACAGTGCCTGTACTGGCGTGTAGTACTGAGTGGAGTACAGTGCCTGTATTGCCGTGTAGTCCCGAGTGGAGTACAGTGCCTGTACTGCCGTGTAGTACCGAGTGGACTACTGTGTGTATAGTGCCGTGTAGTACCGAGTGGAGTACAGTGCCTGTACTGCGTGTAGTACCGAGTGGAGTACTGTGTGTATAGTGCCGTGTAGTGCCGAGTGGAGTACAGTGCCTGTACTGCCGTGTAGGACTGAGCGGAGTACAGTGTGAATAGCGCCGTGTAGTACCGAGTGGAGTACAGTGCCTGTACTGCCGTGTAGTACCGAGTGGAGTACAGTGTGTATAGTGCCGTCTAGTACCGAGTGGAATACAGTGTGTATAGTGCCGTGTAGTACTGAGTGGAGTACAGTGCCTGTGCTGCCGTGTAGTACTGAGTGGGGTACAGTGCCTGTACTGCCGTGTAGTACCGAGTGGGGGAATGTGTGTATACTGCCGTGTAGTACTGAGTATAGTACAGTGCCTGTACTGCCGTGTAGTACTGAGAGGAATACTGTGTGCATACTGCTGTGTAGTACTGAGTGGAGTACAGTACCTGTACTGCCGTGTAGTACCGAGTGGGGGAATGTGTGTATACTGCCGTGTAGTACTGAGTGGAGTACAGTGCCTGTACTACCGTGTAGTACCGAGTGGGGGA
Organism: Anabrus simplex; assembly: GCF_040414725.1. Classification (NCBI taxonomy): domain Eukaryota; kingdom Metazoa; phylum Arthropoda; class Insecta; order Orthoptera; family Tettigoniidae; genus Anabrus; species Anabrus simplex. The sequence continues at coordinate 929,161 of NC_090271.1, forward strand.
CTGTGTGTATACTGTCGTGTAGTACTGAGTGGAGTACTGTGTGTATAGTGCAGTGTAGTGCTGAGTGGAGTACAGTACCTGTACTGCCGTGTAGTACTGAGTATAGTACAGTGCCTGTACTGCCGTGTAGTACCGAGTGGGGGACTGTGTGTATACTGCCGTGTAGTACTGAGTGGAGTACAGTACCTGTACTGCCGAGTAGTCCCGAGTGGAGTACTGTGTGTATAGTGCAGTGTAATGCTGAGTGGAGTACAGTACCTGTACTGCCGTGTAGTACCGAGTGGGGGACTTTGTGCATACTGCCGTGTAGTTCCGAGTGGAGTACAGTGCCCGTACTGCGTGTAGTACTGAGTGGAGTACAGTGCCTGTATTGCCGTGTAGTCCCGGGTGGAGTACAGTGCCTGTACTGCCGCGTAGTAGTGAGTGGAGTACAGTGCCTCTACTGCCGTGTAGTACTGGGTGGAGTACAGTGCCTGTACTGCCGTGTAGTACCGAGTGGGGGACTGTGTTTATACTGCCGTGTAGTTCCGAGTGGACTACAGTGCCTGTACTTCCGTGTAGTACCGAGTGGAATACTGTGTGTATAGTGCCGTGTAGTACCGAGGGGAGTACTGTGTGCATACTGCCGTGTAGTACTGAGTGGAGTACAGTGCCTGTACTGCCGTGTAGTACCGAGTGGAGTACTGTGTGTAAGGTGCCGTGTAGTACCGAGTGGAGTACGGTGCATGTACTGCCGTGTAGTACCGAGTGGAGTACTGTGTGTATAGTGCGGTGTAGTACCCAGTGGAGTACAGTGCATGTACGGCCGTGTAGTACCGAGTGGAGTACTGTGTGTATAGTGCCGTGTAGTACCGAGTGGAGTACAGTGCCTGTATTGCCGTGTAGTAAAGAGTGTAGTACTGTGTGTACAGTGTCATGTAGTACCGAGTGGAGTACAGAGCCTGTACTGCCGTGTAGGACTGAGTGGAGTACAGTGCCTGAACTGCCACGCAGTACTGATTGGAGTACATTGCCTGTACTGGCGTGTAGTGCCGAGTGGTGTACAGTGCCTGTACTGCCGTGTAGTACTGAGTGGAGTAAAGTGCCTGTACTGCCGTGGCGTAGTGAGTGGAGTACTGTGCCTGTACTGCCGTGTAGTACTGAGTGGAGTACTGTGTGTATAGTGCCTCGTAGTACCGAGTGGAGTACAGTGGGTGTATGCCGTGTAGTACTGAGTGGAGTACAGTGCCTGTACTGCCGTGTAGTCCCTAGTGGAGTACAGTGCCTGTACTGCCGTGGCGTAGTGAGTGGAGTACTGTGCCTGTACTGCCGTGTAGTACTGAGTGGAGTACTGTGTGTATAGTGCCGTGTAGTACCGAGTGGAGTACAGTGCCTCTACTGCCGTGTAGTACTGAGTGGAGTACAGTGCCTGTACTGCCGTGCAGTACTGAGTGGAGTACTGTGTGTATAGTGCCGTGAAGTACCGAGGGTAGTACAGTGCCTGTACTGCCGTGTAGTACTGAGGGGAGTACAGTGCCTGTACTGCCGTGTAGTACTGAGTGGAGTACAGTGCCTGTACTGCCGTGGCGTAGTGAGTGGAGTACTGTGCCTGTACTGCCGTGTAGTACTGAGTGGAGTACTGTGTGTATAGTGCCTCGTAGTACCGAGTGGAGTACAGTGGGTGTATGCCGTGTAGTACTGAGTGGAGTACAGTGCCTGTACTGCCGTGTAGTCCCTAGTGGAGTACAGTGCCTGAACTGCCGTGTAGTACTGAGTGGAGTACTGTGTGTATAGTGCCGTGTAGTACCGAGTGGAGTACAGTGCCTCTACTGCCGTGTAGTACTGAGTGGAGTACAGTGCCTGTACTGCCGTGCAGTACTGAGTGGAGTACTGTGTGTATAGTGCCGTGAAGTACCGAGGGTAGTACAGTGCCTGTACTGCCGTGTAGTACTGAGGGGAGTACAGTGCCTGTACTGCCGTGTAGTACTGAGTGGAGTACAGTGCCTGTACTGCCGTGTAGTCCCGAATGGAGTACAGTGCCTGTACTGCCGTGTAGTACTCGGTGGAGTACAGTGCCTGTACTGCCGTGTAGTCCCCAGTGGAATACAGTTTGTGTAGTGCAGTGTAGTACTGAGTGGAGTACAGTGCATGTACTGCCGTGTAGTACCGAGTGGAGTACTGTGTGTTTAGTGCTGTGTAGTACCGAGTGGAGTACAGTGCCTGTACTGCCGTGTAGTACTGAGTGGAGTACAGTGCCTGTACTGCCGTGTAATCCCGAGTGGAGTACAGTGCATGTACTTCCGTGTAGTACTGATTGGAGTACAGTGCCTGTACTGCCGTGTAGTACCGATTGGAGGACATTGATTGTACTGCCGTGTAGTACTGAGTGGAGTACAGTGCCTGTACTGTCGTGTAGTGCCGAGTGGAGTACTGTGTGTATAGTGCAGTGTAGTACTGAGTGGAGTACAGTGCATGTACTGCCGTGTAGTCCCGAGTGGAGTACTGTGTGTATAGTGCCGTGTAGTACCGAGTGGAGTACAGTGCCTGTATTGCCGTGTAGTACTGAGTGGAGTATAGTGCCTGTAATGCCGTGTAGTACCGAGTGGAGTACTGTGTGTATAGTGCCGTGTAGTACCGAGTGGAGTACAGTACCTGTACTGCCGTGTAGTACTGAGTGGAGTACAGTGCATCTACTGCCGTGTAGTACTGAGTGGAGTACAGTGCCTGTACTGCCGTGTAGTCCCGAATGGAGTACAGTGCCTGTACTGCCGTGTAGTACTCGGTGGAGTACAGTGCCTGTACTGCCGTGTAGTCCCCAGTGGAATACAGTTTGTGTAGTGCAGTGTAGTACTGAGTGGAGTACAGTGCATGTACTGCCGTGTAGTACCGAGTGGAGTACTGTGTGTTTAGTGCTGTGTAGTACCGAGTGGAGTACAGTGCCTGTACTGCCGTGTAGTACTGAGTGGAGTACAGTGCCTGTACTGCCGTGTAATCCCGAGTGGAGTACAGTGCATGTACTTCCGTGTAGTACTGATTGGAGTACAGTGCCTGTACTGCCGTGTAGTACCGATTGGAGGACATTGATTGTACTGCCGTGTAGTACTGAGTGGAGTACAGTGCCTGTACTGTCGTGTAGTGCCGAGTGGAGTACTGTGTGTATAGTGCAGTGTAGTACTGAGTGGAGTACAGTGCATGTACTGCCGTGTAGTCCCGAGTGGAGTACTGTGTGTATAGTGCCGTGTAGTACCGAGTGGAGTACAGTGCCTGTATTGCCGTGTAGTACTGAGTGGAGTATAGTGCCTGTAATGCCGTGTAGTACCGAGTGGAGTACTGTGTGTATAGTGCCGTGTAGTACCGAGTGGAGTACAGTACCTGTACTGCCGTGTAGTACTGAGTGGAGTACAGTGCATCTACTGCCGTGTAGTACTGGGTGGAGTACAGTGCCTGTACTGCCGTGTAGTACCGTGTGGGGGACTGTGTGTATACTGCCGTGTAGTCCCGAGTGGAGTACAGTGTGTATAGTGCAGTGTAGTACTGAGTTGAGTACTGTGTGTGTAGTGCAGTGTAGTACTGAGTGGAGTACAGTGCCTGTACTGCCGTATAGTACCGAGTGGGGGACTGTGTGTATACTGCCGTGTAGTACTGATTGGAGTACAGTTTGTATAGTGCAGTCTAGTACCGAGTGGGGTTTGTGTGCATACTACCGTGTAGTACTGAGTGGAGTACAGTGCCTGTATTGCCATGTTGTCCCGAGTGGAGTACTGTGTGTATACTGCCGTGTAGTACCGAGTGGAGTACAGTGCCTGTACTGCCATGTAGTGCCGAGTGGAGTACTGTGTATATACTGCCGTGTACTACTGAGTGGAGTACGGTGCCTATACTGTAGTGTAGTACCGAGTGGAGTACTGTGTGTATAGTGCCGTGTAGTACCGAGTGGAGTACTGTGTGCATACTGCCGTGTAGTACTGAGTGGAGTACAGTGCCTGTACTGCCGTGTAGTACCGAGTGGAGTACTGTGTGTATAGTGCCGTGTAGTACCGAATTTAGTACAGTGCATGTACTGCCGTGTATTACCGAGTGGAGTACAGTGTGTATAGTGCGGTGTAGTACCGAGTGGAGTACAGTGCATGTACTCCCGTGTAGTACCGAGTGGAGTACTGTGGGTATAGTGCCGTGTAGTGCCGAGTGGACTACAGTGCTTGTATTGTCGAGTAGTACCGAGTGGAGTACTATGTGTATAGTGCCGTGTAGTACCGAGTGGAGCACTGTGTGCATACTGCCGTGTAGTACTCAGTGGAGTACAGTACCTGTACTGCCGTGTAGTACCGAGTGGAGTAGAATGCCTGTACTGCCGTGTAGTCCCGAGTGGAGTACAGTGCATGTACTGCCGTGTAGTAGTGTGTGGAGTACTGTGCCTGTACTGCCGTGTAGTACCGAGTGGTGTACTGTGTGTATGGTGCCGTGTAGTACCGAGTGTAGTACTGTGTGCATAGTGCCGTGTAGTACTGAGTGGAGTACAGTGCCTGTACTGCCGTGTAGTACCGAGTGGAGTACTGTGTGTATAGTGCCTTGTAGTACCGAGTGGAGTACAGTGCATGTAGTGTCGTGTATTATTGAGTGGAGTAGTGTTTGTATAGTGCGGTGTAATACCGAGTGGAGTACAGTGCATGAACTGCCGTGTAGTACCGAGTGGAGTACTGTGTGTATAGTGCCGTGTAGTACCGAGTGGAGTACAGTGCCTGTATTGCCGTGTAGTACCGAGTGGAGTACAGTGTGTATAGTGCCGTGTAGTACCGAGTGGAGTACTGTGTGCATACTGCCGTGTAGTACTGAGTGGAGTACAGTACCTGTACTGTCGTCTAGTACCGAGTGGAGTACTGTGTGTATAGTGCCGTGTAGTACCGAGTGGAGTACACTGCCTGTACTGCCGTGTAGTACTGTGCCTGAACTGCCGTGTAGTCCCGAGTGGAGTACAGTGCATGTACTGCCGTGTAGTAGTGAGTGGAGTACTGTGCCTGTACTGCCGTGTAGTACTGAGTGGAGTACTGTGTGTATAGTGCCGTGTAGTACCGGGTCGAGTACATTGGGTGTACTGCCGTGTAGTACTGAGTGGGTTACAGTGCCTGTACTGCCGTGTAGTACTGAGTGGAGTACAGTGCCTGTACTGCCGTGTAGTACTGAGTAGAGTCTAGTGCCTGTACTGCCGTGTAGTCCCGAGTGGAGCACTGTGTGTATAGTGCCGTGTAGTACCGAGTGGAGTACAGTGTCTGTACTGCGGTGTAGTACTGAGTGGAGTCAGTGCCTGTACTGCCGTGTAGGACTGAGTGAAGTACAGTGACTGTATTGCCGTGTAGTACCGAGTGGGGGACTGTGTGTATACTGCCGTGTAGTACTGAGTGGAGTACAGTGTGTATAGTGCCGTCTAGTACCGAGTGGGGTTTGTGTGCATACTACCGTGTAGTACTGAGTGGAGTACAGTGCCTGTATTGCCATGTTGTCCCGAGTGGAGTACTGTGTGTATACTGCCGTGTAGTACCGAGTGGAGTACAGTGCCTGTACTGCCGTGTAGTACCGAGTGGAGTACTGTGTGTATAGTGCCGTGTAGAACCGAGTTTAGTACAGTGCATGTACTGCCGTGTATTACCGAGTGGAGTACTGTGTGTATAGTGCGGTGTAGTACCGAGTGGAGTACAGTGCATGTACTCCCGTGTAGTACCGAGTGGAGTACTGTGGGTATAGTGCCGTGTAGTGCCGAGTGGAGTACAGTGCCTGTATTGTCGAGTAGTACCGAGTGGAGTACTATGTGTATAGTGCCGTGTAGTACCGAGTGGAGCACTGTGTGCATACTGCCGTGTAGTACTGAGTGGAGTACAGTGCCTGTATTGCCATGTTGTCCCGAGTGGAGTACTGTGTGTATACTGCCGTGTAGTACCGAGTGGAGTACTGTGTGTATAGTGCCGTGTAGTACCGAGTGGAGTACAGTGCCTGTACTGCCGTATAGTACTGAGTGGAGTAGAATGCCTGTACTGTCGTGTAGTACCGAGTGGAGTACTGTGTGTATAGTGCAGTGTAGTACCGAGTGGAGTACTGTGTGCATACTGCCGTGTAGTACTGAGTGGAGTACAGTGCCTGTACTGCCGTGTAGTACCGAGTGGAGTACTGTGTGTATAGTGCCGTGTAGAACCGAGTTTAGTACAGTGCATGTACTGCCGTGTATTACCGAGTGGAGTACTGTGTGTATAGTGCGGTGTAGTACCGAGTGGAGTACAGTGCATGTACTCCCGTGTAGTACCGAGTGGAGTACTGTGGGTATAGTGCCGTGTAGTGCCGAGTGGAGTACAGTGCTTGTATTGTCGAGTAGTACCGAGTGGAGTACTATGTGTATAGTGCCGTGTAGTACCGAGTGGAGCACTGTGTGCATACTGCCGTGTAGTACTGAGTGGAGTACAGTACCTGTACTGCCGTGTAGTACCGAGTGGAGTACTGTGTGTATAGTGCCGTGTAGTACCGAGTGGAGTACAGTGCCTGTACTGCCGTATAGTACTGAGTGGAGTAGAATGCCTGTACTGCCGTGTAGTACCGAGTGGAGTACAGTGCCTGTATTGCCGTGTAGTACCGAGTGGAGTACAGTGTGTATAGTGCCGTGTAGTACCGAGTGGAGTACTGTGTGCATACTGCCGTGTAGTACTGAGTGGAGTACAGTACCTGTACTGTCGTGTAGTACCGAGTGGAGTACTCTGTGTATAGTGCCGTGTAGTACCGAGTGGTGTACAGTAACTGTACTGCCGTGTAGACCCGAGTGGAGTACAGTACATGTACTGCCGTGTAGTAGTGAGTGGAGTACTGTGCCTGTACTGCCGTGTAGTACTGAGTGGAGTACTGTGTGTATAGTGCCGTGTAGTACCGGGTGGAGTACATTGGGTGTACTGCCGTGTAGTACTGAGTGGGGTACAGTGCCTGTACTGCCGTGTAGTACTGAGTGGAGTACAGTACCTGTACTGCCGTGTAGTACCGAGTGGGGGACTGTGTGCATACTGCCGTGTAGTTGCGAGTGGAGTACAGTGCCTGTACTGGCGTGTAGTACTGAGTGGAGTACAGTGCCTGTATTGCCGTGTAGTCCCGAGTGGAGTACAGTGCCTCTACTGCCGTGTAGTACCGAGTGGACTACTGTGTGTATAGTGCCGTGTAGTACCGAGTGGAGTACAGTGCCTGTACTGCGTGTAGTACCGAGTGGAGTACTGTGTGTATAGTGCCGTGTAGTACCGAGTGGAGTACTGTGTGCATACTGCCGTGTAGTACTGAGTGGAGTACAGTACCTGTACTGTCGTGTAGTACCGAGTGGAGTACTCTGTGTATAGTGCCGTGTAGTACCGAGTGGAGTACTGTGTGCATACTGCCGTGTAGTACTGAGTGGAGTACAGTACCTGTACTGTCGTGTAGTACCGAGTGGAGTACTCTGTGTATAGTGCCGTGTAGTACCGAGTGGTGTACAGTGCCTGTACTGCCGTGTAGACCCGAGTGGAGTACAGTACATGTACTGCCGTGTAGTAGTGAGTGGAGTACTGTGCCTGTACTGCCGTGTAGTACTGAGTGGAGTACTGTGGGTATAGTGCCGTGTAGTACTGAGTGGAGTACAGTGCCTGTATTGCCATGTTGTCCCGAGTGGAGTACTGTGTGTATACTGCCGTGTAGTACCGAGTGGAGTACTGTGTGTATAGTGCGGTGTAGTACCGAGTGGAGTACAGTGCATGTACTCCCGTGTAGTACCGAGTGGAGTACTGTGGGTATAGTGCCGTGTAGTGCCGAGTGGAGTACAGTGCCTGTATTGTCGAGTAGTACCGAGTGGAGTACTATGTGTATAGTGCCGTGTAGTACCGAGTGGAGCACTGTGTGCATACTGCCGTGTAGTACTGAGTGGAGTACAGTGCCTGTATTGCCATGTTGTCCCGAGTGGAGTACTGTGTGTATACTGCCGTGTAGTACCGAGTGGAGTACTGTGTGTATAGTGCCGTGTAGTACCGAGTGGAGTACAGTGCCTGTACTGCCGTATAGTACTGAGTGGAGTAGAATGCCTGTACTGTCGTGTAGTACCGAGTGGAGTACTGTGTGTATAGTGCAGTGTAGTACCGAGTGGAGTACTGTGTGCATACTGCCGTGTAGTACTGAGTGGAGTACAGTGCCTGTACTGCCGTGTAGTACCGAGTGGAGTACTGTGTGTATAGTGCCGTGTAGAACCGAGTTTAGTACAGTGCATGTACTGCCGTGTATTACCGAGTGGAGTACTGTGTGTATAGTGCGGTGTAGTACCGAGTGGAGTACAGTGCATGTACTCCCGTGTAGTACCGAGTGGAGTACTGTGGGTATAGTGCCGTGTAGTGCCGAGTGGAGTACAGTGCTTGTATTGTCGAGTAGTACCGAGTGGAGTACTATGTGTATAGTGCCGTGTAGTTCCGAGTGGAGCACTGTGTGCATACTGCCGTGTAGTACTGAGTGGAGTACAGTACCTGTACTGCCGTGTAGTACCGAGTGGAGTACTGTGTGTATAGTGCCGTGTAGTACCGAGTGGAGTACAGTGCCTGTACTGCCGTATAGTACTGAGTGGAGTAGAATGCCTGTACTGCCGTGTAGTACCGAGTGGAGTACAGTGCCTGTATTGCCGTGTAGTACCGAGTGGAGTACAGTGTGTATAGTGCCGTGTAGTACCGAGTGGAGTACTGTGTGCATACTGCCGTGTAGTACTGAGTGGAGTACAGTACCTGTACTGTCGTGTAGTACCGAGTGGAGTACTCTGTGTATAGTGCCGTGTAGTACCGAGTGGTGTACAGTGCCTGTACTGCCGTGTAGACCCGAGTGGAGTACAGTACATGTACTGCCGTGTAGTAGTGAGTGGAGTACTGTGCCTGTACTGCCGTGTAGTACTGAGTGGAGTACTGTGTGTATAGTGCCGTGTAGTACCGGGTGGAGTACATTGGGTGTACTGCCGTGTAGTACTGAGTGGGGTACAGTGCCTGTACTGCCGTGTAGTACTGAGTGGAGTACAGTGCCTGTACTGCCGTGTAGTACTGAGTGGAGTACAGTGCCTGTACTGCCGTGTAGTCCCGTGTGGAGTACTGTGTGTATAGTGCCGTGTAGTACCGAGTGGAGTACAGTGCCTGTACTGCGGTCTAGTACTGAGTGGAGTACAGTGCCTGTACTGCCGTGTAGGACTGAGTGGAGTACAGTGGCTGTACTGCCGTGTAGTACTGCGTGGAGTACAGTGCCTGTAATGCCGTGTAGTCCCGAATGGAGTACTGTGTGTATAGTGCTGTGTAGTACCGAATGGAGTACAGTGCCTGTACTGCCGTGTAGTACTGAGTGGAGTACTGTGTGTATAGTGCCGTGTAGTACCGAGTGGAGTACAGTGCCTGTACTGCCGTGTAGTACTGAGTGGAGTACAGTGCCTGTAATGCCGTGTAGTCCCGAATGGAGTACTGTGTGCATAGTGCCGTGTAGTACCGAGTGGAGTACAGTGCCTGTACTGCCGTGTAGTACTGAGTGGAGTACAGTGCCTGTACTGCCGTGTAGTCCGGAGTGGAGTACAGTGCCTGTACTGCCGTGTAGTCCCGAGTGGAGTACTTTGTGTACAGTGCCGTGTAGTACCGAGTGGAGTACAGTGCCTGTACTGCCGTGTAGTACTAAGTGGAGTACAGTGCCTGTACTGCCGTGTAGTCCCGAGTGGAGTACTGTGTGTATAGTGCAGTGTAGTACTGAGTGGTGTAATGTACCTGTACTGCCGTGTAGTACTGAGTGGAGTACAGTGCCTCTACTGCCGTGTAGTACTGAGTATAGTACAGTGCCTGTACTGCCGTGTAGTACCGAGTGGGGGACTGTGTGTATACTGCCGTGTAGTACTCAGTGGAGTACAGTACCTGTACTGCCGAGTAGTCCCGAGTGGAGTACTGTGTGTATATTGCAGTGTAGTGCTGAGTGGAGTACAGTACCTGTACTGCCGTGTAGTACCGAGTGGGGGACTGTGTGCATACTGCCGTGTAGTTGCGAGTGGAGTACAGTGCCTGTACTGGCGTGTAGTACTGAGTGGAGTACAGTGCCTGTATTGCCGTGTAGTCCCGAGTGGAGTACAGTGCCTGTACTGCCGTGTAGTACCGAGTGGACTACTGTGTGTATAGTGCCGTGTAGTACCGAGTGGAGTACAGTGCCTGTACTGCGTGTAGTACCGAGTGGAGTACTGTGTGTATAGTGCCGTGTAGTGCCGAGTGGAGTACAGTGCCTGTACTGCCGTGTAGGACTGAGCGGAGTACAGTGTGAATAGCGCCGTGTAGTACCGAGTGGAGTACAGTGCCTGTACTGCCGTGTAGTACCGAGTGGAGTACAGTGTGTATAGTGCCGTCTAGTACCGAGTGGAATACAGTGTGTATAGTGCCGTGTAGTACTGAGTGGAGTACAGTGCCTGTGCTGCCGTGTAGTACTGAGTGGGGTACAGTGCCTGTACTGCCGTGTAGTACCGAGTGGGGGAATGTGTGTATACTGCCGTGTAGTACTGAGTATAGTACAGTGCCTGTACTGCCGTGTAGTACTGAGAGGAATACTGTGTGCATACTGCTGTGTAGTACTGAGTGGAGTACAGTACCTGTACTGCCGTGTAGTACCGAGTGGGGGAATGTGTGTATACTGCCGTGTAGTACTGAGTGGAGTACAGTGCCTGTACTACCGTGTAGTACCGAGTGGGGGACTGTGTGTATACTGTCGTGTAGTACTGAGTGGAGTACTGTGTGTATAGTGCAGTGTAGTGCTGAGTGGAGTACAGTACCTGTACTGCCGTGTAGTACTGAGTATAGTACAGTGCCTGTACTGCCGTGTAGTACCGAGTGGGGGACTGTGTGTATACTGCCGTGTAGTACTGAGTGGAGTACAGTACCTGTACTGCCGAGTAGTCCCGAGTGGAGTACTGTGTGTATAGTGCAGTGTAATGCTGAGTGGAGTACAGTACCTGTACTGCCGTGTAGTACCGAGTGGGGGACTTTGTGCATACTGCCGTGTAGTTCCGAGTGGAGTACAGTGCCCGTACTGCGTGTAGTACTGAGTGGAGTACAGTGCCTGTATTGCCGTGTAGTCCCGGGTGGAGTACAGTGCCTGTACTGCCGCGTAGTAGTGAGTGGAGTACAGTGCCTCTACTGCCGTGTAGTACTGGGTGGAGTACAGTGCCTGTACTGCCGTGTAGTACCGAGTGGGGGACTGTGTTTATACTGCCGTGTAGTTCCGAGTGGACTACAGTGCCTGTACTTCCGTGTAGTACCGAGTGGAATACTGTGTGTATAGTGCCGTGTAGTACCGAGGGGAGTACTGTGTGCATACTGCCGTGTAGTACTGAGTGGAGTACAGTGCCTGTACTGCCGTGTAGTACCGAGTGGAGTACTGTGTGTAAGGTGCCGTGTAGTACCGAGTGGAGTACGGTGCATGTACTGCCGTGTAGTACCGAGTGGAGTACTGTGTGTATAGTGCGGTGTAGTACCCAGTGGAGTACAGTGCATGTACGGCCGTGTAGTACCGAGTGGAGTACTGTGTGTATAGTGCCGTGTAGTACCGAGTGGAGTACAGTGCCTGTATTGCCGTGTAGTAAAGAGTGTAGTACTGTGTGTACAGTGTCATGTAGTACCGAGTGGAGTACAGAGCCTGTACTGCCGTGTAGGACTGAGTGGAGTACAGTGCCTGAACTGCCACGCAGTACTGATTGGAGTACATTGCCTGTACTGGCGTGTAGTGCCGAGTGGTGTACAGTGCCTGTACTGCCGTGTAGTACTGAGTGGAGTAAAGTGCCTGTACTGCCGTGGCGTAGTGAGTGGAGTACTGTGCCTGTACTGCCGTGTAGTACTGAGTGGAGTACTGTGTGTATAGTGCCTCGTAGTACCGAGTGGAGTACAGTGGGTGTATGCCGTGTAGTACTGAGTGGAGTACAGTGCCTGTACTGCCGTGTAGTCCCTAGTGGAGTACAGTGCCTGTACTGCCGTGGCGTAGTGAGTGGAGTACTGTGCCTGTACTGCCGTGTAGTACTGAGTGGAGTACTGTGTGTATAGTGCCGTGTAGTACCGAGTGGAGTACAGTGCCTCTACTGCCGTGTAGTACTGAGTGGAGTACAGTGCCTGTACTGCCGTGCAGTACTGAGTGGAGTACTGTGTGTATAGTGCCGTGAAGTACCGAGGGTAGTACAGTGCCTGTACTGCCGTGTAGTACTGAGGGGAGTACAGTGCCTGTACTGCCGTGTAGTACTGAGTGGAGTACAGTGCCTGTACTGCCGTGGCGTAGTGAGTGGAGTACTGTGCCTGTACTGCCGTGTAGTACTGAGTGGAGTACTGTGTGTATAGTGCCTCGTAGTACCGAGTGGAGTACAGTGGGTGTATGCCGTGTAGTACTGAGTGGAGTACAGTGCCTGTACTGCCGTGTAGTCCCTAGTGGAGTACAGTGCCTGAACTGCCGTGTAGTACTGAGTGGAGTACTGTGTGTATAGTGCCGTGTAGTACCGAGTGGAGTACAGTGCCTCTACTGCCGTGTAGTACTGAGTGGAGTACAGTGCCTGTACTGCCGTGCAGTACTGAGTGGAGTACTGTGTGTATAGTGCCGTGAAGTACCGAGGGTAGTACAGTGCCTGTACTGCCGTGTAGTACTGAGGGGAGTACAGTGCCTGTACTGCCGTGTAGTACTGAGTGGAGTACAGTGCCTGTACTGCCGTGTAGTCCCGAATGGAGTACAGTGCCTGTACTGCCGTGTAGTACTCGGTGGAGTACAGTGCCTGTACTGCCGTGTAGTCCCCAGTGGAATACAGTTTGTGTAGTGCAGTGTAGTACTGAGTGGAGTACAGTGCATGTACTGCCGTGTAGTACCGAGTGGAGTACTGTGTGTTTAGTGCTGTGTAGTACCGAGTGGAGTACAGTGCCTGTACTGCCGTGTAGTACTGAGTGGAGTACAGTGCCTGTACTGCCGTGTAATCCCGAGTGGAGTACAGTGCATGTACTTCCGTGTAGTACTGATTGGAGTACAGTGCCTGTACTGCCGTGTAGTACCGATTGGAGGACATTGATTGTACTGCCGTGTAGTACTGAGTGGAGTACAGTGCCTGTACTGTCGTGTAGTGCCGAGTGGAGTACTGTGTGTATAGTGCAGTGTAGTACTGAGTGGAGTACAGTGCATGTACTGCCGTGTAGTCCCGAGTGGAGTACTGTGTGTATAGTGCCGTGTAGTACCGAGTGGAGTACAGTGCCTGTATTGCCGTGTAGTACTGAGTGGAGTATAGTGCCTGTAATGCCGTGTAGTACCGAGTGGAGTACTGTGTGTATAGTGCCGTGTAGTACCGAGTGGAGTACAGTACCTGTACTGCCGTGTAGTACTGAGTGGAGTACAGTGCATCTACTGCCGTGTAGTACTGGGTGGAGTACAGTGCCTGTACTGCCGTGTAGTACCGTGTGGGGGACTGTGTGTATACTGCCGTGTAGTCCCGAGTGGAGTACAGTGTGTATAGTGCAGTGTAGTACTGAGTTGAGTACTGTGTGTGTAGTGCAGTGTAGTACTGAGTGGAGTACAGTGCCTGTACTGCCGTATAGTACCGAGTGGGGGACTGTGTGTATACTGCCGTGTAGTACTGATTGGAGTACAGTTTGTATAGTGCAGTCTAGTACCGAGTGGGGTTTGTGTGCATACTACCGTGTAGTACTGAGTGGAGTACAGTGCCTGTATTGCCATGTTGTCCCGAGTGGAGTACTGTGTGTATACTGCCGTGTAGTACCGAGTGGAGTACAGTGCCTGTACTGCCATGTAGTGCCGAGTGGAGTACTGTGTATATACTGCCGTGTACTACTGAGTGGAGTACGGTGCCTATACTGTAGTGTAGTACCGAGTGGAGTACTGTGTGTATAGTGCCGTGTAGTACCGAGTGGAGTACTGTGTGCATACTGCCGTGTAGTACTGAGTGGAGTACAGTGCCTGTACTGCCGTGTAGTACCGAGTGGAGTACTGTGTGTATAGTGCCGTGTAGTACCGAATTTAGTACAGTGCATGTACTGCCGTGTATTACCGAGTGGAGTACAGTGTGTATAGTGCGGTGTAGTACCGAGTGGAGTACAGTGCATGTACTCCCGTGTAGTACCGAGTGGAGTACTGTGGGTATAGTGCCGTGTAGTGCCGAGTGGACTACAGTGCTTGTATTGTCGAGTAGTACCGAGTGGAGTACTATGTGTATAGTGCCGTGTAGTACCGAGTGGAGCACTGTGTGCATACTGCCGTGTAGTACTCAGTGGAGTACAGTACCTGTACTGCCGTGTAGTACCGAGTGGAGTAGAATGCCTGTACTGCCGTGTAGTCCCGAGTGGAGTACAGTGCATGTACTGCCGTGTAGTAGTGTGTGGAGTACTGTGCCTGTACTGCCGTGTAGTACCGAGTGGTGTACTGTGTGTATGGTGCCGTGTAGTACCGAGTGTAGTACTGTGTGCATAGTGCCGTGTAGTACTGAGTGGAGTACAGTGCCTGTACTGCCGTGTAGTACCGAGTGGAGTACTGTGTGTATAGTGCCTTGTAGTACCGAGTGGAGTACAGTGCATGTAGTGTCGTGTATTATTGAGTGGAGTAGTGTTTGTATAGTGCGGTGTAATACCGAGTGGAGTACAGTGCATGAACTGCCGTGTAGTACCGAGTGGAGTACTGTGTGTATAGTGCCGTGTAGTACCGAGTGGAGTACAGTGCCTGTATTGCCGTGTAGTACCGAGTGGAGTACAGTGTGTATAGTGCCGTGTAGTACCGAGTGGAGTACTGTGTGCATACTGCCGTGTAGTACTGAGTGGAGTACAGTACCTGTACTGTCGTCTAGTACCGAGTGGAGTACTGTGTGTATAGTGCCGTGTAGTACCGAGTGGAGTACACTGCCTGTACTGCCGTGTAGTACTGTGCCTGAACTGCCGTGTAGTCCCGAGTGGAGTACAGTGCATGTACTGCCGTGTAGTAGTGAGTGGAGTACTGTGCCTGTACTGCCGTGTAGTACTGAGTGGAGTACTGTGTGTATAGTGCCGTGTAGTACCGGGTCGAGTACATTGGGTGTACTGCCGTGTAGTACTGAGTGGGTTACAGTGCCTGTACTGCCGTGTAGTACTGAGTGGAGTACAGTGCCTGTACTGCCGTGTAGTACTGAGTAGAGTCTAGTGCCTGTACTGCCGTGTAGTCCCGAGTGGAGCACTGTGTGTATAGTGCCGTGTAGTACCGAGTGGAGTACAGTGTCTGTACTGCGGTGTAGTACTGAGTGGAGTCAGTGCCTGTACTGCCGTGTAGGACTGAGTGAAGTACAGTGACTGTATTGCCGTGTAGTACCGAGTGGGGGACTGTGTGTATACTGCCGTGTAGTACTGAGTGGAGTACAGTGTGTATAGTGCCGTCTAGTACCGAGTGGGGTTTGTGTGCATACTACCGTGTAGTACTGAGTGGAGTACAGTGCCTGTATTGCCATGTTGTCCCGAGTGGAGTACTGTGTGTATACTGCCGTGTAGTACCGAGTGGAGTACAGTGCCTGTACTGCCGTGTAGTACCGAGTGGAGTACTGTGTGTATAGTGCCGTGTAGAACCGAGTTTAGTACAGTGCATGTACTGCCGTGTATTACCGAGTGGAGTACTGTGTGTATAGTGCGGTGTAGTACCGAGTGGAGTACAGTGCATGTACTCCCGTGTAGTACCGAGTGGAGTACTGTGGGTATAGTGCCGTGTAGTGCCGAGTGGAGTACAGTGCCTGTATTGTCGAGTAGTACCGAGTGGAGTACTATGTGTATAGTGCCGTGTAGTACCGAGTGGAGCACTGTGTGCATACTGCCGTGTAGTACTGAGTGGAGTACAGTGCCTGTATTGCCATGTTGTCCCGAGTGGAGTACTGTGTGTATACTGCCGTGTAGTACCGAGTGGAGTACTGTGTGTATAGTGCCGTGTAGTACCGAGTGGAGTACAGTGCCTGTACTGCCGTATAGTACTGAGTGGAGTAGAATGCCTGTACTGTCGTGTAGTACCGAGTGGAGTACTGTGTGTATAGTGCAGTGTAGTACCGAGTGGAGTACTGTGTGCATACTGCCGTGTAGTACTGAGTGGAGTACAGTGCCTGTACTGCCGTGTAGTACCGAGTGGAGTACTGTGTGTATAGTGCCGTGTAGAACCGAGTTTAGTACAGTGCATGTACTGCCGTGTATTACCGAGTGGAGTACTGTGTGTATAGTGCGGTGTAGTACCGAGTGGAGTACAGTGCATGTACTCCCGTGTAGTACCGAGTGGAGTACTGTGGGTATAGTGCCGTGTAGTGCCGAGTGGAGTACAGTGCTTGTATTGTCGAGTAGTACCGAGTGGAGTACTATGTGTATAGTGCCGTGTAGTACCGAGTGGAGCACTGTGTGCATACTGCCGTGTAGTACTGAGTGGAGTACAGTACCTGTACTGCCGTGTAGTACCGAGTGGAGTACTGTGTGTATAGTGCCGTGTAGTACCGAGTGGAGTACAGTGCCTGTACTGCCGTATAGTACTGAGTGGAGTAGAATGCCTGTACTGCCGTGTAGTACCGAGTGGAGTACAGTGCCTGTATTGCCGTGTAGTACCGAGTGGAGTACAGTGTGTATAGTGCCGTGTAGTACCGAGTGGAGTACTGTGTGCATACTGCCGTGTAGTACTGAGTGGAGTACAGTACCTGTACTGTCGTGTAGTACCGAGTGGAGTACTCTGTGTATAGTGCCGTGTAGTACCGAGTGGTGTACAGTGCCTGTACTGCCGTGTAGACCCGAGTGGAGTACAGTACATGTACTGCCGTGTAGTAGTGAGTGGAGTACTGTGCCTGTACTGCCGTGTAGTACTGAGTGGAGTACTGTGTGTATAGTGCCGTGTAGTACCGGGTGGAGTACATTGGGTGTACTGCCGTGTAGTACTGAGTGGGGTACAGTGCCTGTACTGCCGTGTAGTACTGAGTGGAGTACAGTACCTGTACTGCCGTGTAGTACCGAGTGGGGGACTGTGTGCATACTGCCGTGTAGTTGCGAGTGGAGTACAGTGCCTGTACTGGCGTGTAGTACTGAGTGGAGTACAGTGCCTGTATTGCCGTGTAGTCCCGAGTGGAGTACAGTGCCTCTACTGCCGTGTAGTACCGAGTGGACTACTGTGTGTATAGTGCCGTGTAGTACCGAGTGGAGTACAGTGCCTGTACTGCGTGTAGTACCGAGTGGAGTACTGTGTGTATAGTGCCGTGTAGTGCCGAGTGGAGTACAGTGCCTGTACTGCCGTGTAGGACTGAGCGGAGTACAGTGTGAATAGCGCCGTGTAGTACCGAGTGGAGTACAGTGCCTGTACTGCCGTGTAGTACCGAGTGGAGTACAGTGTGTATAGTGCCGTCTAGTACCGAGTGGAATACAGTGTGTATAGTGCCGTGTAGTACTGAGTGGAGTACAGTGCCTGTGCTGCCGTGTAGTACTGAGTGGGGTACAGTGCCTGTACTGCCGTGTAGTACCGAGTGGGGGAATGTGTGTATACTGCCGTGTAGTACTGAGTATAGTACAGTGCCTGTACTGCCGTGTAGTACTGAGAGGAATACTGTGTGCATACTGCCGTGTAGTACTGAGTGGAGTACAGTACCTGTACTGCCGTGTAGTACCGAGTGGGGGAATGTGTGTATACTGCCGTGTAGTACTGAGTGGAGTACAGTGCCTGTACTACCGTGGAGTACCGAGTGGGGTACTGTGTGTATACTGCCGTGTAGTACTGAGTGGAGTACTGTGTGTATAGTGCAGTGTAGTGCTGAGTGGAGTACAGTACCTGTACTGCCGTGTAGTACTGAGTAAAGTACAGTGCCTGTACTGCCGTGTAGTACCGAGTGGGGGACTGTGTGTATACTGCCGTGTAGTACTGAGTGGAGTACAGTACCTGTACTGCCGAGTAGTCCCGAGTGGAGTACTGTGTGTATAGTGCAGTGTAGTGCTGAGTGGAGTACAGTACCTGTACTGCCGTGTAGTACCGAGTGGGGGACTTTGTGCATACTGCCGTGTAGTTCCGAGTGGAGTACAGTGCCCGTACTGCGTGTAGTACTGAGTGGAGTACAGTGCCTGTTTTGCCGTGTAGTCCCGAGTGGAGTACAGTGCCTGTACTGCCGCGTAGTAGTGAGTGGAGTACAGTGCCTCTACTGCCGTGTAGTACTGGGTGGAGTACAGTGCCTGTACTGCCGTGTAGTACCGAGTGGGGGACTGTGTTTATACTGCCGTGTAGTTCCGAGTGGACTACAGTGCCTGTACTTCCGTGTAGTACCGAGTGGAATACTGTGTGTATAGTGCCGTGTAGTACCGAGGGGAGTACTGTGTGCATACTGCCGTGTAGTACTGAGTGGAGTACAGTGCCTGTACAACCGTGTAGTACCGAGTGGAGTACTGTGTGTAAGGTGCCGTGTAGTACCGAGTGGAGTACGGTGCATGTACTGCCGTGTAGTATCGAGTGGAGTACTGTGTGTATAGTGCGGTGTAGTACCCAGTGGAGTACAGTGCATGTACGGCCGTGTAGTACCGAGTGGAGTACTGTGTGTATAGTGCCGTGTAGTACCGAGTGGAGTACAGTGCCTGTATTGCCGTGTAGTAAAGAGTATAGTACTGTGTGTACAGTGTCATGTAGTACCGAGTGGAGTACAGAGCCTGTACTGCCGTGTAGGACTGAGTGGAGTACAGTGCCTGAACTGCCACGCAGTACTGAGTGGAGTACATTGCCTGTACTGCCGTGTAGTCCCGAGTGGTGTACAGTGCCTGTACTGCCGTGTAGTACTGAGTGGAATACAGTGCCCTTACTGCCGTGGCGTAGTGAGTGGAGTACTGTGCCTGTACTGCCGTGTAGTACTGAGTGGAGTACTGTGTGTATAGTGCCTCGTAGTACCGAGTGGAGTACAGTGGGTGTATGCCGTGTAGTACTGAGTGGAGTACAGTGCCTGTACTGCCGTGTAGTCCCTAGTGGAGTACAGTGCCTGAACTGCCGTGTAGTACTGAGTGGAGTACTGTGTGTATAGTGCCGTGTAGTACCGAGTGGAGTACAGTGCCTCTACTGCCGTGTAGTACTGAGTGGAGTACAGTGCCTGTACTGCCGTGCAGTACTGAGTGGAGTACTGTGTGTATAGTGCCGTGAAGTACCGAGGGTAGTACAGTGCCTGTACTGCCGTGTAGTACTGAGGGGAGTACAGTGCCTGTACTGCCGTGTAGTACTGAGTGGAGTACAGTGCCTGTACTGCCGTGTAGTCCCGAATGGAGTACTGTGTGTATAGTGCCGTGTAGTACCGAGTGGAGTACAGTGCCTGTACTGCCGTGTAGTACTCGGTGGAGTACAGTGCCTGTACTGCCGTGTAGTCCCCAGTGGAATACAGTTTGTGTAGTGCAGTGTAGTACTGAGTGGAGTACAGTGCATGTACTGCCGTGTAGTACCGAGTGGAGTACTGTGTGTTTAGTGCTGTGTAGTACCGAGTGGAGTACAGTGCCTGTACTGCCGTGTAGTACTGAGTGGAGTACAGTGCCTGTACTGCCGTGTAATCCCGAGTGGAGTACAGTGCCTGTACTTCCGTGTAGTACTGATTGGAGTACAGTGCCTGTACTGCCGTGTAGTACCGATTGGAGGACATTGATTGTACTGCCGTGTAGTACTGAGTGGAGTACAGTGCCTGTACTGTCGTGTAGTGCCGAGTGGAGTACTGTGTGTATAGTGCAGTGTAGTACTGAGTGGAGTACAGTGCCTGTA
The DNA here is from genome assembly GCF_040414725.1 of Anabrus simplex. NCBI lineage: Eukaryota > Metazoa > Arthropoda > Insecta > Orthoptera > Tettigoniidae > Anabrus > Anabrus simplex. The sequence goes on from NC_090271.1 coordinate 948,895, forward strand.
CTGTCGTGTAGTGCCGAGTGGAGTACTGTGTGTATAGTGCAGTGTAGTACTGAGTGGAGTACAGTGCATGTACTGCCGTGTAGTCCCGAGTGGAGTACTGTGTGTATAGTGCCGTGTAGTACCGAGTGGAGTACAGTGCCTGTATTGCCGTGTAGTACTGAGTGGAGTACAGTGCCTGTAATGCCGTGTAGTACCGAGTGGAGTACTGTGTGTATAGTGCCGTGTAGTACCGAGTGGAGTACAGTACCTGTACTGCCGTGTAGTACTGAGTGGAGTACAGTGCCTCTACTGCCGTGTAGTACTGAGTATAGTACAGTGCCTGTACTGCCGTGTAGTACCGAGTGGGGGACTGTGTGTATACTGCCGTGTAGTACTGAGTGGAGTACAGTACCTGTACTGCCGAGTAGTCCCGAGTGGAGTACTGTGTGTATATTGCAGTGTAGTGCTGAGTGGAGTACAGTACCTGTACTGCCGTGTAGTACCGAGTGGGGGACTGTGTGCATACTGCCGTGTAGTTGCGAGTGGAGTACAGTGCCTGTACTGGCGTGTAGTACTGAGTGGAGTACAGTGCCTGTATTGCCGTGTAGTCCCGAGTGGAGTACAGTGCCTGTACTGCCGTGTAGTACCGAGTGGACTACTGTGTGTATAGTGCCGTGTAGTACCGAGTGGAGTACAGTGCCTGTACTGCGTGTAGTACCGAGTGGAGTACTGTGTGTATAGTGCCGTGTAGTGCCGAGTGGAGTACAGTGCCTGTACTGCCGTGTAGGACTGAGCGGAGTACAGTGTGAATAGCGCCGTGTAGTACCGAGTGGAGTACAGTGCCTGTACTGCCGTGTAGTACCGAGTGGAGTACAGTGTGTATAGTGCCGTCTAGTACCGAGTGGAATACAGTGTGTATAGTGCCGTGTAGTACTGAGTGGAGTACAGTGCCTGTGCTGCCGTGTAGTACTGAGTGGGGTACAGTGCCTGTACTGCCGTGTAGTACCGAGTGGGGGAATGTGTGTATACTGCCGTGTAGTACTGAGTATAGTACAGTGCCTGTACTGCCGTGTAGTACTGAGAGGAATACTGTGTGCATACTGCCGTGTAGTACTGAGTGGAGTACAGTACCTGTACTGCCGTGTAGTACCGAGTGGGGGAATGTGTGTATACTGCCGTGTAGTACTGAGTGGAGTACAGTGCCTGTACTACCGTGTAGTACCGAGTGGGGGACTGTGTGTATACCGCCGTGTAGTACTGAGTGGAGTACTGTGTGTATAGTGCAGTGTAGTGCTGAGTGGAGTACAGTACCTGTACTGCCGTGTAGTACTGAGTATAGTACAGTGCCTGTACTGCCGTGTAGTACCGAGTGGGGGACTGTGTGTATACTGCCGTGTAGTACTGAGTGGAGTACAGTACCTGTACTGCCGAGTAGTCCCGAGTGGAGTACTGTGTGTATAGTGCAGTGTAGTGCTGAGTGGAGTACAGTACCTGTACTGCCGTGTAGTACCGAGTGGGGGACTTTGTGCATACTGCCGTGTAGTTCCGAGTGGAGTACAGTGCCCGTACTGCGTGTAGTACTGAGTGGAGTACAGTGCCTGTATTGCCGTGTAGTCCCGAGTGGAGTACAGTGCCTGTACTGCCGCGTAGTAGTGAGTGGAGTACAGTGCCTCTACTGCCGTGTAGTACTGGGCGGAGTACAGTGCCTGTACTGCCGTGTAGTACCGAGTGGGGGACTGTGTTTATACTGCCGTGTAGTTCCGAGTGGACTACAGTGCCTGTACTTCCGTGTAGTACCGAGTGGAATACTGTGTGTATAGTGCCGTGTAGTACCGAGGGGAGTACTGTGTGCATACTGCCGTGTAGTACTGAGTGGAGTACAGTGCCTGTACAACCGTGTAGTACCGAGTGGAGTACTGTGTGTAAGGTGCCGTGTAGTACCGAGTGGAGTACGGTGCATGTACTGCCGTGTAGTACCGAGTGGAGTACTGTGTGTATAGTGCGGTGTAGTACCCAGTGGAGTACAGTGCATGTACGGCCGTGTAGTACCGAGTGGAGTACTGTGTGTATAGTGCCGTGTAGTACCGAGTGGAGTACAGTGCCTGTATTGCCGTGTAGTAAAGAGTGTAGTACTGTGTGTACAGTGTCATGTAGTACCGAGTGGAGTACAGAGCCTTTACTGCCGTGTAGGACTGAGTGGAGTACAGTGCCTGAACTGCCACGCAGTACTGAGTGGAGTACATTGCCTGTACTGCCGTGTAGTCCCGAGTGGTGTACAGTGCCTGTACTGCCGTGTAGTACTGAGTGGAGTACAGTGCCCTTACTGCCGTGGCGTAGTGAGTGGAGTACTGTGCCTGTACTGCCGTGTAGTACTGAGTGGAGTACTGTGTGTATAGTGCCTCGTAGTACCGAGTGGAGTACAGTGGGTGTATGCCGTGTAGTACTGAGTGGACTACAGTGCCTGTACTGCCGTGTAGTCCCTAGTGGAGTACAGTGCCTGAACTGCCGTGTAGTACTGAGTGGAGTACTGTGTGTATAGTGCCGTGTAGTACCGAGTGGAGTACAGTGCCTCTACTGCCGTGTAGTACTGAGTGGAGTACAGTGCCTGTACTGCCGTGCAGTACTGAGTGGAGTACTGTGTGTATAGTGCCGTGAAGTACCGAGGGTAGTACAGTGCCTGTACTGCCGTGTAGTACTGAGGGGAGTACAGTGCCTGTACTGCCGTGTAGTACTGAGTGGAGTACAGTGCCTGTACTGCCGTGTAGTCCCGAATGGAGTACTGTGTGTATAGTGCCGTGTAGTACCGAGTGGAGTACAGTGCCTGTACTGCCGTGTAGTACTCGGTGGAGTACAGTGCCTGTACTGCCGTGTAGTCCCCAGTGGAATACAGTTTGTGTAGTGCAGTGTAGTACTGAGTGGAGTACAGTGCATGTACTGCCGTGTAGTACCGAGTGGAGTACTGTGTGTTTAGTGCTGTGTAGTACCGAGTGGAGTACAGTGCCTGTACTGCCGTGTAGTACTGAGTGGAGTACAGTGCCTGTACTGCCGTGTAATCCCGAGTGGAGTACAGTGCCTGTACTTCCGTGTAGTACTGATTGGAGTACAGTGCCTGTACTGCCGTGTAGTACCGATTGGAGGACATTGATTGTACTGCCGTGTAGTACTGAGTGGAGTACAGTGCCTGTACTGTCGTGTAGTGCCGAGTGGAGTACTGTGTGTATAGTGCAGTGTAGTACTGAGTGGAGTACAGTGCATGTACTGCCGTGTAGTCCCGAGTGGAGTACTGTGTGTATAGTGCCGTGTAGTACCGAGTGGAGTACAGTGCCTGTATTGCCGTGTAGTACTGAGTGGAGTACAGTGCCTGTAATGCCGTGTAGTACCGAGTGGAGTACTGTGTGTATAGTGCCGTGTAGTACCGAGTGGAGTACAGTACCTGTACTGCCGTGTAGTACTGAGTGGAGTACAGTGCCTGTACTGCCGTGTAGTCCCGAGTGGAGTACGGTGTGTATAGTGCAGTGTAGTACTGAGTGGTGTACTGTACCTGTACTGCCGTCTAGTACTGAGTGGAGTACAGTGCATCTACTGCCGTGTAGTACTGGGTGGAGTACAGTGCCTGTACTGCCGTGTAGTACCGTGTGGGGGACTGTGTGTATACTGCCGTGTAGTCCCGAGTGGAGTACAGTGTGTATAGTGCAGTGTAGAACTGAGTTGAGTACTGTGTGTGTAGTGCAGTGTAGTACTGAGTGGAGTACAGTGCCTGTACTGCCGTATAGTACCGAGTGGGGGACTGTGTGTATACTGCCGTGTAGTACTGAGTGGAGTACAGTTTGTATAGTGCCGTCTAGTACCGAGTGGGGTTTGTGTGCATACTACCGTGTAGTACTGAGTGGAGTACAGTGCCTGTATTGCCATGTTGTCCCGAGTGGAGTACTGTGTGTATACTGCCGTGTAGTACCGAGTGGAGTACAGTGCCTGTACTGCCATGTAGTGCCGAGTGGAGTACTGTGTATATACTGCCGTGTACTACTGAGTGGAGTACGGTGCCTATACTGTAGTGTAGTACCGAGTGGAGTACTGTGTGTATAGTGCCGTGTAGTACCGAGTGGAGTACTGTGTGCATACTGCCGTGTAGTACTGAGTGGAGTACAGTGCCTGTACTGCCGTGTAGTACCGAGTGGAGTACTGTGTGTATAGTGCCGTGTAGTACCGAATTTAGTACAGTGCATGTACTGCCGTGTATTACCGAGTGGAGTACAGTGTGTATAGTGCGGTGTAGTACCGAGTGGAGTACAGTGCATGTACTCCCGTGTAGTACCGAGTGGAGTACTGTGGGTATAGTGCCGTGTAGTGCCGAGTGGACTACAGTGCTTGTATTGTCGAGTAGTACCGAGTGGAGTACTATGTGTATAGTGCCGTGTAGTACCGAGTGGAGCACTGTGTGCATACTGCCGTGTAGTACTCAGTGGAGTACAGTACCTGTACTGCCGTGTAGTACCGAGTGGAGTAGAATGCCTGTACTGCCGTGTAGTCCCGAGTGGAGTACAGTGCATGTACTGCCGTGTAGTAGTGTGTGGAGTACTGTGCCTGTACTGCCGTGTAGTACTGAGTGGAGTACTGTGTGTATAGTGCCGTGTAGTACCGAGTGGAGTACAGTGGGTGTACTGCCGTGTAGTACTGAGTGGAGTACAGTGCCTGTACTGCCGTGTAGTACTGAGTGGAGTACAGTGCCTGTACTGCCGTGTAGTCCCGAGTGGAGTAGAGTGCCTGTACTGCCGTGTATTACTGAGTGGAGTACTGTTAGTATAGTGCCGTGTAGTACCGAGTGGAGTACAGTGCCTGTGCTGCCGTGTAGTACCGAGTGGAGTTCTGTTTGCATACTGCCGTGTAGTACTGAGGGGAGTACAGTGCCTGTACTGCCGTGTAGTACTGAGTGGAGTAGAATGCCTGTACTGCCGTGTAGTCCCGAGTGGAGTACAGTGCCTGTACTGCCGTGTAGTAGTGAGTGGAGTACTGTGCCTGTACTGCCGTGTAGTACTGAGTGGAGTTCTGTGTGTATAGTGCCGTATAGTACCGAGTGGTGTACAGTGGGTGTACTGCCGTGTAGTACTGAGTGGAGTACAGTGCCTGTACTGCCGTGTAGTACTGAGTGGAGTACTCTTTGTATAGTGCCGTGTAGTAGCGAGTGGAGTACAGTGCCTGTACTGCCGTGTAGTACCGAGTGGAGTACTGTGTGCATACTGCCGTGTAGTAGCGAGTGGAGTACAGTGCCTGTGCTGCCGTGTAGTACCGAGTGGAGTACAGTGCCTGTACTGCCGTGTAGTACCGAGTGGAGTACTGTTTGCATACTGCCGTGTAGTACTGAGTGCAGTACAGTGCCTGTACTGCCGTGTAGTACCGAGTGGAGTACTGTTTGTGTAGTGCCGTGTAGTACCGAGCGGAGTACAGTGCATGTACTGCCGTGTAGTACCGACTGGAGTACTGTGTGTATAGTGTGGTGTAGTACCGAGTGGAGTACAGTGTATGTACCGCCGTGTAGTACCGAGTGGAGTACTGTGTGTATAGTGCCGTGTAGCACCGAGTGGAGTACAGTGCCTGTATTGCCGTGTAGTACCGATTGGAGTACTGTGTGTATAGTGCCGTGTAGTACCGAGTGGAGTACAGTGCTTATACTGCCGTGTAGTACTGAGTGGGGTAGAGTGCCTGTACTGCCGTGTAGTGCCGAGTGGAGTACTGTGTGTATAGTGCAGTGTTGTACTGAGTGGAGTACAGTGCATGTACTGCCGTGTAGTCCCGAGTGGAGTACTGTGTGTATAGTGCAGTGTAGTGCTGAGTGGAGTACAGTGCCTCTACTGCCGTGTAGTACCGAGTGGAGTACAGTGCCTGTACTGCCATGTTGTCCCGAGTGGAGTACTGTGTGCATACTGCCGTGTAGTACTGAGTGGAGTACAGTGCCTGTACTGCCGTGTAGTACCGAGTGGAGTACTGTGTGTATAGTGCCGTGTAGTACCGAGTTGAGTACAGTGCCTGTACTGCGTGTAGTACCAGGTGGAGTACTGTGTGTATAGTGCCGTGTAGTGCCGAGTGGAGTACAGTGCCTGTACTGCCGTGTAGTACTGAGTGGAGTACAGTGTGAATAGTGCCGTGTAGTACCGAGTGGAGTACAGTGCCTGTACTGCCGTGTAGTACCGAGTGGAGTACTGTGTGTATAGTGCCGTGTAGTACCGAGTGGAGTACAGTGCCTGTACTGCGTGTAGTACCAGGTGGAGTACTGTGTGTATAGTGCCGTGTAGTACCGAGTGGAGTACAGTGCTTATACTGCCGTGTAGTACTGAGTGGGGTAGAGTGCCTGTACTGCCGTGTAGTGCCGAGTGGAGTACTGTGTGTATAGTGCAGTGTAGTACTGAGTGGAGTACAGTGCATGTACTGCCGTGTAGTACCGATTGGAGTACTGTGTGTATAGTGCCGTGTAGTACCGAGTGGAGTACAGTGCTTATACTGCCGTGTAGTACTGAGTGGAGTACAGTACCTGTACTGCCGTGTAGTACCGAGTGGGGGACTGTGTGTATACTGACGTGTAGTACTGTGTGGAGTACGATGTGTGTACTGCCGTGTAGTACTGAGTGGATTACGATGTGTGTGTACTGCCGTGTAGTACTGAGTGGAGTACGGTGTCTGTACTGCCGTGTAGTACTGAGTGGAGTACGGTGTCTGTACTGCCGTGTAGTACTTAGTGAAGTACTGTATGTAGAGTGCCGTGGAGTGCTGAGTGGAGTACTTTGTGTGTACTGCCGTGTAGTACCGAATGGATTAGGTTGTGTGTACTGGCGTGTAGTACTGAGTGGATTACGGTGTCTGTACTGTCGTGTAGTACCGAATGGAGTGCGGTGTGTGTACTGGCGTGTAGTACTGAGTGGAATACAGTGTGTGTACTGCCGTGTAGTTCCGAGTGTAGTACGGTATGTGTACTGCTGTGTAGCACCGAGTGGAGTATTGTGTGTGTGTACTGCGATGTAGTACCGAGTGGAGGAATGTGTGTATACTGCCGTGGGGTACTGAGTGGAGTACTGTGTGCATACTGCCGTGTAGTACTGTGTGGAATACGATGTGTGTACTGCCGTGTAGTACTGAGTGGATTACGATGTGTGTGTACGCCGTGTAATACTGAGTGGAGTACGGTGTCTGTACTGCCGTGTAGTACTGAGTGGAGTACGGTGTCTGTACTGCCGTGTAGTACTGAGTGAAGTACTGTATGTAGAGTGCCGTGGAGTGCTGAGTGGAGTACTTTGTGTGTACTGCCGTGTAGTACCGAATGGATTAGGTTGTGTGTACTGGCGTGTAGTACTGAGTGGTGTACGGTGTCTGTACTGTCGTGTAGTACCGAATGGAGTGCGGTGTGTGTACTGGCGTGTAGTACTGAGTGGAGTACAGTGTCTGTACTGCCGTGTAGTTCTGAGTGGAGTACGGTGTGTGTACTGCCGTGTAGTACTGAGTGAAGTACTGTATGTAGAGTGCCGTGGAATGCTGAGTGGGGTACAGTGCCTGTACTGCCGTGTAATCCGAGTGGGGGACTGTGTGTATACTGCCGTGTAGTACTGAGTATAGTACAGTGCCTGTACTGCCGTGTAGTACCGAGTGGAGTACTGTGTGCAAAAAGCCGTGTAGTACTGAGTGGAGTACAGTACCTGTACTGCCGTGTAGTACCGAGTGGGGGCTGTGTGTATACTGTCGTGTAGTACTGAGTGGACTACAGTGCCTGTACTGCCGTGTAGTACCGAGTGGAGTACTGTTTGTGTAGTGCCGTGTAGTACCGAGTGGAATACAGTGCATGTACTGCCGTGTAGTACCGACTGGAGTACTGTGTGTGTAGTGCGGTGTAGTACCGAGTGGAGTACAGTGTATGTACTGCCGTGTAGTACCGAGTGGAGTACTGTGTGTATAGTGCCGTGTAGTACCGAGTGGAGTACAGTGCCTGTATTGCCGTGTTGTACCGATTGGAGTACTGTGTGTATAGCGCCGTGTAGTACTGAGTGGAGTACAGTGCCTCTACTGCCGTGTAGTACCGCGTGAGGGACTGTGTGTATACTGCCGTGTAGTACTGTGTGGAGTACAGTGTGTATAGTGCAGTGTAGTGCTGAGTGGAGTACAGTAGGTACCTGTAGTGCCCTGTAGTACTGAGTATAGTACAGTGCCTGTACTGCCGTGTAGTACCGAGTGAGGGACTGTGTGTATACAGCCGTGTAGTACTGAGTGGAGTACAGTGCCTGTACTGCCGTGTAGTACCGAGTGGGGGACTGTGCGTATACTGCCGTGTAGTACTGAGTGGAGTACAGTGCCTGTACTGCCGTGTAGTCCCGAGTGGAGTGCTGTGTGCATACTGCCGTGTAGTACTGAGTGGAGTACATTCCCTGTACTGCCGAGTAGTCCCGAGTGGAGTACAGTGTGTATAGTGCAGTGTAGTACTCAGTGGAGTACTGTGTGTGTAGTGCAGTGTAGTACTGAGTGGAGTACAGTGCCTGTACTGCCGTGTAGTACCGAGTGGGGGACTGTGTGTATACTGCCGTGTAGTACTGAGTGGAGTACAGTGTCTATAGTGCCGTATAGTACCGAGTGGGGGTTTGTGTGCATACTACCGTGTAGTACTGAGTGGAGTACAGTGCCTGTATTGCCATGTTGTCCCGAGTGGAGTACTGTGTGTATACTGCCGTGTAGTACCGAGTGGAGTACAGTGCCTGTACTGCCATGTAGTGCCGAGTGGAGTACTGTGTATATACTGCCGTGTACTACTGAGTGGAGTACAGTGCTTATACTGTCGTGTAGTACCGAGTGGAGTATTGTGTGTATAGTGCCGTGTAGTACCGAGTGGAGTACAGTGTGCATACTGCCGTGTAGTACTGAGTGGAGTACAGTGCCTGTACTGCCGTGTAGTACCGAGTGGAGAACTGTGTGTATAGTGCCGTGTAGTACCGTGTTTAGTACAGTGCATGTACTGCCGTGTATTACCGAGTGGAGTACTGTGTGTATAGTGCGGTGTAGTACTGAGTGGAGTACATTGCATGTACTCCCGTGTAGTACCGAGTGGAGTACTGTGTGTATATTGCCGTGAAGTGCCGAGTGGAGTACAGTGCTTGTATTGTCGAGTAGTACCGAGTGGAGTACTATGTGTATAGTGCCGTGTAGTACCGAGTGGAGTACTGTGTGCATACTGCCGTGTAGTACTGAGAAGAGTACAGTACCTGTACTGCCGTGTAGTACCGAGTGGAGTACTGTGTGTATAGTGCCGTGTAGTACCGAGTGGAGTACAGTGCCGGTACTGCCGTATAGTACTGAGTGGAGTAGAATGCCTGTACTGCCGTGTAGTCCCGAGTGGAGTACAGTGCCTGTACTGCCGTGTAGTAGTGAGTGGAGTACTGTGCCTGTACTGCCGTGTAGTACTGAGTGGAGTACTGTGTGTATAGTGCCGTGTAGTACCGAGTGGAGTACAGTGCCGGTACTGCCGTATAGTACTGAGTGGAGTAGAATGCCTGTACTGCCGTGTAGTCCCGAGTGGAGTAGAGTGCCTGTACTGCCGTGTATTACTGAGTGGAGTACTGTTTGTATAGTGCCGTGTAATACCGAGTGGAGTACAGTGCCTGTACTGCCGTGTAGTCCCGAGTGGAATACAGTGCATGTACTGCCGTGTAGTACCGAGTGGAGTACAGTGCCTGTACTGCCGTGTAGTACTGAGTGGAGTACAGTGCCTGTACTGCCGTGTAGTACCGAGTGGAGTACTGTTTGTGTAGTGCCGTGTAGTACCGAGTGGAGTACAGTGCATGTACTGCCGTGTCGTACCGACTGGAGTACTGTGTGTGTAGTGTGGTGTAGTACCGAGTGGAGTACAGTGTATGTACTGCCGTGTAGTACCGAGTGGAGTACTGTGTGTATAGTGCCGTGTAGTACCGAGTGGAGTACAGTGCCTGTATTGCCGTGTAGTACCGATTGGAGTACTGTGTGTATAGTGCCGTGTAGTACCGAGTGGAGTACAGTGCTTATACTGCCGTGTAGTACTGAGTGGGGTACAGTGCCTGTACTGCCGTGTAGTATTGAGTGGAGGACAGTGCCTGTACTGCCATGTTGTCCCCAGTGGAGTACTATGTGCATACTGCCGTTTAGTACTGAGTGGAGTACAGTGCCTGTACTGCCGTGTAGTACCGAGTGGAGTACTGTGTGTATAATGCCGTGTAGTACCGAGTGGAGTACAGTGCCTGTACTGCGTGTAGTACCGAGTGGAGTACTGTGTGTATAGTGCCGTGTAGTGCCGAGTGGAGTACAGTGCCTGTACTGCCGTGTAGTACTGTGGGGAGTACAGTGTGAATAGTGCCGTGCAGTACCGAGTGGAGTACGGTGCCTGTACTGCCGTGTTGTACCGAGTGGAGTACAGTGTGTATAGTGCCGTCTAGTACCGAGTGGAGTACAGTGTGTAATGTGCCGTGTAGTACTGAGTGGAGTACAGTGCCTGTACTGCCGTGTAGTACCGAGTGGAGTACAGTGCCTGTACTGCGTGTAGTACCGAGTGGAGTACTGTGTGTATAGTGCCGTGTAGTACCGAGTGGAGTACAGTGCCTGTACTTCCGTGTAGTACTGAGTGGAATACATTGCCTGTACTGCCGTGTAGTACCGAGTGGTGTACAGTGTGTATAGTGCCGTGTAGTACTGAGTGGAGTACAGTGCCTGTGCTGCCGTGTAGTACTGAGTGTGGTACAGTGCCTGTACTGACGTGTAGTACCGAGTGGGGGAATGTGTGTATACTGCCGTGTAGTACTGAGTATAGTACAGTGCCTGTACTGCCGTGTAGTACTGAGTGGAGTACTGTGTGCATACTGCCGTGTAGTACTGAGTGGTGTACAGTGCCTGTACTGCCGTGTAGTACCGAGTGGAGTACTGTGTGCATACTGCCGTGTAGTACTGAGTTGAGTACAGTGCCTGTACAGCCGTGTAGTACTCAGTGGGGTACAGTGCCTGTACTGCCGTGTAATACCGAGTGGGGTACTGTGTGTATACTGCCGTGTAGTACTGAGTATAGTACAGTGCCTGTACTGCCGTGTAGTACTGAGTGGAGTACTGTGTGCATACTGCCGTGTAGTACTGAGTGGTGTACAGTGCCTGTACTGCCGTGTAGTACCGAGTGGAGTACTGTGTGCATACTGCCGTGTAGTACTGAGTGGAGTACAGTGCCTGTACTGCCGTGTAGTACCGAGTGGAGTACTGTGTGTAAGGTGCCGTGTAGTACCGAGTGGAGTACGGTGCATGTGCTGCCGTGTAGTACCGAGTGGAGTACTGTGTGTATAGTGCGGTGTAGTACCGAGTGTAGTACATTGCATGTACTGCCGTGTAGTACCGACTGGAGTACTGTGTGTATAGTGCCGTGTAGTACCGAGTGGAGTACAGTGCCTGTAATGCCGTGTAGTAAAGAGTGGAGTACTGTGTGTACAGTGCCATGTAGTACCGAGTGGGGTACTGTGTGTGTACTGCCGTGTAGTTCCGAGTGGAGTACGGTATGTGTACTGCCGTGTAGCACCGAGTGGAGTATTGTGTGTGTGTACTGCCATGTAGTACCGAGTGGAGGAATGTGGGTATACTGCCGTGGGGTACTGAGTGGAGTACTGTGTGCATACTGCCGTGTAGTACTGTGTGGAGTACGATGTGTGTACTGCCGTGTAGTACTGAGTGGATTACGATGTGTGTGTACCGCCGTGTAGTACTGAGTGGAGTACGGTGTCTGTACTGCCGTGTAGTACTGAGTGGAGTACGGTGTCTGTACTGCCGTGTAGTACTGAGTGAAGTACTGTATGTAGAGTGCCGTGGAGTGCTGAGTGGAGTACTTTGTGTGTACTGCCGTGTAGTACCGAATGGATTAGGTTGTGTGTACTGGCGTGTAGTACTGAGTGGATTACGGTGTCTGTACTGTCGTGTAGTACCGAATGGAGTGCGATGTGTGTACTGGGGTGTAGTACTGAGTGGAGTACAGTGTGTGTACTGCCGTGTAGTTCCGAGTGGAGTACGGTATGTGTACTGCTGTGTAGCACCGAGTGGAGTATTGTGTGTGTGTGTATTCGATGTATTACCCAGTGGAGGAATGTGTGTATACTGCCGTGGGGTACTGAGTGGAGTACTGTGTGCATACTGCCGTGTAGTACTGTGTGGAATACGATGTGTTTACTGCCGTGTAGTACTGAGTGGATTACGATGTGTGTGTACTGCCGTGTAATACTGAGTGGAATACGGTGTCTGTACTGCCGTGTAGTACTGAGTGGAGTACGGTGTCTGTACTGCCGTGTAGTACTGAGTGAAGTACTGTATGTAGAGTGCCGTGGAGTGCTGAGTGGAGTACTTTGTGTGTACTGCCGTGTAGTACCGAATGGATTAGGTTGTGTGTACTGGCGTGTAGTACTGAGTGGTGTACGGTGTCTGTACTGTCGTGTAGTACCGAATGGAGAGCGGTGTGTGTACTGGCGTGTAGTACTGAGTGGAGTACAGTGTCTGTACTGCCGTGTAGTTCTGAGTGGAGTACGGTGTGTGTACTGCCGCGTAGTACTGAGTGAAGTACTGTATGTAGAGTGCCGTGGAATGCTGAGTGGGGTACAGTGCCTGTACTGCCGTGTAATACCGAGTGGGGGACTGTGTGTATACTGCCGTGTAGTACTGAGTATAGTACAGTGCCTGTACTGCCGTGTAGTAACGAGTGGAGTACTGTGTGCAAACTGCCGTGTAGTACTGAGTGGAGTACAGTACCTGTAATGCCGTGTAGTACCGAGTGGGGGCTGTGTGTATACTGCCGTGTAGTACTGTGTGGAGTACAGTGTGTATAGTGCAGTGTAGTGCTGAGTGGAGTACAGTACCTGTAGTGCCCTGTAGTACTGAGTATTGTACAGTGCCTGTACGGCCGTGTAGTACCGAGTGAGGGACAGTGTGTATACAGCCGTGTAGTACTGAGTGGAGTACAGTGCCTGTACTGCCGTGTAGTACCGAGTGGAGTACTGTGTGTATAGTGCCGTGTAGTACCGAGTTTAGTACAGTGCATGTACTGCCGTGTATTACCGAGTGGAGTACTGTGTGTATAGTGCGGTGTAGTACCGAGTGGAGTACAGTGCATGTACTCCCGTGTAGTGCCGAGTGGAGTACTGTGTATATACTGCCGTGTACTACTGAGTGGTGTACGGTGCCTATACTGTAGTGTAGTACCGGTGGAGTACTGTGTGTATAGTGCCGTGTAGTACCGAGTGGAGTACTGTGTGCATACTGCCGTGTAGTACTGAGTGGAGTACAGTGCCTGTACTGCCGTGTAGTACCGAGTGGAGTACTGTGTGTATAGTGCCGTGTAGTACCGAATTTAGTACAGTGCATGTACTGCCGTGTATTACCGAGTGGAGTACTGTGTGTATAGTGCGGTGTAGTACCGAGTGGAGTACAGTGCATGTACTCCCGTGTAGTACCGAGTGGAGTACTGTGGGTATAGTGCCGTGTAGTGCCGAGTGGACTACAGTGCTTGTATTGTCGAGTAGTACCGAGTGGAGTACTATGTGTATAGTGCCGTGTAGTACCGAGTGGAGCACTGTGTGCATACTGCCGTGTAGTACTCAGTGGAGTACAGTACCTGTACTGCCGTGTAGTACCGAGTGGAGTAGAATGCCTGTACTGCCGTGTAGTCCCGAGTGGAGTACAGTGCATGTACTGCCGTGTAGTAGTGTGTGGAGTACTGTGCCTGTACTGCCGTGTAGTACTGAGTGGAGTACTGTGTGTATAGTGCCGTGTAGTACCGAGTGGAGTACAGTGGGTGTACTGCCGTGTAGTACCGAGTGGAGTACAGTGCCTGTACTGCCATGTAATACCGAGTGGAGTACTGTGTGCATACTGCCGTGTAGTACCGAGTGGAGTACAGTGCCTGTGCTGCCGTGTAGTACCGAGTGGAGTTCTGTTTGCATACTGCCGTGTAGTACTGAGGGGAGTACAGTGCCTGTACTGCCGTGTAGTACTGAGTGGAGTACAGTGCCTGTACTGCCGTGTAGTCCCGAGTGGAGTAGAGTGCCTGTACTGCCGTGTATTACTGAGTGGAGTACTGTTTGTATAGTGCCGTGTAGTACCGATTGGAGTACAGTGCCTGTACTGCCGTGTAGTCCCGAGTGGAGTACAGTGCATGTACTGCCGTGTAGTACCGAGTGGAGTACAGTGCCTGTACTGCCATGTAATACCGAGTGGAGTACTGTGTGCATACTGCCGTGTAGTACCGAGTGGAGTACAGTGCCTGTGCTGCCGTGTAGTACCGAGTGGAGTTCTGTTTGCATACTGCCGTGTAGTACTGAGGGGAGTACAGTGCCTGTACTGCCGTGTAGTACTGAGTGGAGTAGAATGCCTGTACTGCCGTGTAGTCCCGAGTGGAGTACAGTGCCTGTACTGCCGTGTAGTAGTGAGTGGAGTACTGTGCCTGTACTGCCGTGTAGTACTGAGTGGAGTTCTGTGTGTATAGTGCCGTATAGTACCGAGTGGAGTACAGTGGGTGTACTGCCGTGTAGTACTGAGTGGAGTACAGTGCCTGTACTGCCGTGTAGTACTGAGTGGAGTACTCTTTGTATAGTGCCGTGTAGTAGCGAGTGGAGTACAGTGCCTGTACTGCCGTGTAGTACCGAGTGGAGTACTGTGTGCATACTGCCGTGTAGTACCGAGTGGAGTACAGTGCCTGTGCTGCCGTGTAGTACCGAGTGGAGTACAGTGCCTGTACTGCCGTGTAGTACCGAGTGGAGTACTGTTTGCATACTGCCGTGTAGTACTGAGTGCAGTACAGTGCCTGTACTGCCGTGTAGTACCGAGTGGAGTACTGTTTGTGTAGTGCCGTGTAGTACCGAGTGGAGTACAGTGCATGTACTGCCGTGTAGTACCGACTGGAGTACTGTGTGTATAGTGTGGTGTAGTACCGAGTGGAGTACAGTGTATGTACCGCCGTGTAGTACCGAGTGGAGTACTGTGTGTATAGTGCCGTGTAGCACCGAGTGGAGTACAGTGCCTGTATTGCCGTGTAGTACCGATTGGAGTACTGTGTGTATAGTGCCGTGTAGTACCGAGTGGAGTACAGTGCTTATACTGCCGTGTAGTACTGAGTGGGGTAGAGTGCCTGTACTGCCGTGTAGTGCCGAGTGGAGTACTGTGTGTATAGTGCAGTGTTGTACTGAGTGGAGTACAGTGCATGTACTGCCGTGTAGTTCCGAGTGGAGTACTGTGTGTATAGTGCAGTGTAGTGCTGAGTGGAGTACAGTGCCTGTACTGCCGTGTAGTACCGAGTGGAGTACAGTGCCTGTACTGCCATGTTGTCCCGAGTGGAGTACTGTGTGCATACTGCCGTGTAGTACTGAGTGGAATACAGTGCCTGTACTGCCGTGTAGTACCGAGTGGAGTACTGTGTGTATAGTGCCGTGTAGTACCGAGTTGAGTACAGTGCCTGTACTGCGTGTAGTACCAGGTGGAGTACTGTGTGTATAGTGCCGTGTAGTGCCGAGTGGAGTACAGTGCCTGTACTGCCGTGTAGTACTGAGTGGAGTACAGTGTGAATAGTGCCGTGTAGTACCGAGTGGAGTACAGTGCCTGTACTGCCGTGTAGTACCGAGTGGAGTACTGTGTGTATAGTGCCGTGTAGTACCGAGTGGAGTACAGTGCCTGTACTGCGTGTAGTACCAGGTGGAGTACTGTGTGTATAGTGCCGTGTAGTACCGAGTGGAGTACAGTGCTTATATTGCCGTGTAGTACTGAGTGGGGTAGAGTGCCTGTACTGCCGTGTAGTGCCGAGTGGAGTACTGTGTGTATAGTGCAGTGTAGTACTGAGTGGAGTACAGTGCATGTACTGCCGTGTAGTACCGATTGGAGTACTGTGTGTATAGTGCCGTGTAGTACCGAGTGGAGTACAGTGCTTATACTGCCGTGTAGTACTGAGTGGAGTACAGTACCTGTACTGCCGTGTAGTACCGAGTGGGGGACTGTGTGTATACTGCCGTGTAGTACTGTGTGGAGTACGATGTGTGTACTGCCGTGTAGTACTGAGTGGATTACGATGTGTGTGTACTGCCGTGTAGTACTGAGTGGAGTACGGTGTCTGTACTGCCGTGTAGTACTGAGTGGAGTACGGTGTCTGTACTGCCGTGTAGTACTTAGTGAGGTACTGTATGTACAGTGCCGTGGAGTGCTGAGTGGAGTACTTTGTGTGTACTGCCGTGTAGTACCGAATGGATTAGGTTGTGTGTACTGGCGTGTAGTACTGAGTGGATTACGGTGTCTGTACTGTCGTGTAGTACCGAATGGAGTGCGGTGTGTGTACTGGCGTGTAGTACTGAGTGGAATACAGTGTGTGTACTGCCGTGTAGTTCCGAGTGGAGTACGGTATGTGTACTGCTGTGTAGCACCGAGTGGAGTATTGTGTGTGTGTACTGCGATGTAGTACCGAGTGGAGGAATGTGTGTATACTGCCGTGGGGTACTGAGTGGAGTACTGTGTGCATACTGCCGTGTAGTACTGTGTGGAATACGATGTGTGTACTGCCGTGTAGTACTGAGTGGATTACGATGTGTGTGTGTACTGCCGTGTAATACTGAGTGGAGTACGGTGTCTGTACTGCCGTGTAGTACTGAGTGGAGTACGGTGTCTGTACTGCCGTGTAGTACTGAGTGAAGTACTGTATGTAGAGTGCCGTGGAGTGCTGAGTGGAGTTCTTTGTGTGTACTGCCGTGTAGTACCGAATGGATTAGGTTGTGTGTACTGGCGTGTAGTACTGAGTGGTGTACGGTGTCTGTACTGTCGTGTAGTACCGAATGGAGTGCGGTGTGTGTACTGGCGTGTAGTACTGAGTGGAGTACAGTGTCTGTACTGCCGTGTAGTTCTGAGTGGAGTACGGTGTTTGTACTGCCGTGTAGTACTGAGTGAAGTACTGTATGTAGAGTGCCGTGGAATGCTGAGTGGGGTACAGTGCCTGTACTGCCGTGTAATACCGAGTGGGGGACTGTGTGTATACTGCCGTGTAGTACTGAGTATAGTACAGTGCCTGTACTGCCGTGTAGTACCGAGTGGAGTACTGTGTGCAAACTGCCGTGTAGTACTGAGTGGAGTACAGTACCTGTACTGCCGTGTAGTACCGAGTGGGGGCTGTGTGTATACTGTCGTGTAGTACTGAGTGGACTACAGTGCCTGTACTGCCGTGTAGTACCGAGTGGAGTACTGTTTGTGTAGTGCCGTGTAGTACCGAGTGGAATACAGTGCATGTACTGCCGTGTAGTACCGACTGGAGTACTGTGTGTGTAGTGCGGTGTAGTACCGAGTGGAGTACAGTGTATGTACTGCCGTGTAGTACCGAGTGGAGTACTGTGTGTATAGTGCCGTGTAGTACCGAGTGGAGTACAGTGCCTGTATTGCCGTGTAGTACCGATTGGAGTACTGTGTGTATAGCGCCGTGTAGTACTGAGTGGAGTACAGTGCCTCTACTGCCGTGTAGTACCGCGTGGGGGACTGTGTGTATACTGCCGTGTAGTACTGTGTGGAGTACAGTGTGTATAGTGCAGTGTAGTGCTGAGTGGAGTACAGTAGGTACCTGTAGTGCCCTGTAGTACTGAGTATAGTACAGTGCCTGTACTGCCGTGTAGTACCGAGTGAGGGACTGTGTGTATACAGCCGTGTAGTACTGAGTGGAGTACAGTGCCTGTACTGCCGTGTAGTACCGAGTGGGGGACTGTGCGTATACTGCCGTGTAGTACTGAGTGGAGTACAGTGCCTGTACTGCCGTGTAGTCCCGAGTGGAGTGCTGTGTGCATACTGCCGTGTAGTACTAAGTGGAGTACATTCCCTGTACTGCCGAGTAGTCCCGAGTGGAGTACAGTGTGTATAGTGCAGTGTAGTACTCAGTGGAGTACTGTGTGTGTAGTGCAGTGTAGTACTGAGTGGAGTACAGTGCCTGTACTGCCGTGTAGTACCGAGTGGGGGACTGTGTGTATACTGCCGTGTAGTACTGAGTGGAGTACAGTGTGTATAGTGCCGTATAGTACCGAGTGGGGGTTTGTGTGCATACTGCCGTGTAGTACTGAGTATAGTACAGTGCCTGTACTGCCGTGTAGTACCGAGTGGAGTACTGTGTGCAAACTGCCGTGTAGTACTGAGTGGAGTACAGTACCTGTACTGCCGTGTAGTACCGAGTGGGGGCTGTGTGTATACTGTCGTGTAGTTCTGAGTGGACTACAGTGCCTGTACTGCCGTGTAGTACCGAGTGGAGTACTGTTTGTGTAGTGCCGTGTAGTACAGAGTGGAATACAGTGCATGTACTGCCGTGTAGTACCGACTGGAGTACTGTGTGTGTAGTGCGGTGTATTACCGAGTGGAGTACAGTGTATGTACTGCCGTGTAGTACCGAGTGGAGTACTGTGTGTATAGTGCCGTGTAGTACCGAGTGGAGTACAGTGCCTGTATTGCCGTGTAGTACCGATTGGAGTACTGTGTGTATAGCGCCGTGTAGTACTGAGTGGAGTACAGTGCCTCTACTGCCGTGTAGTACCGCGTGGGGGACTGTGTGTATACTGCCGTGTAGTACTGTGTGGAGTACAGTGTGTATAGTGCAGTGTAGTGCTGAGTGGAGTACAGTAGGTACCTGTAGTGCCCTGTAGTACTGAGTATAGTACAGTGCCTGTACTGCCGTGTAGTACCGAGTGAGGGACTGTGTGTATACAGCCGTGTAGTACTGAGTGTAGTACAGTGCCTGTACTGCCGTGTAGTACCGAGTGGGGGACTGTGCGTATACTGCCGTGTAGTACTGAGTGGAGTACAGTGCCTGTACTGCCGTGTAGTCCCGAGTGGAGTGCTGTGTGCATACTGCCGTGTAGTACTGAGTGGAGTACATTCCCTGTACTGCCGAGTAGTCCCGAGTGGAGTACAGTGTGTATAGTGCAGTGTAGTACTCAGTGGAGTACTGTGTGTGTAGTGCAGTGTAGTACTGAGTGGAGTACAGTGCCTGTACTGCCGTGTAGTACCGAGTGGGGGACTGTGTGTATACTGCCGTGTAGTACTGAGTGGAGTACAGTGTGTATAGTGCCGTATAGTACCGAGTGGGGGTTTGTGTGCATACTGCCGTGTAGTACTGAGTATAGTACAGTGCCTGTACTGCCGTGTAGTACCGAGTGGAGTACTGTGTGCAAACTGCCGTGTAGGACTGAGTGGAGTACAGTACCTGTACTGATGTGTAGTACCGAGTGGGGGCTGTGTGTATACTGTCGTGTAGTACTGAGTGGACTACAGTGCCTGTACTGCCGTGTAGTACCGAGTGGAGTACTGTTTGTGTAGTGCCGTGTAGTACCGAGTGGAATACAGTGCATGTACTGCCGTGTAGTACCGACTGGAGTACTGTGTGTGTAGTGCGGTGTAGTACCGAGTGGAGTACAGTGTATGTACTGCCGTGTAGTACCGAGTGGAGTACTGTGTGTATAGTGCCGTGTAGTACCGAGTGGAGTACAGTGCCTGTATTGCCGTGTAGTACCGATTGGAGTACTGTGTGTATAGCGCCGTGTAGTACTGAGTGGAGTACAGTGTGCATACTGCCGTGTAGTACTGAGTGGAGTACATTCCCTGTACTGCCGAGTAGTCCCGAGTGGAGTACAGTGTGTATAGTGCAGTGTAGTACTCAGTGGAGTACTGTGTGTGTAGTGCAGTGTAGTACTGAGTGGAGTACAGTGCCTGTACTGCCGTGTAGTACCGAGTGGGGGACTGTGTGTATACAGCCGTGTAGTACTGAGTGGAGTACAGTGCCTGTACTGCCGTGTAGTACCGAGTGGGGGACTGTGCGTATACTGCCGTGTAGTACTGAGTGGAGTACAGTGCCTGTACTGCCGAGTAGTCCCGAGTGGAGTACAGTGTGTATAGTGCAGTGTAGTACTCAGTGGAGTACTGTGTGTGTAGTGCAGTGTAGTACTGAGTGGAGTACAGTGCCTGTACTGCCGTGTAGTACCGAGTGGGGGACTGTGCGTATACTGCCGTGTAGTACTGAGTGGAGTACAGTGCCTGTACTGCCGTGTAGTCCCGAGTGGAGTGCTGTGTGCATACTGCCGTGTAGTACTGAGTGGAGTACATTCCCTGTACTGCCGAGTAGTCCCGAGTGGAGTACAGTGTGTATAGTGCAGTGTAGTACTCAGTGGAGTACTGTGTGTGTAGTGCAGTGTAGTACTGAGTGGAGTACAGTGCCTGTACTGCCGTGTAGTACCGAGTGGGGGACTGTGTGTATACTGCCGTGTAGTACTGAGTGGAGTACAGTGTGTATAGTGCCGTATAGTACCGAGTGGGGGTTTGTGTGCATACTACCGTGTAGTACTGAGTGGAGTACAGTGCCTGTATTGCCATGTTGTCCCGAGTGGAGTACTGTGTGTATACTGCCGTGTAGTACCGAGTGGAGTACAGTGCCTGTACTGCCATGTAGTGCCGAGTTGAGTACTGTGTATATACTGCCGTGTACTACTGAGTGGAGTTCAGTGCTTATACTGTCGTGTAGTACCGAGTGGAGTATTGTGTGTATAGTGCCGTGTAGTACCGAGTGGAGTACAGTGTGCATACTGCCGTGTAGTACTGAGTGGAGTACAGTGCCTGTACTGCCGTGTAGTACCGAGTGGAGAACTGTGTGTATAGTGCCGTGTAGTACCGTGTTTAGTACAGTGCATGTACTGCCGTGTATTACCGAGTGGAGTACTGTGTGTATAGTGCGGTGTAGTACTGAGTGGAGTACAGTGCATGTACTCCCGTGTAGTACCGAGTGGAGTACTGTGTGTATAGTGCCGTGAAGTGCCGAGTGGAGTACAGTGCTTGTATTGTCGAGTAGTACCGAGTGGAGTACTATGTGTATAGTGCCGTGTAGTACCGAGTGGAGTACTGTGTGCATACTGCCGTGTAGTACTGAGAAGAGTACAGTACCTGTACTGCCGTGTAGTACCGAGTGGAGTACTGTGTGTATAGTGCCGTGTAGTACCGAGTGGAGTACAGTGCCGGTACTGCCGTATAGTACTGAGTGGAGTAGAATGCCTGTACTGCCGTGTAGTCCCGAGTGGAGAACAGTGCCTGTACTGCCGTGTAGTAGTGAGTGGAGTACTGTGCCTGTACTGCCGTGTAGTACTGAGTGGAGTACTGTGTGTATAGTGCCGTGTAGTACCGAGTGGAGTACAGTGCCTGTACTGCCGTATAGTACTGAGTGGAGTAGAATGCCTGTACTGCCGTGTAGTCCCGAGTGGAGTAGAGTGCCTGTACTGCCGTGTATTACTGAGTGGAATACTGTTTGTATAGTGCCGTGTAATACCGAGTGGAGTACAGTGCCTGTACTGCCGTGTAGTCCCGAGTGGAATACAGTGCATGTACTGCCGTGTAGTACCGAGTGGAGTACAGTGCCTGTACTGCCGTGTAGTACTGATTGGAGTACAGTGCCTGTACTGCCGTGTAGTACCGAGTGGAGTACTGTTTGTGTAGTGCCGTGTAGTACCGAGTGGAGTACAGTGCATGTACTGCCGTGTCGTACCGACTGGAGTACTGTGTGTGTAGTGTGGTGTAGTACCGAGTGGAGTACAGTGTATGTACTGCCGTGTAGTACCGAGTGGAGTACTGTGTGTATAGTGCCGTGTAGTACCGAGTGGAGTACAGTGCCTGTATTGCCGTGTAGTACCGATTGGAGTACTGTGTGTATAGTGCCGTGTAGTACCGAGTGGAGTACAGTGCTTATACTGCCGTGTAGTACTGAGTGGGGTACAGTGCCTGTTCTGCCGTGTAGTACCGAGTGGAGGACAGTGCCTGTACTGCCATGTTGTCCCCAGTGGAGTACTGTGTGCATACTGCCGTGTAGTACTGAGTGGAGTACAGTGCCTGTACTGCCGTGTAGTACCGAGTGGAGTACTGTGTGTATAATGCCGTGTAGTACCGAGTGGAGTACAGTGCCTGTACTGCGTGTAGTACCGAGTGGAGTACTGTGTGTATAGTGCCGTGTAGTGCCGAGTGGAGTACAGTGCCTGTACTGCCGTGTAGTACTGTGGGGAGTACAGTGTGAATAGTGCCGTGCAGTACCGAGTGGAGTACAGTGCCTGTACTGCCGTGTTGTACCGAGTGGAGTACAGTGTGTATAGTGCCGTCTAGTACCGAGTGGAGTACAGTGTGTAATGTGCCGTGTAGTACTGAGTGGAGTACAGTGCCTGTACTGCCGTGTAGTACCGAGTGGAGTACAGTGTGTATAGTGCCGTGTAGTACCGAGTGGAGTACAGTGCCTGTACTTCCGTGTAGTACTGAGTGGAATACATTGCCTGTACAGCCGTGTAGTACCGAGTGGTGTACAGTGTGTATAGTGCCGTGCAGTACTGAGTGGAGTACAGTGCCTGTGCTGCCGTGTAGTACTGAGTGTGGTACAGTGCCTGTACTGACGTGTAGTACCGAGTGGGGGAATGTGTGTATACTGCCGTGTAGTACTGAGTATAGTACAGTGCATGTACTGCCGTGTAGTACTGAGTGGAGTACTGTGTGCATACTGCCGTGTAGTACTGAGTGGTGTACAGTGCCTGTACTGCCGTGTAGTACCGAGTGGAGTACTGTGTGCATACTGCCGTGTAGTACTGAGTTGAGTACAGTGCCTGTACAGCCGTGTAGTACTCAGTGGGGTACAGTGCCTGTACTGCCGTGTAATACCGAGTGGGGGACTGTGTATACTGCCGTGTAGTACTGAGTATAGTACAGTGCCTGTACTGCCGTGTAGTACTGAGTGGAGTACTGTGTGCATACTGCCGTGTAGTACTGAGTGGTGTACAGTGCCTGTACTGCCGTGTAGTACCGAGTGGAGTACTGTGTGCATACTGCCGTGTAGTACTGAGTGGAGTACAGTGCCTGTACTGCCGTGTAGTACCGAGTGGAGTACTGTGTGTAAGGTGCCGTGTAGTACCGAGTGGAGTACGGTGCATGTGCTGCCGTGTAGTACCGAGTGGAGTACTGTGTGTATAGTGCGGTGTAGTACCGAGTGTAGTACATTGCATGTACTGCCGTGTAGTACCGACTGGAGTACTGTGTGTATAGTGCCGTGTAGTACCGAGTGGAGTACAGTGCCTGTAATGCCGTGTAGTAAAGAGTGGAGTACTGTGTGTACAGTGCCATGTAGTACCGAGTGGGGTACTGTGTGTGCACTGCCGTGTAGTTCCGAGTGGAGTACGGTATGTGTCATGCCGTGTAGCACCGAGTGGAGTATTGTGTGTGTGTACTGCCATGTAGTACCGAGTGGAGGAATGTGTGTATACTGCCGTGGGGTACTGAGTGGAGTACTGTGTGCATACTGCCGTGTAGTACTGTGTGGAGTACGATGTGTGTACTGCCGTGTAGTACTGAGTGGATTACGATGTGTGTGTACTGCCGTGTAGTACTGAGTGGAGTACGGTGTCTGTACTGCCGTGTAGTACTGAGTGGAGTACGGTGTCTGTACTGCCGTGTAGTACTGAGTGAAGTACTGTATGTAGAGTGCCGTGGAGTGCTGAGTGGAGTACTTTGTGTACTGCCGTGTAGTACCGAATGGATTAGGTTGTGTGTACTGGCGTGTAGTACTGAGTGGATTACGGTGTCTGTACTGTCGTGTAGTACCGAATGGAGTGCGATGTGTGTACTGGCGTGTAGTACTGAGTGGAGTACAGTGTGTGTACTGCCGTGTAGTTCCGAGTGGAGTACGGTATGTGTACTGCTGTGTAGCACCGAGTGGAGTAATGTGTGTGTGTGTTTTCGATGTATTACCGAGTGGAGGAATGTGTGTATACTCTCGTCGGGTACTGAGTGGAGTACTGTGTGCATACTGCCGTGTAGTACTGTGTGGAATACGATGTGTTTACTGCCGTGTAGTACTGAGTGGATTACGATGTGTGTGTACTGCCGTGTAATACTGAGTGGAATACGGTGTCTGTACTGCCGTGTAGTACTGAGTGGAGTACGGTGTCTGTACTGCCGTGTAGTACTGAGTGAAGTACTGTATGTAGAGTGCCGTGGAGTGCTGAGTGGAGTACTTTGTGTGTACTGCCGTGTAGTACCGAAAGGATTAGGTTGTGTGTACTGGCGTGTAGTACTGAGTGGTGTACGGTGTCTGTACTGTCGTGTAGTACCGAATGGAGTGCGGTGTGTGTACTGGCGTGTAGTACTGAGTGGAGTACAGTGTCTGTACTGCCGTGTAGTTCTGAGTGGAGTACGGTGTGTGTACTGCCGCGTAGTACTGAGTGAAGTACTGTATGTAGAGTGCCGTGGAATGCTGAGTGGGGTACAGTGCCTGTACTGCCGTGTAATACCGAGTGGGGGACTGTGTGTATACTGCCGTGTAGTACTGAGTATAGTACAGTGCCTGTACTGCCGTGTAGTAACGAGTGGAGTACTGTGTGCAAACTGCCGTGTAGTACTGAGTGGAGTACAGTACCTGTACTGCCGTGTAGTACCGAGTGGGGGCTGTGTGTATACTGCCGTGTAGTACTGTGTGGAGTACAGTGTGTATAGTGCAGTGTAGTGCTGAGTGGAGTACAGTACCTGTAGTGCCCTGTAGTACTGAGTATTGTACAGTGCCTGTACGGCCGTGTAGTACCGAGTGAGGGACTGTGTGTATACAGCCGTGTAGTACTTAGTGGAGTACAGTGCCTGTACTGCCGTGTAGTACCGAGTGGGGGACTGTGCGTATACTGCCGTGTAGTACTGAGTGGAGTACAGTGCCTGTACTGCCGTGTAGTCCCGAGTGGAGTGCTGTGTGCATACTGCCGTGTAGTACTGAGTGGAGTACATTCCCTGTAGTACCGAGTGGAGTACAGTGCCTGTACTGCCGTGTAGTCCCGAGAGGAGTACAGTGCATGTACTGTCGTGTAGTACCGAGTGGAGTACAGTGCCTGTACTGCCGTGTAGTACCGAGTGGAGTACTGTGTGCATACTGCCGTGTAGTACCGAGTGGAGTACAGAGCCTGTACTGCCGTGTAGTACCGAGTGGAGTACAGTGCTTGTACCGCCGTGTAGTACCGAGTGGAGTACTGTGTGCATACTGCCGTGTAGTACTGAGTGGAGTACAGTGCCTGTACTGCCCTGTAGTACCGAGTTAAGTACTGTTTGTATAGTGCCGTGTAGTACCGAGTGGAGTACAGTGCCTGTAATGCCGTGTAGTAAAGAGTGGAGTACTGTGTGTATAGTGCCATGTAGTACCGAGTGGGGTACTGTGTGTGTACTGCCGTGTAGTACCGAATGGATTAGGTTGTGTGTACTGGCGTGTAGTACTGAGTGGTGTACGGTGTCTCTACTGTCGTGTAGTACCGAATGGAGTGCGGTGTGTGTACTGGCGTGTAGTTCTGAGTGGAGTACAGTGTCTGTACTGCCGTGTAGTTCTGAGTGGAGTACGGTGTGTGTACTGCAGTGTAGTACCGAGTGGGGGACTGTGCGTATACTGCCGTGTAGTACCGAGTGGAGTACAGAGCCTGTACTGCCGTGTAGTACCGAGTGGAGTACAGTGCTTGTACCGCCGTGTAGTACCGAGTGGAGTACTGTGTGCATACTGCCGTGTAGTACTGAGTGGAGTACAGTGCCTGTACTGCCGTGTAGTACCGAGTTAAGTACTGTTTGTATAGTGCCGTGTAGTACCGAGTGGAGTACAGTGCATGTACTGCCGTGTAGTACCGACTGGAGTACTGTGTGTATAGTGCGGTGTAGTACCGAGTGGAGTACAGTGCATGTACTTCCGTGTAGTACCGAGTGGAGTACTGTGTGTATAGTGCCCTGTAGTACCGTGTGGAGTAGAGTGCCTGTATTGCCGTGTAGTACCGAGTGGAGTACTGTGTGTATAGTGCGTGTAGTACCGAGTGGAGTACTGTGTGCATACTGCCGTGTACTACTGAGTGGAGTACAGTACCTGTACTGCCGTGTAGTACCCAGTGGTCTAAATTTAAGTAGATTGACCGGGAGATAATGGCAGCTCACAGTGTATAGCCCATATATAGCCCTCCCAGTGTGGACAGCTCGACGGGCCTCATAGTTTTGCTCTGGCCCTTTGACTTCACCAGTGTGTTCTGGTTACGTGTTGTGTTTTTCTAAGGCAGCCTTCTAGTTAAGGTCTATACGAATAGAGTATAGCATTCGTCACGGATAGCATAATGGTGACGCCGATACGAAAGAACGATCCTATGAGGCATATACACTAGATCATGCTGTGGAGAGTGGACAAGCAGAGCACCTCGTGACGCTATTGCAGAGGACCACAATGAGGAAGATGATGCACTAAATATCACTTGTTGGCTGGTCTCCTGGAACACACTACAGAGGCTAACGCCTTATACCACAGTGTGGAGGGCGACGAACGGACGAGACAAAACTGGCGAGGGATAATAATTGAATTCTGGAACAGGGTTAATGCGCATGATGGCCGCTATACATTCTCTCTTATGGGACTATCTACTTGCACCTGAAGTAGGGGCTACTGCGCATGGTGGTCACAATACATGGTCTCTTATGAGACTTACTCCTTGCACCTGGGCTACTGCGCAAGATGTCCACCCTACATTGGATCTTATGGGATCAACTCTTTGCACCTGGGCTAGGGTCTACTGCGCAAGGTGGTGGTTGTACATAGGCTCTAATGGAGAAAGGTTGCGCGAGATGGTGTCCGCTTGCAACGTCCTAGTGCTAGTACACCCGAGGCTAGATGTTTATTGAACTATGGGTATATGAGACTAAATTTAAGTAGATTGTACGGGAGATAGTGGCAGCTCACATTGTATAGCCCATTAATAGCTTGCGCAGTAGCCCCAAGCTCAGGTGCAAGGAGTTAGTCCCATAAGAGCCCATGTATAGCGGCCAACTTACGCATTACCCCCTGTTCCAGAATTCACTTTTTATCCCTCCCCATTTTGGTGTAGTCCATTGCCGTCCACACTTTGGTATAAGACGTTAGCCTCTGTAGTGTGTTCTAGGTGATCAGCCTCATAAGTGTTATTTAGTGCATCACCTTCCTCAATGTGATCCTCTGCAATAGCGACACCAAGGTGTATGGTCTGGTCTGGTGTATAGGCCTCATGGGGTCGTTCTGTTGTTCTCTGCAGCTTCTGTCCTACTGTGCTTCGGTGTTTCAGTGCACTGTGGTCTATCAGGTCCCCGAATGTCGTCTGGTACATTAGCCTTCCCAGTATGGACAGCACTACCGGCCTCACAGTTTTGCTCTGGCTCTTCGACCTCACCAGTGTGTTCTGGTTACGTGTTGTGTTCTCCTAAGGCAGCCTTCTAGTTAAGGTCTATACGAATAGAATATAGCAGTCGGCACGCATAGCATACTGGTGACGCCGATACGAAAGAACGATCCTATGGCGCATATACACTAGATCATGCTGGTTAGTATGAACCACCAGAGCTCCTAGTGCTAGGACACTCCACACAAGATGCTTGCTGAACATTTGTGGCTATGGGGTAAATTGAATTAGATGGACCAGGAAAACAACGGGTAACCAGAACACACTGGTGAGGTCGAAGCGCCCGAGGCTGATGTACCAAACCACACTCGGGGCGCTTATACACCACAGGGCACTGTGGACCTGACACCCCGCAGCACACCGGAGGAGCTGCTTGACCTTAGCTCACCGGAGCACATTGGGGACACCGATGGAAGAGAGCGCACTGTTGAAGGCGATGCACTATATGACCTTAGTGTCGGATAATACACCAGCCCGCACTCAGGAGGCTCATGCACCAGATCGCACTGATGACACTGAAGGAGCAGAGCATGGTGCTGAAGACGATGCGCCAGAGCAAAAACCTGGGAGGCATATTCACCAGACCATACTGGAAAGGGTATTCAGGCAGAGCGTATTGGTAACGCTAATGCACGAGACAACACTGGGAAGGCTCATCGAGCACACCTGGGTAGCATGAAACACCGAAGCACAGGCCGGGCTGAAGCTGAAGAGAACATCAGTTAGAACGATGCACCATAGCACACTGGGAAGGGTGAAATACTGAAGGACAAACGCACACTGATGAGACATATGCTCCAGAGCACACTGGGCAATCTGTACCACCAGACCAAAGAGGAAGGCTGATGACGCCGATACGCCGGGACCACCCTATGAGGCCTATACACCAGATCATGCTGGGGACTGTGATCATCCAGAGAACCTTGGTACGCTATTGCAGAGGCTCACACTGAGTAAGCTGATGCACCAGATAACCCTTGTGAGGCTCGTCTCCTAGTACACACTACAGAGGCTAACGCCTTATACCACATGTGGAGGGCGACGAACGGACGAGAAAAAACTGGCCAGGGATAATAATTGAATTCTGGAACAGGGTTAATGCGCATGTTGGCCGCTTTACATTCTCTCTTACGGGACTAACTGCTTGCACCTGAAGTAGGGGCCGAGTTGAGGTACTGAGATCAGTCCTTCTTGTCACTGCCGGGTCGGCTCGGGTCTGCTAGCGTCTGGGCTTTGGGCCACAGGTTCGTCCCATTGTCCAGCAGCCAGCAGTCCCTGGTGCCAAGTCTCCTTTTGGAGAGGGGGGAATTAGAGCCAAGCCTTGCATGCAAGGGGCTATCTTCTTCCTCCTGTCGATGTCCCTCTATGCGGTGTTGTTTGAACACACTTGTCACTGCAGATCTAAAACTAAGATTATTAATAACATATGTATATACAAGTTCTCATTGGAGTGCCGGCTGTTTGCCTGCTCTCATGTCCAGCTTACAACCTAGATAGGAAAGAGATAACAGATAGATATTAGTGCTGTTTATAGGGCCCGGGCTGGTGTTCCGCTCCCATTTCTCTGTAGGGGGGCGGGGGTGGATTGACACGTCCTTGGCCGTCTGGCTGCGTTGCCGTCGTCTTCTTAAGTTGTACTTTTTGTCAATCTTCCTCGCCTGGTCCCTGGGTCTAGGACAGCTGAAACATATTTGCATATTTACATAGTTGTCTGCAGTGTGTGGGTGTATGTGGTATATAGGTGTCAGCTTGGCGGGGGTGGGTTGGCTATCGGCCCCTCGCCCACCCAACCCTGTGGCTGAACAGAATGTGCTTCGGTGTAGGATACTTTTTGTACAGATCAACGTCGTAGCGTCCGATCCCGCTTATTAACGGGTTGATCTTATTACTCCATGACTTTCTGTACATGTTTAGTGTCTGTTTACGTATTTGGTGCCTTATTGAGCTGACTTTCGCAATACTGCATAGTTGGCGTATTGGCGTGTCGAAAGGGAGTCTGGTCGCTGCTCGTAGGCATTTCTTTTGTATTAATTCCAGCTTATCCAGGTTCGTCATTGCAGTGAACCCCCACGCTGGGGCTGCGTACATGATTATTGGTCTGATTAAGGCCTTATACATGTTTATGGCTACTTCCGTTTTAATACTGGACTTTTTGTTCAGTATAGGATATAGCTGGTTAAGTCGTATGTGTGCTTTTCTTTGAATATCATTGATGTGGTGTAGCATGGTGAGCTTTCTGTCTAGGACTATATCTTCGTTGAAAAGCTTTAGCGCTTTTATGTTGACTGGTTTGCGTGTGAGTCTGTTCTCCTTAGTGAACAGCACTGCTTGGCACTTGTCAACATTGACCTTGATGCGCCATTTCGTTAGCCAAGGCTCGAGAGTTCTTAGTGCTACTTGGAGCCTCTTTCGAGCGCACGCTAGTTGTGGATGGTGAACTGAGATAGCGGTGTCATCGGCGTAGAGGTGTGTGGTAGTGAGTTCTGTCGTAGGCATGTCGTTTGTATACAGGACGAAGAGGATTGGGCCGATAAGGGACCCTTGGGCTACGCCCGCTCTAATCCTGCGAGTACTTGACAGCGTGTTATGTACGTCTACTTTGAACTCTCGGCCCTCCAGATAAGATTTAATAAGTCTTATATAGCCTGGGTGGAATTCGTGGTCTATTAAGTTTCGCTAGTAGGCCTTCGTGCCAGACTTTGTCAAATGCTTTCTGGATATCAAGGAAAACCGTTCCTGTGTCTCTTCGTTTGTTGAGACCTATGGTGGCTTGTTCTATGAATCGAGTGAGCAGTTGTGGGGCAGAATGTGCGTTCCTAAAGCCAAACTGCTCGATGCGAATTATACCTTATTCCTTGATATGCCCTATTAACCTTTTCAGTAGTATTTTCTCGAATACTTTACTGAGGGCGTCCAAAAGGCTGATGGGTCTGTAGTTGGGGTCTGACTTGTCTTTGCCTGGTTTCCAAATACGAGGATCCTAGCCCTTTTCCATTGTTCAGGGTAGTATTGTAGTCTGAACATTGCATTGAAGATGCTGGTAAGTAGTGTTAGGGCTTTGTGAGTTAATTTCTTAATTATTATGTTCTGGATCTCGTCTGGGCCTGGCGCCTTCTTGGAGTTAAGATGACCTATATTTCGTGTATATTTGTCCTCTTAACCTCCGGCTTAGGTGCGTTTTCAAGGAATTCTGCTACCTTTGCCTCAGTTTGCCTGATGAAGGCTGGGTCAGATGGTATTTCGTTTGGGGTGAAAGCCGCCTCTATGGAGTCCGCTATGATTTCGGCTTTGTCACGGTTCTCATATACCGGGCCGTTAGGTCCCTTGATGGTAGGGATGTTGTGTGGTTCTCGCGTGAAGTGTCTCGCTAAGTTCCACACTGGCCTGGTGTTGGTGTCGAAAAGTTTGAGGTGGTTGTTCCACTTTTCCGACCTGTATTCGAGTAGTTGCTTTTGTATTTCCGTGTTTAGTTCGTTTTTCATCTCGCGGTCTTCGTCTCTGTGATGTCGAGCCCAGTTACGCCTGTGGCTGTTGCGTATTTTATGTGCGCTGGAATCTCGAAAAGAGGTGTTTCTCTGTGTTTGCTTAGCGGTATGCTCGCAGTTGTGGCTGTTTGAATTGCTTCTACGAGGGTTTTGACTGCTTCGTCAATTTGGGCTGTGCTGTCTATTTGCATGCCTTCGCTTCCCTGTAGGAGTGTGTCTAGCTTGCGTTCGAAATTGCCCCAGTTGGCTGCTTTATAGTTGAGCCGGCGTCTGGGGTTTTTCTCATATTCCTCTGGGTTCGCATCTAGTGTAAATATCACTGGTTGGTGCCTCGACCGAAGGTCGTTCACTACCTTAATGCTATGCCTTTGAGGAATGTGCCATCTCTCTACCTAAGAGCCTATATATAGCCGCTATGTTGCGCACGTGCCCACGTGCTAGCTTCCTTTTGCTCACGAACCCCTGTGCTACCTTTCTCTATAAGAGCCTATGTATAGCCACCATCTTGCGCAGTAGCCCTTAGCCCAGGTGCAAGCAGAGAGTCCCATAAGAGCCTATGTATAGCGGCCTTCTTGCGCATTAGCCCCTGGTCCAGATTTCCCATTTTATCCTTCATCAGTTTGGTCTAGTCCATCGTCCTCCACACTGTGGTCTAAGGTGTTAGCCTCTGTATTGTGTTCTAGGAGATCAGCGTACAAGTGTTATTTAGTGCATCATCTCCCTCTGCGTGGGCCTCTGCAATAGCGTCACCGAGGTGCTCTGGTTGTTCACCCTCCCAAGCATGATCTGGTGTATATGCCTCATAGGGTCGTACTGGCGTATCGGCGTCCCCAGTGTGCTCTAGTATATCAGCCTCACTCCTTGGTCTTGTTGTACAGATTGCCCAGTGTGCTCTAGAACATCTGTCTCATCGGTGTGCGTATGTGTAATCGTCTCTACTGTCCTTCAATATTTCAGCCTTCCCTGTGTGCTATGGTGCATCGTTCTAACTGATGTTCTGTGCTGCTTCAGGACATAGCGGCTATGCACAGACTCCTATGAAGAAAACTAGCACATAGTATTTAAGGAGACGGCATAGGGGCGGTTGCGCGAGATGTTGGCCGCGTGCAACTTCCAAGTGATATGACACCCGAGGCAGTATCGTGCCCGACCTTTGGTTATATGAGACTAAATTTGAGGAGATGGACCAGAAGCTCATGGTGATACATTGTTCTTGTAGATGTATCTCTACGGAGCTGCCTCAGGAGCTCACATTGTCAACTTATGAACTATTGATTGAACGTCCTGAAATTCCAGAACAGAAGTGCTAGCCTTTGTACTGTGTTCTAGGAGGTCTGCATACAAGTGTTATTTATTGCATCATCTTCCTCAGTGTGGTCCTCTGCAATAGCGTCACCGAGGTTCTCTGGTTGTTCACCCTCCCCAGCATGATCTAGTGTATATGCCTCATAGGATCGTTCTGGCGTATCGGCGTCACCAGTGTGCTATACGTGAGGACTGCTATACTCTATTCGTATAGACCTTAACTAGAAGGCAGCCTTAGGAAAACACAACACGTAACAGGAACACACTGGTGAGGCCGAAGCGCCAAGCAAAACGGTGAGGCACGTAGAGCTGTCCACACTGGGAAGGCTAATGTACCAGACGACATTCGGGGACCTGATAGACCACAGTGCACTGAAACACCGAAGCACAGTCGGGCTGATGTTGCACACAACAACAGAACGTCCCCATGTGGCCTGTTTGAGTTGCTCTTTCATTTGACATTATTTTATAACTGTAAGTTTAATGTAATCAATATTATAAGGCGTTAAGACTCCGATAGTCATTTGTAAACACACTGTACTATGTGCTAGTTTTCCCCATAGGAGCCCTTGTATAGCCGCTATCTGCTGAAGGTGCACAGAACATCACTGTTCTAGGAGATCAGCCTACAAGTATTATTTAGAGCATCATCTTCCTCAGTGTGGTCCTCTGCAATAGCGTCACCAAGGTTGTCTGGATGTACACCCTCCCCAGCATAGGCCTCATAGGGTCGTTCTGGCGTATCGGCGTCACCAGTATGTACTGGTTCATCAGCCTTCCTCTTTGGTCTGGTGGTACAGATTGCCCAGTGTGCTCTAGAGCATCTGTCTCATCAGTGTGCGTTCGTCCTTCAATATTTCATTCTTCCCAGTGTGCTATGATGCGTCGTTCTAATTTATGTTCTCTGCAGCTTCAGCCCGACCTGTGCTTCGGTGTTTCAGGCTACCCAAGGTGTGCTCGATGAGCCTTCCCAACGTTGTCTCGTGCATTAGCGTTACCAGTATGCTCTGCCTGAATACCCTTCCCAGCATGGTCTGATGAATATGCCTCTCACCTTTTTGCCCTGCTGCATCGTCTTCAGCAGCCTACTCTTCTCCATCAGTGTCATCAGTGCGATCTGGTGCATGAGCCTCCTCAGTGCGGTCTGCTGTATTATCCACCCTAAGGTCATATAGTGCATCGCCTTCAACAGTGCGCTCTCTCGAATCAATGTCAACGATGTGCTCCGGTGTAGGAGCACCCATTGAGCAGCTCCTCCGGTGTGTTGACGGGTGTCAGCTACACAGTGCCCTGTGGTGTATCAGCGCCCCGAGTGTGGTTAGGTACATCAACCTTCCCAGTGTGGGCTGCCCTTCAGGCATCACAGTTTGCCTCTGGCGATTGGGCCTCACCGGTGTGTTTTGGTTACCCGTGTGCTTTGCAGGTCCATCTAATTCAATTTACCCCATAGAACCAACAATTCAGCAACCATCTTGTCTGGGATGTCCTAGCACTAGGAAGTTGCACGCGGCCTCCATCCAGCGATCAGCCCCTATTCCGTCCCCTTATCTCCTATGTCTCCACTCCGCCATCTTTCACGTGGCCACGTGCTAGCTTCCTTTTGCTCACGAACCCCTGTGCTACCTTTCTCTATAAGAGCCTATGTATAGCCACCATCTTGCGCAGTAGCCCTTAGCACAGGTGCAAGGAGATGGTCCCATAAGAGCCTATGTATAGCCGCCTTCTTGCGCATTAGCCCCTGGTCCATATTTCCCATTCTATCCTTCCTCAGTTTGGTCTAGTCCATCGTCCTCCACACTGTGGTCTAAGGTGTTATCTTCTGTATTGTGTTCTAGGAGATCAGCCTACAAGTGTTATTTAGTGCATCATCTTCCTCAGCGTGGTCCTCTGCAATAGCGTCACCGAGGTGCTCTGGTTGTTCACCCTCCCCAGCATGATCTGGAGTATATGTCTCATAGGGTCCTACTGGCGTATCGGCGTCCCAGGTGTGCTCTAGTATATCAGCCTCACTCCTTTTTCTAGTTGTACAGTTTGCCCAGTGTGCTCCAGAACATCTGTCTCATCGGTGTGCGTATGTGTGATCGTCCCTACTGTCCTTCAGTATTTCAGCCCTCCCTGTGGGCTATGGTGCATCGTTCTAACTGATGTTCTGTGCAGCTTCAGCAGATAGCGGCTATACACAGGCTCCTATGGGGAGAACTAGCACATAGTACAGGGTGTTTACAAATGAATATCGGAGTTTTAACGCCTTATGATATTGAATACATTAAACTTACAGTTATAAATTAAATGTCAAATGAAAGAGCAACTCAAACAGTTTTATTACGAACTTTACAAATGTTCAATGTGACTACCATTTGTTACACGGCATCTATCAAGTCTATAGTAGAGTTATGCCCAAACGTTATTAAGTGTGTCTTCAGTAATCTCAGCAACAGCTGCTTCAATCCGGTTTCTTAATTCAGGAAGGTCAGCTGGTAGCGGAGGCGCGTACACACGATCCTTGATGAAGCCCCAAAGGAAAAAATCGCATGGCGTTAGGTCGAGTGGGCTACGAGTGAATGACTCTCTCACTCGCTGAACAGTCTCTTCACTTAATCTTGGTCGTCCCTTGCTCTTCCCTTTACAAAGGCAACCGGTGTCTTCAAACGTATGATACCATCTGCGAATGTTATTATCACTTGGAGGATCACAACCGAACTTAATGCGGAACGCACGTTGCACACTAACTACAGATTCTGTCTTTGCAAACTGCAAAAAAGCTTTCTGTTCACTAGTCGCCATCTTTGCTACTACCGCTGTCTAGCGGATTGCGGCGAAACCACTGGTGCGCACTGGTGCCAACAACCAAGACTGTTTGAGTTGCTCTTTCATTTGTCATATAATGTATAACTGTAAGTTTAACATATTCAATATTATAAGGCGTTAAAACTCCGATATTCATTTGTAAACACCCTGTATTTAAGGAGACGGCATAGGGGCGGTTGCGCGAGATGGTGGCCGCGAGCAACTTCTAAGTGATAGGACACCCGAGGCAGTATAGTGCCGGACCTTTGGTTATATGAGACTAAAATTAAGATGGACCAGAAGCTCATGGTGATACATTGTTGCCTCAGGAGCTCACATTGTCAACTATCGGTTTGATCATCCTGAAATTCCAGAACAGAAGTGCTAGCCTTTGTTCTGTGTTCTAGGAGGTCAGCCTACAAGTGTTATTTAGTGCATCATCTTCCTCAGTGTGGTCCTCTGCAATAGCGTCACCGAGGTGCTCTGGTTGTTCACCCTCCCCAGCATGATCTAGTGTATATGCCTCATAGGATCGTTCTGGCGTATCGGCGTCAACAGTGTGCTCTAGTATAACAGCCTCACTCCTTGGTCTGGTTGTACAGATTGCCCAGTGTGCCCTAGAACATCTGTCTCATCGGTGTGAGTATGTGTAATCGTCTGTACTGTCCTTCAGTATTTCAGCCTTCCCTCTGTGCTATGGTGGATCGTTCTGACTGATGTTCTGTGCAGCTTCAGCGGATAGCGGCTATACACAGGCTCCTATGAGGACAACTAGCAGTATAGTGCCTGACCTTTGGTTATATGAGACTAAAATTAAGATGGACCAGAAGCTCATGGTGATACATTGTTGCCTCAGGAGCTCACATTGTCAACTTATGAACTATTATTTCATCATCCTGAAATTCCAGAACAGAAGTGCTAGCCTTTGTACTGTGTTCTAGGAGGTCAGCCTACAAGTGTTATTTAGTGCATCATCTTCCTCAGTGTGGTCCTCTGCAATAGCGTCACCGAGATGCTCTGGTTGTTCACCCTGAAATACTGAAATTCCAGAACAGAAGTGCTAGCCTTTGTACTGTGTTCTAGGAGATCAGCCTACAAGTGTTATTTAGTGCACCATCTTCCTCAGCGTGGTCCTCCGCAATAGCGCACCGTGGGGCTCTGGTTGTTCACCCTCCCCAGCATGATCTAGTGTAGATGCCCCAACGGATCGTTCTGGCGTATCGGCGTCACCAGTGTGCTATGCGTGACGATTACTATACTCTATTCGTAGAGACCTTAACTAGAAGGCTGCCTTAGGAAAACACAACACGTAACCAGAACACACTGGTGAGGCCGAAGCGCCAGAGCTAAACTGTGTGGCCCGTAGAGCTGTCCACACTGGGAAGGCTAATGTACCAGACGACATTCGGGGACCTGATAGACCACAGTGCACTGAAACACCGAAGCACAGAGTGGCTGAAGCTGCGCACAACAACAGAACGACCCCATGTGGCCTATCACGTAGAACACACTACAGAGGCTAACGTCTTATACCACAGTGTGGAGCCCATGTATAGCGGCCACCGTGCGCAGTATCCCCTACTTCAGGTGCATTAGTGTTACCAGTATGCTCTGCCTGAATACCCTTCCCAGTATGGTCTGGTGAATATGCCACTCAGGTTTTTGCCCTGGCGCAGCAGCCTACTCTTGTCCATCAGTGTCATCATTGCGATCTGGTGCATGAGCCTCCTCAGTGCGGTCAAGCAGCTCCTCCGGTGTGTTGCTGGGTGTCAGCTCCACAGTGCCCTGTGGTGTATCAGCGCCCCGAGTGTGGGCTACAGGCATCACAGTTTGCCTCTGGCGATTCGGCCTCACCAGTGTGTTCTGGTTACCCGTGTGTTTTCCAGGTCCATCTTATTCAATTTGCCCCATAGAACCAAATGTTCAGCAACCATCTTGTCTGGGGTGTGCTAGCAGTAGGAAGTTGCACGCGGCCTCCATCCTGCGATCAGCCCCTATTCCGTCCCCTTATCTCCTATGTCTCCACTGTGCCATCTCTTTTTTTTTTTTTTTTTTATTTCGGGGGGGCCCCCGAAGCCCGCTTCCCCCGCGTGACCATCGACTCAATCTACATGGCCTCCGACATGCTATTATTTCTAAGAAGAAGAAAGAGATAGCA
This sequence comes from Anabrus simplex, assembly GCF_040414725.1. Taxonomy (NCBI): domain Eukaryota; kingdom Metazoa; phylum Arthropoda; class Insecta; order Orthoptera; family Tettigoniidae; genus Anabrus; species Anabrus simplex. The sequence goes on from NC_090271.1 coordinate 985,848, forward strand.
GGGAGGAGTGGGAGGTGATGCAAGGAGTATCTGCCGGTTTCCGAGTCAGACTCGCTACCACGGCAAAGTTTGTGTTAAGGTATGGTATTGAAGGGTCAGGGAAAAACCACATAGGCAGAAAGAAGAAAGAGCCTACATGTAAAACCTGACATCTTTTGATAGCACATGCAAGGATGTGGGCTGGAAAAAGACCAGAGGTTATGTTAGTTAGGAACAGGTAACATGCACAAACATAAACCAATTCCTTGCAATTTTTGTTATTATGGGGATCAGTCCTTCTTGTCACTGCCGGGTCGGCTCGGGTCTGCTAGCGTCTGGGCTTTGGGCCACAGGTTCGTCCCATTGTCCAGCAGCCAGCAGTCCCTGGTGCCAAGTCTCCTTTTGGAGAGGGGGGAATTAGAGCCAAGCCTTGCATGCAAGGGGCTATCTTCTTCCTCCTGTCGATGTCCCTCTATGCGGTGTTGTTTGAACACACTTGTCACTGCAGATCTAAAACTAAGATTATTAATAACATATGTATATACAAGTTCTCATTGGAGTGCCGGCTGTTTGCCTGCTCTCATGTCCAGCTTACAACCTAGATAGGAAAGAGATAACAGATAGATATTAGTGCTGTTTATAGGGCCCGGGCTGGTGTTCCGCTCCCATTTCTCTGTAGGGGGGCGGGGGTGGATTGACACTTCCTTGGCCGTCTGGCTGCGTTGCCGTCGTCTTCTTAAGTTGTACTTTTTGTCAATCTTCCTCGCCTGGTCCCTGGGTCTAGGACAGCTGAAACATATTTGCATATTTACATAGTTGTCTGCAGTGTGTGGGTGTATGTGGTATATAGGTGTCAGCTTGGCGGGGGTGGGTTGGCTATCGGCCCCTCGCCCACCCAACCCTGTGGCTGAACAGAATGTGCTTCGGTGTAGGATACTTTTTGTACAGATCAACGTCGTAGCGTCCGATCCCGCTTATTTACGGGTTGATCTTATTACTCCATGACTTTCTGTACATGTTTAGTGTCTGTTTACGTATTTGGTGCCTTATTGAGCTGACTTTCGCAATACTGCGTAGTTGGCGTATTGGCGTGTCGAAAGGGAGTCTGGTCGCTGCTCGTAGGCATTTATTTTGTATTAATTCCAGCTTATCCAGGTTCGTCATTGCAGTGAACCCCCACGCTGGGGCTGCGTACATGATTATTGGTCTGATTAAGGCCTTATACATGTTTATGGCTACTTCCGTTTTAATACTGGACTTTTTGTTCAGTATAGGATATAGCTGGTTAAGTCGTATGTGTGCTTTTCTTTGAATATCATTGATGTGGTGTAGCATGGTGAGCTTTCTGTCTAGGACTATATCTTCGTTGAAAAGCTTTAGCGCTTTTATGTTGACTGGTTTGCGTGTGAGTCTGTTCTCCTTAGTGAACAGCACTGCTTGGCACTTGTCAACATTGACCTTGATGCGCCATTTCGTTAGCCAAGGCTCGAGAGTTCTTAGTGCTACTTGGAGCCTCTTTCGAGCGCACGCTAGTTGTGGATGGTGAACTGAGATAGCGGTGTCATCGGCGTAGAGGTGTGTGGTAGTGAGTTCTGTCGTAGGCATGTCGTTTGTATACAGGACGAAGAGGATTGGGCCGATAAGGGACCCTTGGGCTACGCCCGCTCTAATCCTGCGAGTACTTGACAGCGTGTTATGTACGTCTACTTTGAACTCTCGGCCCTCCAGATAAGATTTAATAAGTCTTATATAGCCTTATATAGCCTTATATAGCCAGACTTTGTCAAATGCTTTCTGGATATCAAGGAAAACCGTTCCTGTGTCTCTTCGTTTGTTGAGACCTATGGTGGCTTGTTCTATGAATCGAGTGAGCAGTTGTGGGGCAGAATGTGCGTTCCTAAAGCCAAACTGCTCGATGCGAATTATACCTTATTCCTTAATATGCCCTATTAACCTTTTCAGTAGTATTTTCTCGAATACTTTACTGAGGGCGTCCAAAAGGCTGATGGGTCTGTAGTTGGGGTCTGACTTGTCTTTGCCTGGTTTCCAAATACGAGGATCCTAGCCCTTTTCCATTGTTCAGGGTAGTATTGTAGTCTGAACATTGCATTGAAGATGCTGGTAAGTAGTGTTAGGGCTTTGTGAGTTAATTTCTTAATTATTATGTTCTGGATCTCGTCTGGGCCTGGCGCCTTCTTGGAGTTAAGATGACCTATATTTCGTGTATATTTGTCCTCTTAACCTCCGGCTTAGGTGCGTTTTCAAGGAATTCTGCTACCTTTGCCTCAGTTTGCCTGATGAAGGCTGGGTCAGATGGTATTTCGTTTGGGGTGAAAGCCGCCTCTATGGAGTCCGCTATGATTTCGGCTTTGTCACGGTTCTCATATACCGGGCCGTTAGGTCCCTTGATGCTACCACCATGTTGTGTGGTTCTCCCGTGAAGTGTCTCGCTAAGTTCCACACTCGCCTGGTGTTGGTGTCGAAAAGTTTGAGGTGGTTGTTCCACTTTTCCGACCTGTATTCGAGTAGTTGCTTTTGTATTTCCGTGTTTAGTTCGTTTTTCATCTCGCGGTCTTCGTCTCTGTGATGTCGAGCCCAGTTACGCCTGTGGCTGTTGCGTATTTTATGTGCGCTGGAATCTCGAAAAGAGGTGTTTCTCTGTGTTTGCTTAGCGGTATGCTCGCAGTTGTGGCTGTTTGAATTGCTTCTACGAGGGTTTTGACTGCTTCGTCAATTTGGGCTGTGCTGTCTATTTGCATGCCTTCGCTTCCCTGTAGGAGTGTGTCTAGCTTGCGTTCGAAATTGCCCCAGTTGGCTGCTTTATAGTTGAGCCGGCGTCTGGGGTTTTTCTCATATTCCTCTGGGTTCGCATCTAGTGTAAATATCACTGGTTGGTGCCTCGACCGAAGGTCGTTCACTACCTTAATGCTATGCCTTTGAGGAATGTGCCATCTCTCTACCTAAGAGCCTATATATAGCCGCTATGTTGCGCACGTGCCCACGTGCTAGCTTCCTTTTGCTCACGAACCCCTGTGCTACCTTTCTCTATAAGAGCCTATGTATAGCCACCATCTTGCGCAGTAGCCCTTAGCCCAGGTGCAAGGAGAGAGAACTCCATTAGAGCCTATGTATAGCGGCCTTCTTGCGCATTAGCCCCTGGTCCAGATTTCCCATTTTATCCTTCATCAGTTTGGTCTAGTCCATCGTCCTCTACACTGTGGTCTAAGGTGTTAGCCTCTGTATTGTGTTCTAGGAGATCAGCCTATCAGTGTTATTTAGTGCATCATCTCCCTCTGCGTGGGCCTCTGCAATAGCGTCACCGAGGTGCTCTGGTTGTTCACCCTCCCAAGCATGATCTGGTGTATATGCCTCATAGGGTCGTACTGACGTATCGGCGTCCCCAGTGTGCTCTAGTATATCAGCCTCACTCCTTGGTCTTGTTGTACAGATTGCCCAGTGTGCTCTAGAACATCTGTCTCATCGGTGTGCGTATGTGTAATCGTCTCTACTGTCCTTCAGTATTTCAGCCTTCCCTGTGTGCTATGGTGCATCGTTCTAACTGATGTTCTGTGCTGCTTCAGGACATAGCGGCTATACACAGACTCCTATGAAGAAAACTAGCACATAGTATTTAAGGAGACGGCATAGGGGCGGTTGCGCGAGATGTTGGCCGCGAGCAATTTCCAAGTGATATGACACCCGAGGCAGTATCGTGCCCGACCTCTGGTTATATGAGACTAAATTTGAGGAGATGGACCAGAAGCTCATGGTGATACATTGTTCTTGTAGATGTATCTCTACGGAGCTGCCTCAGGAGCTCACATTGTCAACTTATGAACTATTGATTGAACGTCCTGAAATTCCAGAACAGAAGTGCTAGCCTTTGTACTGTGTTCTAGGAGGTCTGCCTACAAGTGTTATTTATTGCATCATCTTCCTCAGTGTGGTCCTCTGCAATAGCGTCGCCGAGGTTCTCTGGTTGTTCACCCTCCCCAGCATGATCTAGTGTATATGCCTCATAGGATCGTTCTGGCGTATCGGCGTCACCAGTGTGCTATGCGTGAGGACTGCTATACTCTATTCGTATAGACCTTAACTAGAAGGCAGCCTTAGGAAAACACAACACGTAACAGGAACACACTGGTGAGGCCGAAGCGCCAAGCAAAACGGTGAGGCACGTAGAGCTGTCCACACTGGGAAGGCTAATGTACCAGACGACATTCGGGGACCTGATAGACCACAGTGCACTGAAACACCGAAGCACAGTCGGGCTGAAGTTGCAGACAACAACAGAACGTCCCCATGTGGCCTGTTTGAGTTGCTCTTTCATTTGACATTATTTTATAACTGTAAGTTTAATGTAATCAATATTATAAGGCGTTAAAACTCCGATAGTCATTTGTAAACACTCTGTACTATGTGCTTGTTTTCCCCATAGGAGCCCTTGTATAGCCGCTATCTGCTGAAGGTGCACAGAACATCACTGTTCTAGGAGATCAGCCTACAAGTATTATTTAGAGCATCTTCCTCAGTGTGGTCCTCTGCAATACCGTCACCAAGGTTGTCTGGATGTACACCCTCCCCAGCATAGGCCTCATAGGGTCGTTCTGGCGTATCGGCGTCACCAGTATGTACTGGTTCATCAGCCTTCCTCTTTGGTCTGGTGGTACAGATTGCCCAGTGTGCTCTAGAGCATCTGTCTCATCAGTGTGCGTTCGTCCTTCAATATTTCATTCTTCCCAGTGTGCTATGATGCGTCGTTCTAATTTATGTTCTCTGCAGCTTCAGCCCGACCTGTGCTTTGGTGTTTCAGGCTACCCAAGGTGTGCTCGATGAGCCTTCCCAACGTTGTCTCGTGCATTAGCGTTACCAGTATGCTCTGCCTGAATACCCTTCCCAGCATGGTCTGGTGAATATGCCTCTCACCTTTTTGCCCTGGTGCATCGTCTTCAGCAGCCTACTCTTCTCCACCCTAAGGTCATATAGTGCATCGCCTTGAACAGTGCGCTCTCTCGAATCAGTGTCAACGATGTGCTCCGGTGTAGGAGCACCCATTGAGCTATGGTCAAGCAGCTCCTCCGGTGTGTTGACGGGTGTCAGCTACACAGTGCCCTGTGGTGTATCAGCGCCCCGAGTGTGGTTAGGTACATCAGCCTTCCCAGTGTGGGCTGCCCTTCAGGCATCACAGTTTGCCTCTGGCGATTGGGCCTCACCGGTGTGTTCTGGTTACCCGTGTGCTTTGCAGGTCCATCTAATTCAATTTACCCCATAGAACCAACAATTCAGCAACCATCTTGTCTGGGATGTCCTAGCACTAGGAAGTTGCACGCGGCCTCCATCCAGCGATCAGCCCCTATTCCGTCCCCTTATCTCCTATGTCTCCACTCCGCCATCTTTCACGTGGCCACGTGCTAGCTTCCTTTTGCTCACGAACCCCTGTGCTACCTTTCTCTATAAGAGCCTATGTATAGCCACCATCTTGCGCAGTAGCCCTTAGCACAGGTGCAAGGAGATGGTCCCATAAGAGCCTATGTATAGCCGCCTTCTTGCGCATTAGCCCCTGGTCCATATTTCCCATTCTATCCTTCCTCAGTTTGGTCTAGTCCATCGTCCTCCACACTGTGGTCTAAGGTGTTATCTTCTGTATTGTGTTCTAGGAGATCAGCCTACAAGTGTTATTTAGTGCATCATCTTCCTCAGCGTGGTCCTCTGCAATAGCGTCACCGAGGTGCTCTGGTTGTTCACCCTCCCCAGCATGATCTGGAGTATATGTCTCATAGGGTCCTACTGGCGTATCGGCGTCCCAGGTGTGCTCTAGTATATCAGCCTCACTCCTTTTTCTAGTTGTACAGTTTGCCCAGTGTGCTCCAGAACATCTGTCTCATCGGTGTGCGTATGTGTGATCGTCCCTACTGTCCTTCAGTATTTCAGCCCTCCCTGTGGGCTATGGTGCATCGTTCTAACTGATGTTCTGTGCAGCTTCAGCAGATAGCGGCTATACACAGGCTCCTATGGGGAGAACTAGCACATAGTACAGGGTGTTTACAAATGAATATCGGAGTTTTAACGCCTTATAATATTGAATACATTAAACTTACAGTTATAAATTAAATGTCAAATGAAAGAGCAACTCAAACAATTTTATTACGAACTTTACAAATGTTCAATGTGACTACCATTTGTTACACGGCATACATCAAGTCTATAGTAGAGTTCTGCCCAAACGTTATTAAGTGTGTCTTCAGTAATCTCAGCAACAGCTGCTTCAATCCGGTTTCTTAATTCAGGAAAGTCAGCTGGTAGCGGAGGCACGTACACACGATCCTTCATGAAGCGCCAAAGGAAAAAATCGCATGGCGTTAGGTCGGGAAAACGTGGAGGGCGTGCCAAGCAAGTCCTGCGGCCTATCCAGCGCTCGGGTACAGTGACGTTCAATCAATCGCGTACGTCGTTATGCCCGTGAGGTGGCGCACCATCTCGATGGAAAATGAAGTTCTCTGGCTCATTTTCTTCCAACTGAGGGAAGAGCCATTGCTCTAGTGTATCGAGGTAAGAAGTACCAGTTACAGTACGTTCACCATAAAAGAAAGGACCATAAACCTTTCGCCAGGATACGGCACAAAAGACATTCACTTTAGGAGAATCTCGTTGCTACTCGTAAGGATTTTCTGAGCCCCGGATGCGCACATTATGAGTGTTTACATGTCTACTAAGGTGAAAGACCGATTCATCACTGAAAACAACACGATTCATAAACTCATAATCATGTAACAACATGTCGTTTGCGAAGTTGGCATGTAATTTGTGGTCTGCCGGCTTTAGAGCCTGTAATAACTGTAAACGTCAAGGACGTAGCTGTAAGCGTTTTCTAACAACTTTCCAAACGGACGACGCAGGAAGTTGTAATTCACAACTAGCCTTCATAATTCATGACTCTCTCACTCGCTGAACAGACTCTTCACTTAATCCTGGTCGTCCCTTGCTCTTCCCTTTACAAAGGCAACCGGTGTCTTCAAACGTATGATACCATCTGCGAATGTTATTATCACTTGGAGGATCACAACCGAACTTAATGCGGAACGCACGTTGCACACTAACTACAGATTCTGTCTTTGCAAACTGCAAAAAAGCTTTCTGTTCACTAGTCGCCATCTTTGCTACTACCGCTGTCTAACGGATTGCGGCGAAACCATTGCAGTACATGCGCACTGGTGCCAACAAACAAAACTGTTTGAGTTGCTCTTTCATTTGTCATATAATGTATAACTGTAAGTTTAACATATTCAATATTATAAGGCGTTAAAACTCCGATATTCATTTGTAAACACCCTGTATTTAAGGAGACGGCATAGGGGCGGTTGCGCGAGATGGTGGCCGCGTGCAACTTCTAAATGATAGGACACCCGAGGCAGTATAGTGTCTGACCTTTGGTTATGTGAGACTAAAATTAAGATGGACCAGAAGCTCATGGTGATACATTGTTGCCTCAGGAGCTCACATTGTCAACTTATGAACTATCGGTTTGATCATCCTGAAATTCCAGAACAGAAGTGCTAGCCTTTGTTCTGTGTTCTAGGAGGTCAGCCTACAAGTGTTATTTAGTGCATCATCTTCCTCAGTGTGGGACTAACTCCCTGCACCTGGGTTAGGCGCTACTGCGTAAGATGTTAAGATGTCCACCCTACATTTACTCTTATGGGACCATATCTTTGCATCTGGGTGAGAGGCTACTGCGCAAGGTGGTGGTTGCACGAGATGGTGTCCGCGTGTAACTTGCTAGTGCTAGTACACCCGAGGCTAGATGTTTACTGGACAATGGTTATATGAGACTAAATTTAAGTAGATTGACCGGGAGATAATGGCAGCTCACAGTGTATAGCCCATATATAGCATGATCTGGTGTATAGGCACCATGGGGTCGTTCTGTTGTTCTCTGCAGCTTCAGCCAGACTGTGCTTCGGTGTTTCAGTGCACTGTGGTCTATCAGGTCCCCGAATGTCGTCTGGTACATTAGCCTTCCCAGTGTGGACACCACTACGGGCCTCACAGTTTTGCTCTGGCGCTTCGGCCTCACCAGTGTGTTCTGGTTACGTGTTGTGTTTTCCTAAGGCAGCCTTCTAGTTAAGGTCTATACGAATAGAGTATAGTAGTCGTCACGCGTAGCACACTGGTGACGCCGATACGCCAGAGCGATCCGTTGGGGCATATACACTAGATCATGCAGGGGAGGGTGAACAACCAGAGCACCTCGGTGACGCTATTGCAGAGGACTACAATGAGGAAGATGATGCACTAAATAACACTTGTAGGCTAATCTCCTAGAACACAATACAGAGGCTAATACCTTAGACCACAGTGTGGAGGACGATGGACTAGACCAAACTGATCAATGATAAAATGGGAAATCTGGACGAGGGGCTAATGCGCAAGAAGGCCGCTATACATAGGCTCTGATGGGACTCATTCCTTGCATCTGGGCTAAGGGCTACTGCGCAAGATGGTGGCTATATATAGGCTCTTACGGAGAAAGATGGCACAGTGGAGACATAGGAGATTAGTGGACGGAATAGGGGCTGATCGCAGGATGGAGGCCGCGTGCAACTTCCTAGTGTAAGGACACCCCAGAAAAGATGATTGCTGAACATTTTTTGGGGGTAAATTGATTTAGAAGGACCTGGAAAACACACGGGTAACCAGAACACACTGGTGAGGCCGAATCGCCAGAGGCAAACTGTGATGCCTGTGGGGCAGCCCACACTGGGGGGCTGATGTACCTAACCACACTCGGGACGCTTATACACCACAGGGCACTGTGGAGCTGACACGCCGCAACACACCGGGGGAGCTGCTTGACCATAGCTCAATGGGTGCTCCTACACTGGAGCACATCGGGGACACTGATGGGAGAGAGCCTAATTGTGGATAATACGCCAGACCGCACTGTGGAGGCTCATGCAGCAGATCGCACTGATGACACTGATGGAGAAGAGTAGGCTTTATAAGACGATGCGCCAGGGCAAAAACCTGAGAGGCGTATTCAACAGACCATACTGGGAAGGGTATTCAGGCAGAGCATACTGGAAACGCTAATGCACGAGACAACGTTGGGAAGGCTCATCGAGAACACCGACGCACAGGTCGGGTTGAAGCTGCAGAGAACATCAGTTAGAACGAAGCACCATAACACACTGGGAAGGGCGAAATACTGAAGGACAATAGAGACGAATACACATACGCACACCGATGAGACAGATGTTCTAGAGCACACTGGGCAATCTGTACAACCAGACCAAAGAGGAAGGCTGATGAACCAGTACACACTGGTGACGCCGATACGCCAGAACGACCGCTATACATTGGCTCTTATGGGACTAACTCCTTGCACCTGGGTTAGGCGCTACTTTGTAAGATGTCCACCCTACATTTACTCTTATGGGACCAACTCTTTGCACCTGGGTGAGGGGCTACTGCGCAAGGTGGTGGTTATACATAGGCTCTAATGGAGAAAGGTTGCGCGAGATGGTGTGGAGGACGATGGACTAGACCAAACTAAGGGAGGATAAAATGGGAAATCTGGACCAGGGGCTAATGCGCAAGAAGGCCGCTATACATAGGCTCTTATGGGACTCTCCCCTTGCACCTGGGCTAAGGGCTACTGCGCAAGATGGTGGCTATACATAGGCTCTTATAGAGAAAGGTTGCACATGGGAGACATGGGAAATAAAGGGACGGAATAGCGGCTGATCGCAGGATGGAGGCCGTGTGCAACTTCCTAGTTATAGGACACCCCGGACAAGATGGTTGCTGAACATTTGGTTCTATGGGGTAAATTGAATTAGATGGACCAGGAAAATACACGGGTATCCAGAACACACTGGTGGGGCCGAAGCGCATGAGGCAAACTGTGATGCCTCTAGAGCAGCCCAGACTGGGAAGGCTGATGTACAAAACCACACTCGGGGCGCTGATACTCCACAGGGCACTGTGGAGCTGACACCCCGCAGCACACCGGAGGAGCTTCTAACCTAAGTTCAATGTGTGCTCATACACCGGAGCACATTGGGGACACTCATGGGGGAGAGCGCACTGTTGAAGGCGATGTACTATATGACCTTAGGGTGGATAATACACCAGACCGCACTGAGCAGGCTCATGCACCAGATTGCACTGATGACACTGATAGAGCAGAGCAGGGTGCTGAAGACGATGCGCCAGAGCAAAAGCCTGGGAGGCATATTCACCAGACCATACTGGGAATGGTATTCAGGCAGAGCATACTGGCAAGGCTAATGCTCGAGACAACATTGGGAAGGCTCATCGAGCACACCTGGGTAGCCTGAAACACCGAAGCACAGAGAACATCAGTTAGAGCGATGCACCATAGCACACTGGGAAGGGCGAAATACTGAAGGACAAACGCCCACTGATGAGACAGATGCTCTAGAGCACACTGGGCAATCTGTACCACCAGACCAAAGAGGAAGGCTGATGAACCAAGACACACTGGTGACGCCGATACGCCAGAACGACCGCTATACATTGGCTCTTATGGGACTAACTCCTTGCACCTGGGTTAGGCGCTTCTGCGTAAGATGTCCACCCTACATTTACTCTTATGGGACCAACTCTTTGCACCTGGGTGAAGGGCTACTGCGCAAGGTGGTGGTTATACATAGGCTCTAAAGGAGAAAGGTTGCGCGAAATGGTGTCCGCGTGCAACATCCTAGTGCTAGTGCACCCAAGGCTTGATGTTTACTGAACATTGGTTATATGAGACTAAATTTAAGTAGATTGACACGGAGATATTGGCAGCTCACATTGTATAGCCCATATATAGTTTGCGCAGTAGCTCCAAGCCCGGGTTCAAGGAGTTAGTCCCATAAGAACCCATGTATAACGGCCAACTTGCGCAATACTCCCTGTTCCAGGATTCACATTTTATCCCTCCCCATTTTGGTGTAGTCCATTGCCCTCCACACTGTTATAAGACGTTAGCCTCTGTAGTATGTTCTAGCTGATCAGCCTCATAAGTGTTATTTAGTGCATCAGGTTCCTCAATGTGAACCTCTGCAATAGCGACACCAAGGTTGTTCACCCTCCGCAGCATGATCTGGTGTATAGGCTACATGGGGTCGTTCTGTTGTTCTCTGCAGCTTCAGCCCGACTGTGCTTCGGTGTTTCAGTGCACTGTGGTCTATCAGGTCCCCGAATGTCGTCTGGTACATTAGCCTTCCCATTGTGGACAGCTCTATGGGCCTCACAGTTTTGCTCTGGCGCTTCGGCCTCACCAGTGTGTTCTGGTTACGTGTTGTGTTTTCCTAAGTCAGCCTTCTAGTTAAGGTCTATACGAATAGAGTATAGCAGTCGTCACGCATAGCACACTGGTGACGCCGATACGCCAGTACGACCCTATGAGGCATATACACCAGATCATGCTGGGGAGGGTGAACAACCAGAGCACCTCGGTGACGCTATTGCAGAGGACCACGCTGAGGTAGATATTACCAAATAACACTTGTAAGCTGATGTCCTAGAACACAATACAGAGGCTAACACCTTAGACCACAGTATGTAGAACGATGGACTATACCAAATTGAGGAAGGATGGAACGGGAAATCTGGACCAGGGGCTAATGCGCAAGAAGGCCGCTATACATAGGCTCTTATGGGACTCTCTCCTTGCACCTGGGCTAAGGGCTACTGCGCAAGATGGTGGCTATACACAGGCTCTTATAGAGAAAGGTAGCACAGGGGTTCGTGAGCAAAATGAAGCTAACACGTGGGCACGTGCGCATCATAGCGGCTATATACAGGCTCTTATGGAGAAAGATGGCACCGGGGAGACATAGGAGATAAGGGGACGGAATAGAGGCTGATCGCAGGATGGAGGCCGCGTGCAACTTCAAGTGCTAGGGCACCCCAGACAAGATGGTTGCTAGACATTTTTTTCTATGGGGTAAATTGAATTAGATGGACATGGAAAACACACGGGTAACCAGAACACACTGGTGAGGCCGTATCGCCAGAGCGCATCATCTTCCACAGTGTAGTCCTCTGCAATAACGTCACCGAGGTGCTCTGGTTGTTCACTCTACCCTGCATGATCTAGTGTATATGCCCCAACGGATCGTTCTGGCGTATCGGCGTCACCAGTGTGCTATGCGTGACGACTGCTATACTCTATTCGTATAGACCTAAACTGGAAGGCTGCCTTAGGAAAACACAACACGTAACCAGAACACACTGATGAGGCCGAAGCGCCAGAGCAAAACTGTGAGGCCCGTAGAGCTGTCCACACTGGGAAGGCTAATGTACCAGACGATATTCGGGGACCTGATAGACCACAGTGCACTGAAACTCCGAAGCACAGTCGGGCTGAAGATGCAGAGAACAACAGAACGACCCCATGGGGCCTATAAACCAGATCATGCTATATATGGGCTATACAATGTGAGCTGCCATTATCTCCCGGTCAATCTACTTAAATTTAGTCTCATATAACCATTGTTCAGTAAACATCTAGGTGCAAGGAGTTAGTCCCATAAGAGAGAATGTATAGCGGCCGTCTTGCGCATTAACCCTTTTCCCGAATTCAATATTATCCCTCCCCAGTTTGGTCCCGTCCGCCGTCGCCATCCACACTGTGGTATAAGGCGTTAGCCTCTGTAGTGTGTTCTAGGAGACCAGCCTCACAAGGGTTATCTGGTGCATCAGCTTCCTCAGTGTGAGCCTCTAATGGCGTCAAAATGGTTCTCTGGATGATCTCCGTCCCCAGCATGATCTAGTGTATAGGGCTCATAGGGTCGTTCTGGCGTATCGGCGTCACCAGTGTGCACTGGTTCATCAGCCTTCCTCTTTGGTCTGGTGGTACAGATTGCCCAGTGTGCTCTAGAGCATCTGTCTCATCAGTGTGCGTTCGTCCTTCAATATTTCACTCTTCCCAGTGTGCCATGATGCGTCGTTCTAATTGATGTTCTCTGCAGCTTCAGCTCGACCTCTGCTTTGGTGTTTCAGGCTACCCTGGTGTGCTCGATGAGCCTTCCCAACGTTGTCTCGTGCATTAGCGTTACCAGTGTGCTCTGCCTGAATACCCTTCCCAGTATGGTCTGGTGAATATGCCTCTCAGCTTTTTGCCCTGGCGCATCATCTTCAGCAGCCTACTCTTCTCCATCAGTGTCATCAGTGCGATCTGGTGCATGAGCCTCCCCAGTGCGATCTGGTGTATTATCCACCCTAAGGTCATATAGTGCATCGCCTTCAACAGTGCGCTCTCTCCCATCAGTGTCCCCGATGTGCTGCGGTGTATGAGCACCCATTGAGCTATGGTCAAGCAGCTCCTCCGGTGTGTTGCGGGGTGTCAGCTCCACAGTGCCCTGTGGTGTATCAGCGCCCCGAGTGTGGTTAGGTACATCAGCCTTCCCAGAGTGGGCTGCTCTACAGGCATCACAGTTTCCTTCTGGCGATTCAGCCGCACCAGTGTGTTCTGGTTACCCGTGTGTTTTGCAGGTCCATTTCATTCAATTTACCCCATAGAACCAAATGTTCAGCAACCATCTTGTCTGGGGTGTCCTAGCACTAGGAAGTTGCACGCGGCCTCCATCCTGCGATCAGCCCCTATTCCGTCCCCTTATCTCCTATGTCTCCACTGAGCCATCTTTCTCCATAAGAGCCTACATATAGCCGCTATGTTGCGCACGTGCCCACGTGCCAGCTTCCTTTTCCTCACGAACCCCTTTGCTACCTTTCTCTATAAGAGCCTATGTATGGCCACCATCTTGCGCAGTAGCCCTTAGCCCAGGTGCAAGGAGAGAGTACCATAAGAGCCTATGTATAGCGGCCTTCTTGCGCATTAGCCCCTGGTCCAGATTACCCATTACATCTTTCCTCAGTTTGGTATAGTCCATCGTCCTCCACACTGTGGTCTAAGGTGTTAGCCTCTGTATTGTGTTCTAGGAGATCAGCCTACAAGTGTCATTTAGTGCATCATCTTCCTCAGCGTGGTCCTCTGCAATAGCGTCACCGAGGTGCTCTGGTTGTTCACCCTCCCCAGCATGATCTGGTGTATATGCCTCATAGGGTCGTACTGGCGTATCGGCGTCCCCAGTGTGCTCTAGTATATCAGCCTCACTCCTTGGTCTGGTTGTACAGATGGCCCAGTGTGCTCTAGAACATCTGTCTCATCGGTGTGCGTATGTGTAATCGTACCTACTGTCCTTCAGTATTTCAGCCTTCCCTGTGTGCTATGGTGCATCGTTCTAACTGATGTTCTGTGCAGCTTCAGCAGATAGCGGCTATACACAGGCTCCTATGGGGAAAACTAGCACATAGTATTTAAGGAGATGGCATAGGGGCGGTTGCGCGAGATGGTGGCCGCGTGCAACTTCCAAGTGATAGGACACCCAAAGCAGTATAGTGCCTGACCTTTGGTTATATGAGACTAAAATTTAGGAGATGGACCAGAAGCTCATGGTGATACATTGTTCTTATAGATCTATCTCTAAGGAGCTGCCCAGGAGTTCACATTGTCAACTTATGAACTATTGGTTTGATCATCCTGAAATTTCAGAACTGAAGTGTTAGCCTTTGTACTGTGTTCTAGGAGATCAGTCTACAAGTGTTATTTAGTGCATCATCTTCCTCTGTGTGGTCCTCTGCAATAGCGTCACAGAGGTGCTCAGGATGTTCACCCTCCCCAGAATGATCTAGTGTATATGCCTCATAGAATCGTTCTGGCGTATCGGCGTCACCATTGTGCTTTGCGTGACGACTGCTATACTCTATTCGTATAGACCTTAACTAGAAGGCTGCCTTAGGAAAACACAACACGTAACCAGAACACACTGGTGAGGACGAATCGCCGGAGCAAAACTGTGAGGCCCGTAGAGCTGTCCACACTGGGAAGGCTAATGTACCAGACGACATTCGGGGACCTGATAGACCACTGTGCACTGAAACACCGAAGAACAGTAGGGCTGAAGCTGCAACACAACAACAGAACGACCCCATGTGGCCTATACACCAGATAATGCTGCGGAGGGTGTACAACAATTTAGTCTCATATAACCATTGTTCAGCAAACATCTAGGTGCAAGGAGTTAGTCCCATAAGAGAGAATGTATAGCGGCCGTCTTGCGCATTAACCCTTTTCCCGAATTCAATATTATCCCTCCCCAGTTTGGTCCCGTCGGTCCGTCGCCATCCACACTGTGGTATAAGGCGTTAGCCTCTGCAGTGTGTTCTAGGAGACCCGCCTCACAAGGGTTATCTGGTGCATCAGCTTCCTCAGTGTGAGCCTCTGCAATAGCGTCAAAAAGGTTCTCTGGATGATCACTCTCCCCAGCATGATCTGGTGTATAGGGCTCATAGGGTCGATCTGGCGCATCGGCGTCACCAGTGTGCTCTGGTTCATCAGCCTTCCTCTTTGGTCTGGTGGTACAGATTGCCCAGTGTGATCTAGAACATCTCTCTCATCAGTGAGCGTTCGTCCTTCAATATTTCACTCTTCCCAGTGTGCTATGATGCGTCGTTCTAATTGATGTTCTCTGCAGCTTCAGCCCGACCTGTGCTTTGGTGTTTCAGTGCATTGTGGTCTATCAGGTCCCGGAATGTCGCCTTCCCAGTGTGGACAGCTCTATGGACCTCACAGTTTTGCTCTGGCGCTTCGGCCTCACAAGTGTGTTCTGGTTACGTGTTGTGTTTTCCTAAGGCAGCCTTCTAGTTAAGGTCTATACGAATAGAGTATAGCAGTCACGCATAGCACACTGTTGGCGCCGATACGCCAGAACGATTGTATGAGGCATATACACTAGATCATACTGGGGAGGGTAAGCAGCTACTCCGGTGTGCTGCGGGGAGTCAGCTCCACAGTGCCCTGTGGAGTATCAGGGCCCCGAGTGTGGTTTTGTACATCAGCCTTCCCAGTGTGGGCTGCTCTAGAGGCATAACAGTTTGCCTCTGGCGCTTCGGCCTCACCAGTGTGTTCTGGTTACCCGTGTGTTTTCCTGATCCATCTAATTCAATTTACCCCATAGAACCAAATGTTCAGCAACCATCTTATCTGGGGTGTCCAAGCACTAGGAGTTGCGTGCAGCCTCCATCCTGCGATCAGCCCCTATTCCGTCCCCTTATCTCCAATGTCTCCCCGGTGCCATCTTTCTCCATAAGAGCCTATGTATAGCCGCTATGTTGCGCACGTGCCCACGTAGAAGCTTCCTCTAAAAGAGCCTAGGTATAGCCGCTCTAGTGCTCACGAACCCCTGTGCTACCTTTCTCTATATGAGCCTATGTATAGCCACCATCCTGCGCAGTAGCCCTTAGCCCAGGTGCAAGGAGAGAGTCCCATCAGAGCCTATGTATAGCGGCCTTCATGCGCATTAGACCCTGGTGCAGATTTCCCATTTTATCCTTCCTCAGTTTGGTCTAGTCCATCGTCCTCCACACTGTGGTCTAAGGTTTTAGCCTCTGTATTGTGTTCTAGGAGATCAGCCTACAAGTGTTATTTAGTGCATCATCTTCCTCAGTGTGGTCCTCTGCAATAGCGTCACCGAGGTGCTCTGGTTGTTCACCCTCCCCAGCATGATCTGGTGTATATGCCTAGTAGGGTCGTACTGGGGTATCGGCGTCGCCAGTGTGCTCTAGTATGTCAGCCTCACTCCTTGGTCTAGTAGTACAGAGCGCCCAGTGTGCTCTAGAACATCTGTCTCATCGGTGTGCGTATGTGTAATCGTACCTACTGTCCTTCAGTATTTCAGCTTTCCCTGTGTGCTATGGTGCATCGTTCTAACTGATGTTATGTGCAGCTTAAGCATATGGCGGCTATACACTGGCTCCTATGGTGAAAACTAGCACATAGTATTTAAGGAGATGGCATAGGGGCGGTTGCGCGAGATGGTGGCCGCGTGCAACTTCAAAGTGTTAGGACACCCGAGGCAGTATAGTGCCTGACCTTTGGTTATATGAGACTAAAATTAAGGAGATGGACCAGAAGCTCATGATGATACATTGTTCTTATAGATCTATATCTACGGAGCTGCCTCTGGAGCTCAAAATTGTCAACTTATGAACTATTGGTTTGATCATCCTGAAATACGGGAACAGAAGTGTTAGCCTTTGTACTGTGTTCTAGGAGATTAGCCTACAAGTGTTATTTAGTGCATCATCTTCCTCAGTGTAGTCCTCTGCAATAACGCCACCGAGGTGCTCTGGTTGTTCACTCTCCCCTGCATGATCTAGTGTATATGCCCCAACGGATCGTTCTGGCGTATCGGCGTCACCAGTGTGCTATGCGTGACGACTGCTATACTCTGTTCGTATAGACCTTAACTGGAAGGCTGCCTTAGGAAAACACAACACGTAACCAGAACACACTGATGAGGCCGAAGCTCCAGAGCAAAACTGTGAGGCCCGTAGAGCTGTCCACACTGGGAAGGCTAATGTACCAGACGACATTTGGGGCCCTGATAGACCACAGTGCACTGAAACACCGAAGCACAGTCCTGCTGAAGCTGCAACACAACAACAGAACGACCCCATGTGGCCTATACACCAGATCATGCTGCGGAGGGTGAACAACCATAGCACCTTGGTGTCGCTATTGCAGAGGATCACATTGAGGAAGCCGATGCTCTAAATAACACTTATGAGGCTGATCACCTAGAACACACTAGAGGCTAACATCTTAAACCACAGTGTGGAGGGCAATGGACTACACCAAAATGGGGAGGATAAAAAAAAATGAATTTTGGAACAGGGGGTAATGCGCAAGATGGCCGCTATACATGTGCTCTTATGGGACTAAATCCTTGCACCTGGGCTTGGGGCTACTGCGCAAGCCATATACGGGCCATACAATGTGTGCTGCCAATATCTCCCGGTCAATCTACCTAAATTTAGTCTCATATAACCATTGTTCAGCAAACATCTAGGTGCAAGGAGTTAGTCCCATAAGAGAGAATGTATAGCGGCCGTCTTGCGCATTAACCCTTTTCCCGAATTCAATATTATCCCTCCCCAGTTTGGTCCCGTCGGTCCGTCGCCATCCACACTGTGGTATAAGGCGTTAGCCTCTGTAGTGTGTTCTAGGAGACCCGCCTCACAAGGGTTATCTGGTGCATCAGCTTCCTCAGTGTGAGCCTCTGCAATAGCGTCAAAAAGGTTCTCTGGATGATCACCCTCCCCAGCATGATCTGGTGTATAGGGCTCATAGGGTCGTTCTGGCGCATCGGCGTCACCAGTGTGCTATGCGTGACGACTGCTACACTCTATTCGTATAGACCTTAACTGGAAGGCTGCCTTAGGAAAACACAACACGTAACCAGAACACACTGATGAGGCCGAAGCGCCAGAGCAAAACTGTGAGGCCCGTAGAGCTGTCCACACTGGGAAGGCTAATGTACCAGACGATATTCGGGGACCTGATAGACCACAGTGCACTGAAACTCCGAAGCACAGTCGGGCTGAAGCTGCAGAGAACAACAGAACGACCCCATGGGGCCTATACACCAGATCATGCTATATATGGGCTATACAATGTGGCTGCCATTATCTCCCGGTCAATCTACTTAAATTTAGTCTCATATAACCATTGTTCAGTAAACATCTAGGTGCAAGGAGTTAGTCCCATAAGAGAGAATGTATAGCGGCCGTCTTGCGCATTAACGCTTTTCCCGAATTCAATATTATCCCTCCCCAGTTTGGTCCCGTCCGCCGTCGCCATCCACACTGTGGTATAAGGCGTTAGCCTCTATAGTGTGTTCTAGGAGACCCGCCTCACAAGGGTTATCTGGTGCATCAGCTTCCTCAGTGTGAGCCTCTAATAGCGTCAAAAAGGTTCTCTGGATGATCACCGTCCCTAGCATGATCTAGTGTATAGGGCTCATAGGGTCGTTCTGGCGTATCGGCGTCACCAGTGTGCTCTGGTTCATCAGCCTTCCTCTTTGGTCTGGTGGTACAGATTGCCCAGTGTGCTCTAGAGCATCTGTCTCATCAGTGTGCGTTCGTCCTTCAATATTTCACTCTTCCCAGTGTGCTATGATGCGTCGTTCCAATTGATGTTCTCTGCAGCTTCAGCCCGATTTCTGCTTTGGTGTTTCAGGCTACCCTGGTGTGCTCGATGAGCCTTCCCAACGTTGTCTCGTGCATTAGCGTTACCAGTATGCTCTGCCTGAATACCCTTCCCAGTATGGTCTGGTGAATATGCCTCCCAGGTTTTTGCCCTGGCGCATCATCTTCAGCAGCCTACTCTTCTCCATCAGTGTCATCAGTGCGATCTGGTGCATGAGCCTCCCCAGTGCGATCTGGTGTATTATCCACCCTAAGGTCATATAGTGCATCGCCTTCAACAGTGCGCTCTCTCCCATCAGTGTCCCCGATGTGCTCCGGTGTAGGAGCACCCATTGAGCTATGGTCAAGCAGCTCCTCCGGTGTGTTGCGGGGTGTCAGCTCCACAGTGCCCTGTGGTGTATCAGCGCCCCGAGTGTGGTCAGGTACATCAGCCTTAACAGTGTGGGCTGCCCTACAGGCACCACAGTTTCCTTCTGGCGATTCAGCCGCACCAGTGTGTTCTGGTTACCCGTGTGTTTTGCAGGTCCATCTCATTCAATTTACCCCATAGAACCAAATGTTCAGCAACCATCTTGTCTGGGGTGTCCTAGCACTAGGAAGTTGCACGCGGCGTCCATCCTGCGATCAGCCCCTATTCCGTCCCCTTATCTCCTATGTCTCCACTGAGCCATCTTTCTCCATAAGAGCCTATGTATAGCCGCTATTTTGCGCACGTGCCCACGTGCCAGCTTCCTTTTCCTCACGAACCCCTTTGCTACCTTTCTCTATAAGAGCCTATGTATAGCCACCATCTTGCGCAGTAGCCCTTAGCCCAGGTGCAAGGAGAGAGTCCCATAAGACCCTATGTATAGCGGCCGTCTTGCGAATTAGCCCCTGGTCCAGATTACCCATTTCATCTTTCCTCAGTTTGGTATAGTCCACCGTCCTACATACTGTGGTCTAAGGTGTTAGCCTCTGTATTGTGTTCTAGGAGATCAGCCTACAAGTGTTATTTAGTGCATCATCTTCCTCAGCGTGGTCCTCTGCAATAGCGTCACCGAGGTGCTCTGGTTGTTCACCCTCCCCAGCATGATCTGGTGTATATGCCTCATAGGGTCGTACTGGCGTATCGGCGTCCCCAGTGTGCTCTAGTATATCAGTCTCACTCCTTGGTCTGGTTGTACAGATGGCCCAGTGTGCGCTAGAACATCTGTCTCATCGGTGTGCGTATGTGTAATCGTCTCTACTGTACTTCAGTATTTCAGCCTTCCCTGTGTGCTATGGAGCATCGTTCTAACTGATGTTCTGTGCAGCTTCAGCAGATAGCGGCTATACACAGGCTCCTATGGGGAAAACTAGCACATAGTATTTAAGGAGATGGCATAGGGGCGGTTGCGCGAGATGGTGGCCACTTCCAACTTCCAAGTGATACATTGTTCTTATAGATCTATCTCTAAGGAGCTGCCCAGGAGTTCACATTGTCAACATATGAACTATTGGTATGATCATCCTGAAATTTCAGAACTGAAGTGTTAGCCTTTGTACTGTGTTCTAGGAGATCAGTCTACAAGTGTTATTTAGTGCATCATCTTCCTCTGTGTGGTCCTCTGCAATAGTGTCACAGAGGTGCTCAGGATGTTCACCCTCCCCAGAATGATCTGGTGTATATGCCTCATAGAATCGTTTAGGCGTATCGGCGTCGCCAGTGTGCTATGAGCGACGACTGCTATACTCTATTCGTATAGACCTTAACTAGAAGGCTGCCTTAGGAAAACACAACACGTAACCAGAACACACTGGTGAGGACGAATCGCCGGAGCAAAACTGTGAGGCCCGTAGAGCTGTCCACACTGGGAAGGCTAATGTACCAGACGACATTCGGGGACCTGATAGACCACAGTGCACTGAAACACCGAAGCACAGTCGGGCTGAAGCTGCAGAGAACAACAAAACGACCCCATGGGGCCTATACACCAGATCATGCTATATATGGTCTATACAATGTGAGCTGCCTATATCTCCCGGTCAATCTACTTAAATTTAGTCTCATATAACCATTGTTCAGTAAACATCTAGGTGCAAGGAGTTAGTCCCATAAGAGAGAATGTATAGCGGCCGTCTTGCGCATTAACCCTTTTCCCGAATTCAATATTATCCCTCCCCAGTTTGGTCCCGTCCGCCGTCGCCATCCACACTGTGGTATAAGGCGTTAGCCTCTGTAGTGTGTTCTAGGAGACCCGCCTCACAAGGGTTATCTGGTGCATCAGCTTCCTCAGTGTGAGCCTCTGCAATAGCGTCAAAAAGGTTCTCTGGATGATCACCCTCCCCAGCATGATCTAGTGTATAGGGCTCACAGGGTCGTTCTGGCGTATCGGCGTCACCAGTGTGCACTGATTCATCAGCCTTCCTCTTTGGTCTGGTGGTACAGATTGCCCAGTGTGCTCTAGAGCATCTGTCTCAACTGTGTGCGTTCGTCCTTCAATATTTCACTCTTCCCAGTGTGCTATGATGCGTCGTTCTAATTGATGTTCTCTGCAGCTTCAGCCCGACCTGTTTTTTGGTGTTTCAGGCTACCCAGGTGTGCTCGATGAGCCTTCCCAATGTTGTCTCGTACATTAGCGTTACCAGTATGCTCTGCCTGAATACCCTTCCCAGTATGGTCTGGTGAATATGCCTCTCAGGTTATTGCCCTGGCGCATCGTCTTCAGCACCCTGCTCTGCTCTATCAGTGTCATCAGTGCGATCTGGTGCATGAGCCTCCTCAGTGCGGTCTGGTGTATTATCCACCCTAAGGTGCTACAGTGCGCTCTCTCCCATCAGTGTCCCCAATGTGCTCCGGTGTATGAGCACCCATTGAACTATGGTTAGCAGCTCCCCCTGTGTGCTGCGGGGTGTCAGCTCCACAGTGCCCTGTGGAGTATCAGCGCCCCGAGAGTGGTTTTGTACATCAGCCTTCCCAGTGGGGGCTGCACTAGAGGCATCACAGTTTGCCTCTGGCGCTTCGGCCCCACAAGTGTATTGTGGTTACCGGTGTATTTACCTGGTCCATCTACTTCAATTTACCCTATAGAACCAAATATTCAGCAACAATCTTGTCTGGGGTGTCCTAGCACTAGGAAGTTGCACGCGGCCTCCATCCTGCGATCAGCCCCTATTTTGTCCCTTTATTTCCCATGTCTCCCCAGTGCCATCTTTCTCCATAAGAGCCAATGTATAGCCACAATGTTGCACACGTGCCCACGTGCAAGCTTCCTCTATAAGAGCCTAAGTATAGCCGCTCTTTTGCTCACGAACCCCTGTGCTACCTTTCTCTATAAGAGCCTATGTATAGCCACCATCTTGCGCAGTAGCCCTTAGCCCAGGTGCAAGGAGAGAGTCCCATCGCGGCTTTCTTGCGCATTAGCCCCTGGTCCAGATTTCCCATTTTATCCTTCCTCAGTTTGGTCTAGTCCATCGTCCTCCACACTGTGGTCTAAGGTGTTAGCCTCTGTATTGTGTTCTAGGAGATCAGCCTACAAGTGTTATTTAGTGCATCATCTTCTTCAGTGTGGTCCTCTGCAATAGCGTACCAAGGGGCTCTGGTTGTTCACCAACCCCAGCATGACCTCTTTTATCTGCCTTATAGGATCCTTCTGGCGTAACGGCGTCACCAGTGTGCTGTGCGTGACGACTGCTATACTCTATTCGTATAGACCTTAACTAGAAGGCTGCCTTAGGAAAACACCACACGTAACCAGAACACACTGGTGAGGCCGAAGCTCCAGAGCAAAACTGTGAAGTCCGTAGAGCTGTCCACACTGGGAAGGCTAATGTACCAGACGACAATCGGGGCCCTGATAGACCACAGTGCACTGAAACACCGAAGCACAGTCGGGCTGAAGCTGCAACACAACAACAGAACGACCCCATGTGGCCTATACACCAGATCATGCTGCGGAGGGTGAACAACCATAGCACCTTGGTGTCGCTATTGCAGAGGATCACATTGAGGAAGCCGGTGCTCTAAATAACACTTATGAGGCTGATCACCTAGAACACACTACAGAGGCTAACATCTTATACCACAGTGTGGAGGGAATGGACTACACCAAAATGAGGATAAAAAAAATGAATTTTGGAACAGGGGGTAATGCGCAAGATGGCCGCTATACATGTGCTCTTATGGGACTAAATCCTTGCACCTGGGCTTGGGGCTACTGCGCAAGCCATATACGGGCCATACAATGTGTGCTGCCAATATCTCCCGGTCAATCTACCTAAATTTAGTCTCATATAACCATTGTTCAGCAAACATCTAGGTGCAAGGAGTTAATTTCATAAGAGAGAATGTATAGCGGCCGTCTTGCGCATTAACCCTTTTCCCGAATTCAATATTATCCCTCCCCAGTTTGGTCCCGTCGGTCCGTCGCCATCCACACTGAGGTATTAGGCGTTAGCCTCTGTAGTGTGTTCTAGGAGACCCGCCTCACAAGGGTTATCTGGTGCATCAGCTTCCTCAGTGTGAGCCTCTGCAATAGCGTCAAAAAGGTTCTCTGGATGATCACCCTCCCCAGCATGATCTGGTGTATAGGGCTCATAGGGTCGTTCTGGCGCATCGGCGTCACCAGTGTGCACTGGTTCATCAGCCTTCCTCTTTGGTCTGGTGGTACAGCTTGCCCAGTGTGATCAAGAACATCTCTCTCATCAGTGTGCGTTCGTCCTTCAATATTTCACTCTTCCCAGTGTGCTATGATGCGTCGTTCTAATTGATGTTCTCTGCAGCTTCAGCCCGACCTGTGCTTTGGTGTTTCAGTGCATTGTGGTCTATCAGGTCCCGGAATGTCGCCTTCCCAGTGTGGACAGCTCTATGGACCTCACAGTTTTGCTCTGGCGCTTCGGCCTCACAAGTGTGTTCTGGTTACGTGTTGTGTTTTCCTAAGGCAGCCTTCTAGTTAAGGTCTATACGAATAGAGTATAGCAGTCGTCACGCATAGCACACTGTTGACGCCGATACGCCAGAACGATTGTATGAGGCATATACACTAAATCATACTGGGGAGGATAAGCACCTCCCCCGGTGTGCTGCGGGGAGTCAGCTCCACAGTGCCCTGTGGAGTATCAGCGCCCCGAGTGTGGTTTTGTACATCAGCCTTCCCAGTGTGGGCTGCTCTAGAGGCATGACAGTTTGCCTCTGGCGCTTCGGCCTCTCCAGTGTGTTCTGGTTACCCGTGTGTTTTCCTGGTCCATCTAATTCAATTTACCCCATAGAACCAAATGTTCAGCAACCATCTTATCTGGGGTGTCCTAGCACTAGGAGTTGCGTGCAGCCTCCATCCTGCGATCAGCCCCTATTCCGTCCCCTTATCTCCAATGCCTCCCCGGTGCCATCTTTCTCCATAAGAGCCTATGTATAGCCGCTATGTTGCGCACGTGCCCACGTGCAAGCTTCCTCTAAAAGAGCCTAGGTATAGCCGCTCTAGTGCTCACGAACCCCTGTGCTACCTTTCTCTATATGAGCCTATGTATAGCCACCATCCTGCGCAGTAGCCCTTAGCCCAGGTGCAAGGAGAGAGTCCCATCAGAGCCTATGTATAGCGGCCTTCATGCGCATTAGACCCTGGTGCAGATTTCCCATTTTATCCTTCCTCAGTTTGGTCTAGTCCATCGTCCTCCACACTGTGGTCTAAGGTTTTAGCCTCTGTATTGTGTTCTAGGAGATCAGCCTACAAGTGTTATTTAGTGCATCATCTTCCTCAGTGTGGTCCTCTGCAATAGCGTCACCGAGGTGCTCTGGTTGTTCACCCTCCCCAGCATGATCTGGTGTATATGCCTAGTAGGGTCGTACTGGGGTATCGGCGTCGCCAGTGTGCTCTAGTATATCAGCCTCATTCCTTGGTCTAGTTGTACAGAGCGCCCAGTGTGCTCTAGAACATCTGTCTCATCGGTGTGCGTATGTGTAATCGTACCTACTGTCCTTCAGTATTTCAGCCTTCCCTGTGTGCTATGGTGCATCGTTCTAACTGATGTTATGTGCAGCTTCAGACTATGGCGGCTATACACTGGCTCCTATGGTGAAAACTAGCACATAGTATTTAAGGAGATGGCATAGGGGCGGTTGCGCGAGATGGTGGCCGCGTGCAACTTCAAAGTGTTAGGACACCCGAGGCAGTATAGTGCCTGACCTTTGGTTATATGAGACTAAAATTAGGGAGATGGACCAGAATATCATGATAGTACATTGTTCTTATAGATCTATATCCACGGAGCTGCCTCTGGAGCTCAAAATTGTCAACTTATGAACTATTGGTTTGATCATCCTGAAATTCGAGAACAGAAGTGTTAGCCTTTGTACTGTGTTCTAGGAGATTAGCCTACAAGTGTTATTTAGTGCATCATCTTCCTCAGTGTAGTCCTCTGCAATAACGCCACCGAGGTGCTCTGGTTGTTCACTCTCCCCTGCATGATCTAGTGTATATGCCCCAACGGATCGTTCTGGCGTATCGGCGTCACCAGTGTGCTATGCGTGACGACTGCTATACTCTATCCGTATAGACCTTAACTGGAAGGCTGCCTTAGGAAAACACAACACGTAACCAGAACACACTGATGAGGCCGAAGCTCCAGAGCAAAACTGTGAGGCCCGTAGAGCTGTCCACACTGGGAAGGCTAATGTACCAGACGACATTCGGGGCCCTGATAGACCACAGTGCACTGAAACACCGAAGCACAGTCGGGCTGAAGCTGCAACACAAGAACAGAACGACCCCATGTGGCCTATACACCAGATCATGCTGCGGAGGGTGAAGAACCATAGCACATTGGTGTCGCTATTGCAGAGGATCACATTGACGAAGCCGATGCTCAAAATAACACTTATGAGGCTGATCACCTAGAACACACTACAGAGGCTAACATCTTATACCACAGTGTGGAGGGCAATGGACTACACCAAAATGGGGAGGATAAAAAAAATGAATTTTGGAACAGGGGGTAATGCGCAAGATGGCCGCTATACATGTGCTCTTATGGGACTAAATCCTTGCACCTGGGCTTGGGGCTACTGCGCAAGCCATATACGGGCCATACAATGTGTGCTGCCAATATCTCCCGGTCAATCTACCTAAATTTAGTCTCATATAACCATTGTTCAGCAAACATCTAGGTGCAAGGAGTTAGTCCCATAAGAGAGAATGTATAGCGGCCGTCTTGCGCATTAACCCTTTTCCCGAATTCAATATTATCCCTCCCCAGTTTGGTCCCGTCGGTCCGTCGCCATCCACACTGTGGTATAAGGCGTTAGCCTCTGTAGTGTGTTCTAGGAGACCCGCCTCACAAGGGTTATCTGGTGCATCAGCTTCCTCAGTGTGAGCCTCTGCAATAGCGTCAAAAAGGTTCTCTGGATGATCACCCTCCCCAGCATGATCTGGTGTATAGGGCTCATAGGGTCGTTCTGGCGCATTGGCGTCACCAGTGTGCACTGGTTCATCAGCCTTCCTCTTTGGTCTGGTGGTACAGATTGCCCAGTGTGATCTAGAACATCTCTCTCATCAGTGTGCGTTCGTCCTTCAATATTTCACTCTTCCCAGTGTGCTATGATGCGTCGTTCTAATTGATGTTCTCTGCAGCTTCAGCCCGACCTGTGCTTTGGTGTTTCAGTGCATTGTGGTCTATCAGGTCCCGGAATGTCGCCTTCCCAGTGTGGACAGCTCTATGGACCTCACAGTTTTGCTCTGGCGCTTCGGCCTCACAAGTGTGTTCTGGTTACGTGTTGTGTTTTGCTAAGGCAGCCTTCTAGTTAAGGTCTATACGAATAGAGTATAGCAGTCGTCACGCATAGCATACTGTTGACGCCGATACGCCAGAACGATTGTATGAGGCATATACACTAGATCATACTGGGGAGGGTAAGCAGCTCCTCCGGTGTGCTGCGGGGAGTCAGCTCCACAGTGCCCGAGTGTGGTTTTGTACATCAGCCTTCCCAGTGTGGGCTGCTCTAGAGGCATAACAGTTTGCCTCTGGCGCTTCGGCCTCACCAGTGTGTTCTGGTTACCCGTGTGTTTTCCTGGTCCATCTAATTCAATTTACCCCATAGAACCAAATGTTCAGCAACCATCTTATCTGGTGTGTCCTAGCACTAGGAGTTGCGTGCAGCCTCCATCCTGCGATCAGCTCCTATTCCGTCCCCTTATCTCCAATGTCTCCCCGGTGCCATCTTTCTCCATAAGAGCCTATGTATAGCCGCTATGTTGCGCACGTGCCCACGTGCAAGCTTCCTCTAAAAGAGCCTAGGTATAGCCGCTCTAGTGCTCACGAACCCCTGTGCTACCTTTCTCTATATGAGCCTATGTATAGCCACCATCCTGCGCAGTAGCCCTTAGCCCAGGTGCAAGGAGAGAGTCCCATCAGAGCCTATGTATAGCGGCCTTCATGCGCATTAGACCCTGGTGCAGATTTCCCATTTTATCCTTCCTCAGTTTGGTCTAGTCCATCGTCCTCCACACTGTGGTCTAAGGTTTTAGCCTCTGTATTGTGTTCTAGGAGATCAGCCTACAAGTGTTATTTAGTGCATCATCTTCCTCAGTGTGGTCCTCTGCAATAGCGTCACCGAGGTGCTCTGGTTGTTCACCCTCCCCAGCATGATCTGGTGTATATGCCTAGTAGGGTCGTACTGGGGTATCGGCGTCGCCAGTGTGCTCTAGTATATCAGCCTCACTCCTTGGTCTAGTTGTACAGAGCGCCCAGTGTGCTCTAGAACATCTGTCTCATCGGTGTGCGTATGTGTAATCGTACCTACTGTCCTTCAGTATTTCAGCTTTCCCTGTGTGCTATGGTGCATCGTTCTAACTGATGTTATGTGCAGCTTAAGCATATGGCGGCTATACACTGGCTCCTATGGTGAAAACTAGCACGTAGTATTTAAGGAGATGGCATAGGGGCGGTTGCGCGAGATGTTGGCCGCGTGCAACTTCCAAGTGATATGACACCCGAGGCAGTATCGTGCCCGACCTTTGGTTATATGAGACTAAATTTGAGGAGATGGACCAGAAGCTCATGGTGATACATTGTTCTTGTAGATGTATCTCTACGGAGCTGCCTCAGGAGCTCACATTGTCAACTTATGAACTATTGATTGAACGTCCTGAAATTCCAGAACAGAAGTGCTAGCCTTTGTACTGTGTTCTAGGAGGTCTGCATACAAGTGTTATTTATTGCATCATCTTCCTCAGTGTGGTCCTCTGCAATAGCGTCACCAAGGTTGTCTGGATGTACACCCTCCCCAGCATAGGCCTCATAGGGTCGTTCTGGCGTATCGGCGTCACCAGTATGTACTGGTTCATCAGCCTTCCTCTTTGGTCTGGTGGTACAGATTGCCCAGTGTGCTCTAGAGCATCTGTCTCATCAGTGTGCGTTCGTCCTTCAATATTTCATTCTTCCCAGTGTGCTATGATGCGTCGTTCTAATTTATGTTCTCTGCAGCTTCAGCCCGACCTGTGCTTTGGTGTTTCAGGCTACCCAAGGTGTGCTCGATGAGCCTTCCCAACGTTGTCTCGTGCATTAGCGTTACCAGTATGCTCTGCCTGAATACCCTTCCCAGCATGGTCTGGTGAATATGCCTCTCACCTTTTTGCCCTGGTGCATCGTCTTCAGCAGCCTACTCTTCTCCATCAGTGTCATCAGTGCGATCTGGTGCATGAGCCTCCTCAGTGCGGTCTGGTGTATTATCCACCCTAAGTGCGCTCTCTCGAATCAGTGTCAACGATGTGCTCCGGTGTAGGAGCACCCATTGAGCTATGGTCAAGCAGCTCCTCCGGTGTGTTGACGGGTGTCAGCTACACAGTGCCCTGTGGTGTATCAGCGCCCCGAGTGTGGTTAGGTACATCAGCCTTCCCAGTGTGGGCTGCCCTTCAGGCATCACAGTTTGCCTCTGGCGATTGGGCCTCACCGGTGTGTTCTGGTTACCCGTGTGCTTTGCAGGTCCATCTAATTCAATTTACCCCATAGAACCAACAATTCAGCAACCATCTTGTCTGGGATGTCCTAGCACTAGGAGGTTGCACGCGGCCTCCATCCAGCGATCAGCCCCTATTCCGTCCCCTTATCTCCTATGTCTCCACTCCGCCATCTTTCACGTGGCCACGTGCTAGCTTCCTTTTGCTCACGAACCCCTGTGCTACCTTTCTCTATAAGAGCCTATGTATAGCCACCATCTTGCGCAGTAGCCCTTAGCACAGGTGCAAGGAGATGGTCCCATAAGAGCCTATGTATAGCCGCCTTCTTGCGCATTAGCCCCTGGTCCATATTTCCCATTCTATCCTTCCTCAGTTTGGTCTAGTCCATCGTCCTCCACACTGTGGTCTAAGGTGTTATCTTCTGTATTGTGTTCTAGGAGATCAGCCTACAAGTGTTATTTAGTGCATCATCTTCCTCAGCGTGGTCCTCTGCAATAGCGTCACCGAGGTGCTCTGGTTGTTCACCCTCCCCAGCATGATCTGGAGTATATGTCTCATAGGGTCCTACTGGCGTATCGTCCCAGGTGTGCTCTAGTATATCAGCCTCACTCCTTTTTCTATTTGTACAGTTTGCCCAGTGTGCTCCAGAACATCTGTCTCATCGGTGTGCGTATGTGTGATCGTCCCTACTGTCCTTCAGTATTTCAGCCCTCCCTGTGGGCTATGGTGCATCGTTCTAACTGATGTTCTGTGCAGCTTCAGCAGATAGCGGCTATACACAGGCTCCTATGGGGAGAACTAGCACATAGTACAGGGTGTTTACAAATGAATATCGGAGTTTTAACGCCTTATAATATTGAATACAATAAACTTACAGTTATAAATTAAATGTCAAATGAAAGAGCAACTCAAACAGTTTTATTACGAACTTTACAAATGTTCAATGTGACTACCATTTGTTACACGGCATATATCAAGTCTATGGTAGAGTTATGCCCAAACGTTATTAAGTGTGTCTTCAGTAATCTCAGCAACAGCTGCTTCAATCCGGTTTCTTAATTCAGGAAGGTCAGCTGGTAGCGGAGGCGCGTACACACGATCCTTGATGAAGCCCCAAAGGAAAAAATCGCATGGCGTTAGGTCGAGTGGGCTACGAGTGAATGACTCTCTCACTCGCTGAACAGTCTCTTCACTTAATCTTGGTCGTCCCTTGCTCTTCCCTTTACAAAGGCAACCGGTGTCTTCAAACGTATGATACCATCTGCGAATGTTATTATCACTTGGAGGATCACAACCGAACTTAATGCGGAACGCACGTTGCACACTAACTACAGATTCTGTCTTTGCAAACTGCAAAAAAGCTTTCTGTTCACTAGTCGCCATCTTTGCTACTACCGCTGTCTAGCGGATTGCGGCGAAACCACTGGTGCGCACTGGTGCCAACAACCAAGACTGTTTGAGTTGCTCTTTCATTTGTCATATAATGTATAACTGTAAGTTTAACATATTCAATATTATAAGGCGTTAAAACTCCGATATTCATTTGTAAACACCCTGTATTTAAGGAGACGGCATAGGGGCGGTTGCGCGAGATGGTGGCCGCGAGCAACTTCTAAGTGATAGGACACCCGAGGCAGTATAGTGCCGGACCTTTGGTTATATGAGACTAAAATTAAGATGGACCAGAAGCTCATGGTGATACATTGTTGCCTCAGGAGCTCACATTGTCAACTATCGGTTTGATCATCCTGAAATTCCAGAACAGAAGTGCTAGCCTTTGTTCTGTGTTCTAGGAGGTCAGCCTACAAGTGTTATTTAGTGCATCATCTTCCTCAGTGTGGTCCTCTGCAATAGCGTCACCGAGGTGCTCTGGTTGTTCACCCTCCCAAGCATGATCTGGTGTATATGCCTCATAGGATCGTTCTGGCGTATCGGCGTCCCCAGTGTGCTCTAGTATATCAGCCTCACTCCTTGGTCTTGTTGTACAGATTGCCCAGTGTGCTCTAGAACATCTGTCTCATCGGTGTGCGTATGTGTAATCGTCTCTACTGTCCTTCAGTATTTCAGCCTTCCCTGTGTGCTATGGTGCATCGTTCTAACTGATGTTCTGTGCTGCTTCAGGACATAGCGGCTATACACAGACTCCTATGAAGAAAACTAGCACATAGTATTTAAGGAGACGGCATAGGGGCGGTTGCGCGAGATGTTGGCCGCGTGCAACTTCCAAGTGATATGACACCCGAGGCAGTATCGTGCCCGACCTTTGGTTATATGAGACTAAATTTGAGGAGATGGACCAGAAGCTCATGGTGATACATTGTTCTTGTAGATGTATCTCTACGGAGCTGCCTCAGGAGCTCACATTGTCAACTTATGAACTATTGATTGAACGTCCTGAAATTCCAGAACAGAAGTGCTAGCCTTTGTACTGTGTTCTAGGAGGTCTGCATACAAGTGTTATTTATTGCATCATCTTCCTCAGTGTGGTCCTCTGCAATAGCGTCACCGAGGTTCTCTGGTTGTTCACCCTCCCCAGCATGATCTAGTGTATATGCCTCATAGGATCGTTCTGGCGTATCGGCGTCACCAGTGTGCTATACGTGAGGACTGCTATACTCTATTCGTATAGACCTTAAGTAGAAGGCAGCCTTAGGAAAACACAACACGTAACAGGAACACACTGGTGAGGCCGAAGCGCCAAGCAAAACGGTGAGGCACGTAGAGCTGTCCACACTGGGAAGGCTAATGTACCAGACGACATTCGGGGACCTGATAGACCACAGTGCACTGAAACACCGAAGCACAGTCGGGCTGAAGTTGCACACAACAACAGAACGTCCCCATGTGGCCTGTTTGAGTTGCTCTTTCATTTGACATTATTTTATAACTGTAAGTTTAATGTAATCAATATTATAAGGCGTTAAAACTCCGATAGTCATTTGTAAACACTCTGTACTATGTGCTAGTTTTCCCCATAGGAGCCCTTGTATAGCCGCTATCTGCTGAAGGTGCACAGAACATCACTGTTCTAGGAGATCAGCCTACAAGTATTATTTAGAGCATCATCTTCCTCAGTGTGGTCCTCTGCAATAGCGTCACCAAGGTTGTCTGGATGTACACCCTCCCCAGCATAGGCCTCATAGGGTCGTTCTGGCGTATCGGCGTCACCAGTATGTACTGGTTCATCAGCCTTCCTCTTTGGTCTGGTGGTACAGATTGCCCAGTGTGCTCTAGAGCATCTGTCTCATCAGTGTGCGTTCGTCCTTCAATATTTCATTCTTCCCAGTGTGCTATGATGAGTCGTTCTAATTTATGTTCTCTGCAGCTTCAGCCCGACCTGTGCTTTGGTGTTTCAGGCTACCCAAGGTGTGCTCGATGAGCCTTCCCAACGTTGTCTCGTGCATTAGCGTTACCAGTATGCTCTGCCTGAATACCCTTCCCAGCATGGTCTGGTGAATATGCCTCTCACCTTTTTGCCCTGGTGCATCGTCTTCAGCAGCCTACTCTTCTCCATCAGTGTCATCAGTGCGATCTGGTGCATGAGCCTCCTCAGTGCGGTCTGGTGTATTATCCACCCTAAGTGCGCTCTCTCGAATCAGTGTCAACGATGTGCTCCGGTGTAGGAGCACCCATTGAGCTATGGTCAAGCAGCTCCTCCGGTGTGTTGACGGGTGTCAGCTACACAGTGCCCTGTGGTGTATCAGCGCCCCGAGTGTGGTTAGGTACATCAGCCTTCCCAGTGTGGGCTGCCCTTCAGGCATCACAGTTTGCCTCTGGCGATTG
This sequence comes from Anabrus simplex, assembly GCF_040414725.1. Lineage (NCBI taxonomy): Eukaryota > Metazoa > Arthropoda > Insecta > Orthoptera > Tettigoniidae > Anabrus > Anabrus simplex. Next base: position 1,018,580 of record NC_090271.1, read on the forward strand.
GGCCTCACCGGTGTGTTCTGGTTACCCGTGTGCTTTGCAGGTCCATCTAATTCAATTTACCCCATAGAACCAACAATTCAGCAACCATCTTGTCTGGGATGTCCTAGCACTAGGAGGTTGCACGCGGCCTCCATCCAGCGATCAGCCCCTATTCCGTCCCCTTATCTCCTATGTCTCCACTCCGCCATCTTTCACGTGGCCACGTGCTAGCTTCCTTTTGCTCACGAACCCCTGTGCTACCTTTCTCTATAAGAGCCTATGTATAGCCACCATCTTGCGCAGTAGCCCTTAGCACAGGTGCAAGGAGATGGTCCCATAAGAGCCTATGTATAGCCGCCTTCTTGCGCATTAGCCCCTGGTCCATATTTCCCATTCTATCCTTCCTCAGTTTGGTCTAGTCCATCGTCCTCCACACTGTGGTCTAAGGTGTTATCTTCTGTATTGTGTTCTAGGAGATCAGCCTACAAGTGTTATTTAGTGCATCATCTTCCTCAGCGTGGTCCTCTGCAATAGCGTCACCGAGGTGCTCTGGTTGTTCACCCTCCCCAGCATGATCTGGAGTATATGTCTCATAGGGTCCTACTGGCGTATCGGCGTCCCAGGTGTGCTCTAGTATATCAGCCTCACTCCTTTTTCTAGTTGTACAGTTTGCCCAGTGTGCTCCAGAACATCTGTCTCATCGGTGTGCGTATGTGTGATCGTCCCTACTGTCCTTCAGTATTTCAGCCCTCCCTGTGGGCTATGGTGCATCGTTCTAACTGATGTTCTGTGCAGCTTCAGCAGATAGTGGCTATACACAGGCTCCTATGGGGAGAACTAGCACATAGAACAGGGTGTTTACAAATGAATATCGGAGTTTTAACGCCTTATAATATTGAATACATTAAACTTACAGTTATAAATTAAATGTCAAATGAAAGAGCAACTCAAACAGTTTTATTACGAACTTTACAAATGTTCAATGTGACTACCATTTGTTACACGGCATACATCAAGTCTATAGTAGAGTTCTGCCCAAACGTTATTAAGTGTGTCTTCAGTAATCTCAGCAACAGCTGCTTCAATCCGGTTTCTTAATTCAGGAAAGTCAGCTGGTAGCGGAGGCACGTACACACGATCCTTCATGAAGCCCCAAAGGAAAAAATCGCATGGCGTTAGGTCGGGAAAACGTGGAGGGCGTGCCAAGCAAGTCCTGCGGCCTATCCAGCGCTCGGGTACAGTGACGTTCAATCAATCGCGTACGTCGTTATGCCAGTGAGGTGGCGCACCATCTCGATGGAAAATGAAGTTCTCTGGCTCATTTTCTTCCAACTGAGGGAAGAGCCATTGCTCTAGTGTATCGAGGTAAGAAGTACCAGTTACAGTACGTTCACCATAAAAGAAAGGACCATAAACCTTTCGCCAGGATACGGCACAAAAGACATTCACTTTAGGAGAATCTCGTTGCAACTCGTAAGGATTTTCTGAGCCCCAGATGCGCACATTATGAGTGTTTACATGTCTACTAAGGTGAAAGACCGATTCATCACTGAAAACAACACGATTCATAAACTCATAATCATGTTACAACATGTCGTTTGCGAAGTTGGCACGTAATTTGTGGTCTGCCGGCTTTAGAGCCTGTAATAACTGTAAACGTCAAGGACGTAGCTGTAAGCGTTTTCTTACAACTTTCCAAACGGTCGACGCAGGAAGTTGTAATTCACAACTAGCCTTCATAATTCAGGAAGGTCAGCTGGTAACGAAGGCAGGTACACACGATCCTTGATGAAGCCCCAAAGGAAAAAATCGCATGGCGTTAGGTCGAGTGGGCTACGAGTGAATGACTCTCTCACTCGCTGAACAGACTCTTCACTTAATCCTGGTCGTCCCTTGCTCTTCCCTTTACAAAGGCAACCGGTGTCTTCAAACGTATGATACCATCTGCGAATGTTATTATCACTTGGAGGATCACAACCGAACTTAATGCGGAACGCACGTTGCAAACTAACTACAGATTCTGTCTTTCCAAACTGCAAAAAAGCTTTCTGTTCACTAGTCGCCATCTTTGCTACTACCGCTGTCTAACGGATTGCGGCGAAACCATTGCAGTACATGCGCACTGGTGCCAACAAACAAAACTGTTTGAGTTGCTCTTTCATTTGTCATATAATGTATAACTGTAAGTTTAACATATTCAATATTATAAGGCGTTAAAACTCCGATATTCATTTGTAAACACCCTGTATTTAAGGAGACGCCATAGGGGCGGTTGCGCGAGATGGTGGCCGCGTGCAACTTCTAAATGATAGGACACCCGAGGCAGTATAGTGTCTGACCTTTGGTTATGTGAGACTAAAATTAAGATGGACCAGAAGCTCATGGTGATACATTGTTGCCTCAGGAGCTCACATTGTCAACTATCGGTTTGATCATCCTGAAATTCCAGAACAGAAGTGCTAGCCTTTGTTCTGTGTTCTAGGAGGTCAGCCTACAAGTGTTATTTAGTGCATCATCTTCCTCAGTGTGGGACTAACTCCCTGCACCTGGGTTAGGCGCAACTGCGTAAGATGTTAAGATGTCCACCCTACATTTACTCTTATGGGACCATATCTTTGCATCTGGGTGAGAGGCTACTGCGCAAGGTGGTGGTTGCACGAGATGGTGTCCGCGTGTAACTTGCTAGTGCTAGTACACCCGAGGCTAGATGTTTACTGGACAATGGTTATATGAGACTAAATTTAAGTAGATTGACCGGGAGATAATGGCAGCTTACAGTGTATAGCCCATATATAGCATGATCTGGTGTATAGGCACCAGGGGTCGTTCTGTTGTTCTCTGCAGCTTCAGCCAGACTGTGCTTCGGTGTTTCAGTGCACTGTGGTCTATCAGGTCCCCGAATGTCGTCTGGTACATTACCCTTCCCAGTGTGGACACCACTACGGGCCTCACAGTTTTGCTCTGGCGCTTCGGCCTCACCAGTGTGTTCTGGTTACGTGTTGTGTTTTCCTTAGGCAGCCTTCTAGTTAAGGTCTATACGAATAGAGTATAGTAGTCGTCACGCGTAGCACACTGGTGACGCCGATACGCCAGAGCGATCCGTTGGGGCATATACACTAGATCATGCAGGGGAGGGTGAACAACCAGAGCACCTCGGTGACGCTATTGCAGAGGACTACAATGAGGAAGATGATGCACTAAATAACACTTGTAGGCTAATCTCCTAGAACACAATACAGAGGTTAATACCTTAGACCACAGTGTGGAGGACGATGGACTAGACCAAACTGATCAAGGATAAAATGGGAAATCTGGACGAGGGGCTAATGCGCAAGAAGGCCTGTGTGATGCCTGTGGGGCAGCCCACACTGGGGGGCTGATGTACCTAACCACACTCGGGACGCTTATACACCACAGGGCACTGTGGAGCTGACACGCCGCAACACACCGGAGGAGCTGCTTGACCATAGCTCAATGGGTGCTCCTACACTGGAGCATATCGGGGACACTGATGGGACTCATTCCTTGCACCTGGGCTAAGGGCTACTGCGCAAGATGGTGGCTATATATAGGCTCTTACGGAGAAAGATGGCACAGTGGAGACATAGGAGATAAGTGGACGGAATAGGGGCTGATCGCAGGATGGAGGCCGCGTGCAACTTCCTAGTGTTAGGACACCCCAGAAAAGATGATTGCTGAACATTTTTTTGGGGTAAATTGATTTAGAAGGACCTGGAAAACACACGGGTAACCAGAACACACTGGTGAGGCCGAATCGCCAGAGGCAAAGTGTGATGCCTGTGGGGCAGCCCACACTGGGGGGCTGATGTACCTAACCACACTCGGGACGCTTATACACCACAGGGCACTGTGGAGCTGACACGCCGCAACACACCGGAGGAGCTGCTTGACCATAGCTCAATGGGTGCTCCTACACTGGAGCATATCGGGGACACTGATGGGAGAGAGCGTACTGTTGAAGGCAATGCACTATATGACCTAATTGTGGATAATACGCCAGACCGCACTGTGGAGGCTCATGCAGCAGATCGCACTGATGACACTGATGGAGAAGAGTAGGCTTTTGAAGACGATGCGCCAGGGCAAAAACCTGAGAGGCGTATTGAACAGACCATACTGGGAAGGGTATTCAGGCAGAGCATACTGGAAACGCTAATGCACGAGACAACGTTGGGAAGGCTCATCGAGAACACCTTGGGTAGCCTGAAACACCGAAGCACAGGTCGGGTTGAAGCTGCAGAGAACATCAGTTAGAACGAAGCACCATAGCACACTGGGAAGGGCGAAATACTGAAGGACAATAGAGACGAATACACATACGCACACCGATGAGACAGATGTTCTAGAGCACACTGGGCAATCTGTACAACCAGACCAAAGAGGAAGGCTGATGAACCAGTACACACTGGTGACGCCGATACGCCAGAACGACCCTATGAGGCCTATACACCAGATCATGCTGGGGAAGGTGAACAACCAGAGCACCTCGGTGACGCTATTGCAGAGGACCACGCTGAGGATGATGATGCACTAAATATCACTTGTAGGCTGATCTCCTAGAACACAATACAGAGGCTAACACCTTAGACCACAGTGTGGAGACGAAGGACTAGACCAAATTGAGGAAGGATAAAATGGGAAATCTGTACCAGGGGCTAATGCGCAAGAAGGCCGCGATACATAGGCTCTTATGGGACTCTCTTTTTGCACCTGGGCTAAGGGCTACTGCGCAAGATGGTGGCTATACATAGGCTCTTATAGAGAAAGGTTGCACATGGGAGACATGGGAAATAAAGGGACGGAATAGGGGCTGATCGCAGGATGGAGGCCGTGTGCAACGTCCTAGTTATAGGACACCCCGGACAAGATGGTTGCTAAACATTTGGTTCTATGGGGTAAATTGAATTAGATGGACCAGGAGGCAGAGCATACTGGCAAGGCTAATGCTCGAGACAACATTGGGAAGGCTCATCGAGCACACCTGGGTAGCCTGAAACACCGAAGCACAGGTCGGGCTGAAGCTGCAGAGAACATCAGTTAGAACGATGCAACATAGCACACTGGGAAGGGCGAAATACTGAACGACAATCGCACACTGATGAGACAGATGCTCTAGAGCACACTGGGCAGTCTGTACCACCAGACCTAAGAAGAAGGCTGATGAACCAGTACACACTGGTGACGCCGAAACGCCAGAACGACCCTATGAGGCCTATACACCAGATCATGCTGGGGAGGGTGTACATCAAGACAACCTTGGTGACGCTATTGCAGAGGCTCACACTGAGGAAGCTCATTCACCAGATAAGTCTTGTGAGGCTGGTCTCCTAGAACACACTACAGAGGCTAACGCCTTATACCACAGTGTGGAGGGCGACGAACGGACGAGACCAAACTGGCGAGGGATACTAATTGAATTCTGAAACAGGGTTAATGCGCATGATGGCCGCTATACATTCTCTCTTATGGGACTAACACCTTGCACCTGAAGTAGGGGCTACTGCGCATGGTGGTCGCTATACATGGGCTCTTATGGGACTAACTCCTTGCACCTGGGCTAGTGGCTACTGCGCAACATGTCCATCCTGCATTGGCTCTTATGGGACCAACTCATCACCTGGGCTAGGGGCTACTGCCCAAGGTGGTGGTTATACATAGGCTCTAATGGAGAAAGGTTGATAGACCACAGTGCACTGAAACACGGAAGCACAGTAGGGCTCAAGCTCCAGAGAACAACAGAACGCCCCATTCGGAATATACACCAGATCATGCTATATATGGGCTATACAATGTGAGCTGCCAATATCTCCCGGTCAATCTACTTAAATTTAGTCTCATATAACCATTGTTCAGTAAACATCTAGACTCGGGTGACCTATCACTTGGAAGTTGCACGCGGCCACCATCACGCGCAACCGCCCCTATGCCATCTCCTTAGTTATCCCCGTATTAGCCTGTGTATAGCCGCTATCTGCTGAAACTGCAGAGAACGTCAGTTAGAACGATGCACCATAGCAGACAGGGAAGGCTGAAATACTGAAGGACAGTAGGGACGATTACACATACGCACACCGATGAGACAGTTGTTCTAGAGCACACTGGGCAATCTGTACAACTAGATGAAGGAATGAGGCTGATGAACCAGTACACACTGGTGACGCCGATACGCCAGAACGACCCTATGAGGCCTATATCAGATCATGCTGGGGAGGGTGTACATCAAGACAACCTTGGTGACGCTATTGCAGAGGCTCACACTGAGGAAGCTCATGCACCAGATAAGTCTTGTGAGGCTGGTCTCCTAGAACACACTACAGAGGCTAACGCCTTATACCACAGTGTGGAGGGCGACGAACGGACGAGACCAAACTGGCGAGGGATAATAATTGAATTCTGAAACAGGGTTAATGCGCATGATGGCCGCTATACATTCTCTCTTATGGGACTAACACCTTGCACCTGAAGTAGGGGCTACTGCGCATGGTGGTCGCTATACATGGGCTCTTATGGGACTAACTCATTGTACCTGGGCTAGTGGCTACTGCGGATGATGTCCACCCAACATTGGCTCTTATGGGACCAACTCTTTGCACCTGGGCTAGGGGCCACTGCCCAAGATGGTGGTTATACATAGGCTTTAATGGAGAAAGTTTGCACGATATGGTGTCCGCGTGTAACTTCCTAGTGCTAGTACACCCGAGGCTAGATGTTTACTGAACTATGGTTATATGAGACTAAATATAAGTAGATTGACCGGGAGATCATATCAGCTCACATTCTATAGCCCATATATTGCATGATCTGGCGTATAGGCACCATGGGGTCGTTCTGTTGTTCTCTGCAGCTTCAGCCAGACTGTGCTTCGATGTTTCAGTGCACTGTGGTCTATCAGGTCCCCGAATGTCGTCTGGTACATTAGCCTTCCCAGTGTGGACACCTCTACGGGCCTCACAGTTTTGCTCTGGCGCTTCGGCCTCACAAGTGTGTTCTGGTTACGTTTTGTATTTTCCTAAGGCAGCCTTCTAGTTAAGGTCTATACGAATGGAGTATAGCAGTCGTCACGCATAGCACACTGGTGACGCCGATTCGCCAGAACGATTCTATGAGGCATATACAGTAGATCATGCTGGGGAGGGTGAACATCCAGAGCAATCCCAGTGACGCTATTGCAAGGAGCACACTGAGGAAGATGATGCACTAAATAACACTTGTAGGCTGATCTCCTAGAACACAATACAGAGGGTAACACCTTGGACCACAGTGTGGAGGACGATGGACTATACCAAACTGAGGAAGGATGAAATGGGAAATCTGGACCAGGGGCTAATGCGCAAGAAGGCCGCTATACATAGGCTCTTATGGGACACTCTCCTTGCACCTGGGCTAAGGGCTACTGCGCAAGATAGTGGCTATACATTGGCTCTTATAGTAAAAGGTAGCACAGGGGTTCGTGTGCAAAAGGAAGCTAGCACATGGGCACGTGCGCAACATAGCGGCTATATATAGGCTCTTATGGGGAAAGATGGCACAGTGGAGACATAGGAAATAAGGGGACGGAATAGGGGCTGATCGCAGGATGGAGGCCGCGTGCAACTTCCTAGTGTTACGACACCCCAGATAAGATGATTGCTGAACATTTTTTTCTATGGGGTAAATTGATTTACATGGACCTGGAAAACACACGGGTAACCAGAACACACTGGTGAGGCCGAATCGCCAGAGGCAAACTGTGATGCCTGTAGGGCAGCCCACACTGGGGGGCTGATGTACCTAACCACACTCGGGACGCTCATACGCCACAGGGCACTGTGGAGCTGACACGCTGCAACACACCGGAGGAGCTGCTTGACCGTAGCTCAATGGGCGCTCCTACACCGGAGCACATCGGGGACACTGATGGGAGAGAGCGTACTGTTGAAGGCAATGCATTATATGACCTAAGGGTGGATAATACACCAGACCGCACTGTGGAGGCTCATGCACCAGATCGCACTGATGACACTGATGGAGAAGAGTAGGTTGCTGAAGACGATACGCCAGGGCAAAAACCTGAGAGGCATATTCAACAGACCATACTGGGAAGGGTATTCAGGCAGAGCATACAAGTAACGCTGTGGTATAAGACGTTAGCCTCTGTAGTGTGTTCTACGTGATAGGCCACATGGGGTCGTTCTGTTGTTGACTGCAACTTCAGCCCGACTGTGCTTCGGTGTTTCAGTGCACTGTGGTCTATCAGGGCCCCGAATGTCGTCTGGTACATTAGCCTTCCTAGTGTGGACAGCTCTACGGGCCTCACCGTTTTGCTCTGGCGCTTCGGCATCACCAGTGTGTTCTGGTTACGTGTTGTGTTTTCCTAAGGCAGCCTTCTAGTTAAGGTCTATACGAATGGTTTATAGCAGTCGTCACGCATAGCACACTGGTGACGCCGATTCGCCAGAACGATTCTATGAAGCATATACAGTAGATCATGCTGGGGAGGGTGAACATCCAGAACACCTCAGTGACGCTATTGCAGAGGACCACACTGAGGAAGATGATGCACTAAATAACACTTGTAGGCTGATCTCCTAGAACACATACAGAGGGTAACACCTTAGACCAGCTTCCTCAATGTGAGCCTCTGCAATAGCGTCACAAAAGGTTCTCTGGATGATCACGCTCTCCAGCATGATCTGGTGTATACGCCTCATAGGTTCGTTCTGGCGTATCGGCGTCACCAGTGTGTACTGGTTCATCAGCCTTCCTCTTTGGTCAGGTGGTACACATTGCCCAGTGTGCTCTAGACCATCTGTCTCATCAGTGTCCGTTCGTCCTTCAATATTTCACTCTTCCCAGTGTGCTATGATGCGTCGTTCTAATTGATGTTCGCTGCAGCTTCAGCCCGACCTGTGCTTTGGTGTTTAGGCTACCCAGGTGTGCTCGATGAGCCTTCCCGTGCATTAGTGTTACCAGTATGCTCTGCCTGAATACCCTTCCCAGTATGGTCTGGTGAATATGCCACTCTGGTTTTTGCCCTGGCGCATCGTCTTCAGCAGCCTACTCTTGTCCATCAGTGTCACCATTGCGATCTGGTGCATGAGCCTCCTCAGTGCGGTCGGGTGTATTATCCACCCTAAGGTCATATAGTGCATCGCCATCAACAGTGCGCTCTCTTCCATCAGTGTCCCCGATGTGCTCCGGTGTAGGAGCACCCAATGTGCTATGGTCAAGCAGCTCCTCCGGTGTGTTGCGGGGTGTCAGCTCCACAGTGCCCTGTGGTGTATCAGCGCCCCGAGTGTGGTTAGGTACATCAGCCTTCCCAGTGTGGGCTGCCCTACATTCATCACAGTTTGCCTCTGGCGATTCGGCCTCACCAGTGTGTTCTGGTTACCCGTGTGTTTTCCAGGTCCATCTTATTCAATTTGCCCCATAGAACCAAATGTTCAGCAACCATCTTGTCTGGGGTGTCCTAGCACTAGGAAGTTGCACGCGGCCTCCATCCTGCGATCAGCCCCTATTCCGTCCCCTTATCTCCTATGTCTCCACTGTGCCATCTCTTTTTTTTTTTATTTTTTTTTTTTTTATTTCGGGGGGGCCCCCGAAGCCCGCTCCCCCCGCGTGACCATCGACTCAATCTACATGGCCTCCGACATGCTATTATTTCTAAGAAGAAGAAAGAGGTAGCAGGGAGGAGTGGGGGTGATGCAAGGAGTATCTGCCGGTTTCCGAGTCAGACTCGCTACCACGGCAAAGTTTGTGTTAAGGTATGGTATTGAAGGGTCAGGGAAAAACCACATAGGCAGAAAGAAGAAAGAGCCTACATGTAAAACCTGACATCTTTTGATAGCACATGCAAGGATGTGGGCTGGAAAAAGACCAGAGGTTATGTTAGTTAGGAACAGGTAACATGCACAAACATAAACCAATTCCTTGCAATTTTTGTTATTATGGGGATCAGTCCTTCTTGTCACTGCCGGGTCGGCTCGGGTCTGCTAGCGTCTGGGCTTTGGGCCACAGGTTCGTCCCATTGTCCAGCAGCCAGCAGTCCCTGGTGCCAAGTCTCCTTTTGGAGAGGGGGGAATTAGAGCCAAGCCTTGCATGCAAGGGGCTATCTTCTTCCTCCTGTCGATGTCCCTCTATGCGGTGTTGTTTGAACACACTTGTCACTGCAGATCTAAAACTAAGATTATTAATAACATATGTATATACAAGTTCTCATTGGAGTGCCGGCTGTTTGCCTGCTCTCATGTCCAGCTTACAACCTAGATAGGAAAGAGATAACAGATAGATATTAGTGCTGTTTATAGGGCGCGGGCTGGTGTTCCGCTACCCATGTCTCTGTAGGGCGGCGGGGGTGGATTGACACGTCCTTGGCCGTCTGGCTGCGTTGCCGTCGTCTTCTTAAGTTGTACTTTTTGTCAATCTTCCTCGCCTGGTCCCTGGGTCTAGGACAGCTGAAACATATTTACATATTTACATAGTTGTCTGCAGTGTGTGGGTGTATGTGGTATATAGGTGTCAGCTTGGCGGGGGTGGATTGGCTATCGGCCCCTCGCCCACCCAACCCTGTGGCTGAACAGAATGTGCTTCGGTGTAGGATACTTTTTGTACAGATCAACGCCCTTGATGGTAGGGATGTTGTGTGGTTCTCGCGTGAAGTGTCTCGCTAAGTTCCACACTGGCCTGGTGTTGGTGTCGAAAAGTTTGAGGTGGTTGTTCCACTTTTCCGACCTGTATTCGAGTAGTTGCTTTTGTATTTCCGTGTTTAGTTCGTTTTTCATCTCGCGGTCTTCGTCTCTGTGATGTCGAGCCCAGTTACGCCTGTGGCTGTTGCGTATTTTATGTGCGCTGGAATCTCGACAAGAGGTGTTTCTCTGTGTTTGCTTAGCGGTATGCTCGCAGTTGTGGCTGTTTGAATTGCTTCTACGAGGGTTTTGACTGCTTCGTCAATTTGGGCTGTGCTGTCTATTTGCATGCCTTCGCTTCCCTGTAGGAGTGTGTCTAGCTTGCGTTCGAAATTGCCCCAGTTGGCTGCTTTATAGTTGAGCCGGCGTCTGGGGTTTTTCTCATATTCCTCTGGGTTCGCATCTAGTGTAAATATCACTGGTTGGTGCCTCGACCGAAGGTCGTTCACTACCTTAATGCTATGCCTTTAAGGAATGTGCCATCTCTCTACCTAAGAGCCTATATATAGCCGCTATGTTGCGCACGTGCCCACGTGCTAGCTTCCTTTTGCTCACGAACCCCTGTGCTACCTTTCTCTATAAGAGCCTATGTATAGCCACCATCTTGCGCAGTAGCCCTTAGCCCAGGTGCAAGGAGAGAGTCCCATCAGAGCCTATGTATAGCGGCCTTCATGCGCATTAGACCCTGGTGCAGATTTCCCATTTTATCCTTCCTCAGTTTGGTCTAGTCCATCGTCCTCCACACTGTGGTCTAAGGTTTTAGCATCTGTATTGTGTTCTAGGAGATCAGCCTACAAGTGTTATTTAGTGCATCATCTTCCTCAGTGTGGTCCTCTGCAATAGCGTCACCGAGGTGCTCTGGTTGTTCACCATCCCCAGCATGATCTGGTGTATATGCCTAGTAGGGTCGTACTGGGGTATCGGCGTCGCGAGTGTGCTCTAGTATATCAGCCTCACTCCTTGGTCTAGTTGTACAGAGCGCCCAGTGTGCTCTAGAATATCTGTCTCATCGGTGTGCGTATGTGTAATCGTACCTACTGTCCTTCAGTATTTCAGCCTTCCCTGTGTGCTATGGTGCATCGTTCTAACTGATGTTATGTGCAGCTTCAGACTATGGCGGCTATACACTGGCTCCTATGGTGAAAACTAGCACATAGTATTTAAGGAGATGGCATAGGGGCGGTTGCGCGAGATGGTGGCCGCGTGCAACTTCAAAGTGTTAGGACACCCGAGGCAGTATAGTGCCTGACCTTTGGTTATATGAGACTAAAATTAAGGAGATGGACCAGAATATCATGATAGTACATTGTTCTTATAGATCTATATCCACGGAGCTGCCTCTGGAGCTCAAAATTGTCAACTTATGAACTATTGGTTTGATCATCCTGAAATTCGAGAACAGAAGTGTTAGCCTTTGTACTGTGTTCTAGGAGATTAGCCTACAAGTGTTATTTAGTGCATCATCTTCCTCAGTGTAGTCCTCTGCAATAACGCCACCGAGGTGCTCTGGTTGTTCACTCTCCCCTGCATGATCTAGTGTATATGCCCCAACGGATCGTTCTGGCGTATCGGCGTCACCAGTGTGCTATGCGTGACGACTGCTATACTCTATCCGTATAGACCTTAACTGGAAGGCTGCCTTAGGAAAACACAACACGTAACCAGAACACACTGATGAGGCCGAAGCTCCAGAGCAAAACTGTGAGGCCCGTAGAGCTGTCCACACTGGGAAGGCTAATGTACCAGACGACATTCGGGGCCCTGATAGACCACAGTGCACTGAAACACCGAAGCACAGTCGGGCTGAAGCTGCAACACAAGAACAGAACGACCCCATGTGGCCTATACACCAGATCATGCTGCGGAGGGTGAAGAACCATAGCACATTGGTGTCGCTATTGCAGAGGATCACATTGACGAAGCCGATGCTCAAAATAACACTTATGAGGCTGATCACCTAGAACACACTACAGAGGCTAACATCTTATACCACAGTGTGGAGGGCAATGGACTACACCAAAATGGGGAGGATAAAAAAAATGAATTTTGGAACAGGGGGTAATGCGCAAGATGGCCGCTATACATGTGCTCTTATGGGACTAAATCCTTGCACCTGGGCTTGGGGCTACTGCGCAAGCCATATACGGGCCATACAATGTGTGCTGCCAATATCTCCCGGTCAATCTACCTAAATTTAGTCTCATATAACCATTGTTCAGCAAACATCTAGGTGCAAGGAGTTAGTCCCATAAGAGAGAATGTATAGCGGCCGTCTTGCGCATTAACCCTTTTCCCGAATTCAATATTATCCCTCCCCAGTTTGGTCCCGTCGGTCCGTCGCCATCCACACTGTGGTATAAGGCGTTAGCCTCTGTAGTGTGTTCTAGGAGACCCGCCTCACAAGGGTTATCTGGTGCATCAGCTTCCTCAGTGTGAGCCTCTGCAATAGCGTCAAAAAGGTTCTCTGGATGATCACCCTCCCCAGCATGATCTGGTGTATACGGCTCATAGGGTCGTTCTGGCGCATTGGCGTCACCAGTGTGCACTGTTCATCAGCCTTCCTCTTTGGTCTGGTGGTACAGATTGCCCAGTGTGATCTAGAACATCTCTCTCATCAGTGTGCGTTCGTCCTTCAATATTTCACTCTTCCCAGTGTGCTATGATGCGTCGTTCTAATTGATGTTCTCTGCAGCTTCAGCCCGACCTGTGCTTTGTTGTTTCAGTGCATTGTGGTCTATCAGGTCCCGGAATGTCGCCTTCCCAGTGTGGACAGCTCTATGGACCTCACAGTTTTGCTCTGGCGCTTCGGCCTCACAAGTGTGTTCTGGTTACGTGTTGTGTTTTGCTAAGGCAGCCTTCTAGTTAAGGTCTATACGAATAGAGTATAGCAGTCGTCACGCATAGCATACTGTTGACGCCGATACGCCAGAACGATTGTATGAGGCATATACACTAGATCATACTGGGGAGGGTAAGCAGCTCCTCCGGTGTGCTGCGGGGAGTCAGCTCCACAGTGCCCGAGTGTGGTTTTGTACATCAGCCTTCCCAGTGTGGGCTGCTCTAGAGGCATAACAGTTTGCCTCTGGCGCTTCGGCCTCACCAGTGTGTTCTGGTTACCCGTGTGTTTTCCTGGTCCATCTAATTCAATTTACCCCATAGAACCAAATGTTCAGCAACCATCTTATCTGGGGTGTCCTAGCACTAGGAGTTGCGTGCAGCCTCCATCCTGCGATCAGCCCCTATTCCGTCCCCTTATCTCCAATGTCTCCCCGGTGCCATCTTTCTCCATAAGAGCCTATGTATAGCCGCTATGTTGCGCACGTGCCCACGTGCAAGCTTCCTCTAAAAGAGCCTAGGTATAGCCGCTCTAGTGCTCACGAACCCCTGTGCTACCTTTCTCTATATGAGCCTATGTATAGCCACCATCCTGCGCAGTAGCCCTTAGCCCAGGTGCAAGGAGAGAGTCCCATCAGAGCCTATGTATAGCGGCCTTCATGCGCATTAGACCCTGGTGCAGATTTCCCATTTTATCCTTCCTCAGTTTGGTCTAGTCCATCGTCCTCCACACTGTGGTCTAAGGTTTTAGCCTCTGTATTGTGTTCTAGGAGATCAGCCTACAAGTGTTATTTAGTGCATCATCTTCCTCAGTGTGGTCCTCTGCAATAGCGTCACCGAGGTGCTCTGGTTGTTCACCCTCCCCAGCATGATCTGGTGTATATGCCTAGTAGGGTCGTACTGGGGTATCGGCGTCGCCAGTGTGCTCTAGTATATCAGCCTCACTCCTTGGTCTAGTTGTACAGAGCGCCCAGTGTGCTCTAGAACATCTGTCTCATCGGTGTGCGTATGTGTAATCGTACCTACTGTCCTTCAGTATTTCAGCTTTCCCTGTGTGCTATGGTGCATCGTTCTAACTGATGTTATGTGCAGCTTAAGCATATGGCGGCTATACACTGGCTCCTATGGTGAAAACTAGCACATAGTATTTAAGGAGATGGCATAGGGGCGGTTGCGCGAGATGTTGGCCGCGTGCAACTTCCAAGTGATATGACACCCGAGGCAGTATCGTGCCCGACCTTTGGTTATATGAGACTAAATTTGAGGAGATGGACCAGAAGCTCATGGTGATACATTGTTCTTGTAGATGTATCTCTACGGAGCTGCCTCAGGAGCTCACATTGTCAACTTATGAACTATTGATTGAACGTCCTGAAATTCCAGAACAGAAGTGCTAGCCTTTGTACTGTGTTCTAGGAGGTCTGCATACAAGTGTTATTTATTGCATCATCTTCCTCAGTGTGGTCCTCTGCAATAGCGTCACCGAGGTTCTCTGGTTGTTCACCCTCCCTAGCATGATCTAGTGTATATGCCTCATAGGATCGTTCTGGCGTATCGGCGTCACCAGTGTGCTATACGTGAGGACTGCTATACTCTATTCGTATAGACCTTAACTAGAAGGCGGCCTTAGGAAAACACAACACGTAACAGGAACACACTGGTGAGGCCGAAGCGCCAAGCAAAACGGTGAGGCACGTAGAGCTGTCCACACTGGGAAGGCTAATGTACCAGACGACATTCGGGGACCTGATAGACCACAGTGCACTGAAACACCGAAGCACAGTCGGGCTGAAGTTGCACACAACAACAGAACGTCCCCATGTGGCCTGTTTGAGTTGCTCTTTCATTTGACATTATTTTATAACTGTAAGTTTAATGTAATCAATATTATAAGGCGTTAAAACTCCGATAGTCATTTGTAAACACTCTGTACTATGTGCTAGTTTTCCCCATAGGAGCCCTTGTATAGCCGCTATCTGCTGAAGGTGCACAGAACATCACTGTTCTAGGAGATCAGCCTACAAGTATTATTTAGAGCATCATCTTCCTCAGTGTGGTCCTCTGCAATAGCGTCACCAAGGTTGTCTGGATGTACACCCTCCCCAGCATAGGCCTCATAGGGTCGTTCTGGCGTATCGGCGTCACCAGTATGTACTGGTTCATCAGCCTTCCTCTTTGGTCTGGTGGTACAGATTGCCCAGTGTGCTCTAGAGCATCTGTCTCATCAGTGTGCGTTCGTCCTTCAATATTTCATTCTTCCCAGTGTGCTATGATGCGTCGTTCTAATTTATGTTCTCTGCAGCTTCAGCCCGACCTGTGCTTTGGTGTTTCAGGCTACCCAAGGTGTGCTCGATGAGCCTTCCCAACGTTGTCTCGTGCATTAGCGTTACCAGTATGCTCTGCCTGAATACCCTTCCCAGCATGGTCTGGTGAATATGCCTCTCACCTTTTTGCCCTGGTGCATCGTCTTCAGCAGCCTACTCTTCTCCATCAGTGTCATCAGTGCGATCTGGTGCATGAGCCTCCTCAGTGCGGTCTGGTGTATTATCCACCCTAAGTGCGCTCTCTCGAATCAGTGTCAACGATGTGCTCCGGTGTAGGAGCACCCATTGAGCTATGGTCAAGCAGCTCCTCCGGTGTGTTGACGGGTGTCAGCTACACAGTGCCCTGTGGTGTATCAGCGCCCCGAGTGTGGTTAGGTACATCAGCCTTCCCAGTGTGGGCTGCCCTTCAGGCATCACAGTTTGCCTCTGGCGATTGGGCCTCACCGGTGTGTTCTGGTTACCCGTGTGCTTTGCAGGTCCATCTAATTCAATTTACCCCATAGAACCAACAATTCAGCAACCATCTTGTCTGGGATGTCCTAGCACTAGGAAGTTGCACGCGGCCTCCATCCAGCGATCAGCCCCTATTCCGTCCCCTTATCTCCTATGTCTCCACTCCGCCATCTTTCACGTGGCCACGTGCTAGCTTCCTT
Source organism: Anabrus simplex (assembly GCF_040414725.1). Classification (NCBI taxonomy): domain Eukaryota; kingdom Metazoa; phylum Arthropoda; class Insecta; order Orthoptera; family Tettigoniidae; genus Anabrus; species Anabrus simplex. The sequence goes on from NC_090271.1 coordinate 1,035,056, forward strand.
TTGCTCACGAACCCCTGTGCTACCTTTCTCTATAAGAGCCTATGTATAGCCACCATCTTGCGCAGTAGCCCTTAGCACAGGTGCAAGGAGATGGTCCCATAAGAGCCTATGTATAGCCGCCTTCTTGCGCATTAGCCCCTGGTCCATATTTCCCATTCTATCCTTCCTCAGTTTGGTCTAGTCCATCGTCCTCCACACTGTGGTCTAAGGTGTTATCTTCTGTATTGTGTTCTAGGAGATCAGCCTACAAGTGTTATTTAGTGCATCATCTTCCTCAGCGTGGTCCTCTGCAATAGCGTCACCGAGGTGCTCTGGTTGTTCACCCTCCCCAGCATGATCTGGAGTATATGTCTCGTAGGGTCCTACTGGCGTATCGGCGTCCCAGGTGTGCTCTAGTATATCAGCCTCACTCCTTTTTCTATTTGTACAGTTTGCCCAGTGTGCTCCAGAACATCTGTCTCATCGGTGTGCGTATGTGTGATCGTCCCTACTGTCCTTCAGTATTTCAGCCCTCCCTGTGGGCTATGGTGCATCGTTCTAACTGATGTTCTGTGCAGCTTCAGCAGATAGCGGCTATACACAGGCTCCTATGGGGAGAACTAGCACATAGTACAGGGTGTTTACAAATGAATATCGGAGTTTTAACGCCTTATAATATTGAATACAATAAACTTACAGTTATAAATTAAATGTCAAATGAAAGAGCAACTCAAACAGTTTTATTACGAACTTTACAAATGTTCAATGTGACTACCATTTGTTACACGGCATATATCAAGTCTATGGTAGAGTTATGCCCAAACGTTATTAAGTGTGTCTTCAGTAATCTCAGCAACAGCTGCTTCAATCCGGTTTCTTAATTCAGGAAGGTCAGCTGATAGCGGAGGCGCGTACACACGATCCTTGATGAAGCCCCAAAGGAAAAAATCGCATGGCGTTAGGTCGAGTGGGCTACGAGTGAATGACTCTCTCACTCGCTGAACAGTCTCTTCACTTAATCTTGGTCGTCCCTTGCTCTTCCCTTTACAAAGGCAACCGGTGTCTTCAAACGTATGATACCATCTGCGAATGTTATTATCACTTGGAGGATCACAACCGAACTTAATGCGGAACGCACGTTGCACACTAACTACAGATTCTGTCTTTGCAAACTGCAAAAAAGCTTTCTGTTCACTAGTCGCCATCTTTGCTACTACCGCTGTCTAGCGGATTGCGGCGAAACCACTGGTGCGCACTGGTGCCAACAACCAAGACTGTTTGAGTTGCTCTTTCATTTGTCATATAATGTATAACTGTAAGTTTAACATATTCAATATTATAAGGCGTTAAAACTCCGATATTCATTTGTAAACACCCTGTATTTAAGGAGACGGCATAGGGGCGGTTGCGCGAGATGGTGGCCGCGAGCAACTTCTAAGTGATAGGACACCCGAGGCAGTATAGTGCCGGACCTTTGGTTATATGAGACTAAAATTAAGATGGACCAGAAGCTCATGGTGATACATTGTTGCCTCAGGAGCTCACATTGTCAACTATCGGTTTGATCATCCTGAAATTCCAGAACAGAAGTGCTAGCCTTTGTTCTGTGTTCTAGGAGGTCAGCCTACAAGTGTTATTTAGTGCATCATCTTCCTCAGTGTGGTCCTCTGCAATAGCGTCACCGAGGTGCTCTGGTTGTTCACCCTCCCAAGCATGATCTGGTGTATATGCCTCATAGGATCGTTCTGGCGTATCGGCGTCCCCAGTGTGCTCTAGTATATCAGCCTCACACCTTGGTCTTGTTGTACAGATTGCCCAGTGTGCTCTAGAACATCTGTCTCATCGGTGTGCGTATGTGTAATCGTCTCTACTGTCCTTCAGTATTTCAGCCTTCCCTGTGTGCTATGGTGCATCGTTCTAACTGATGTTCTGTGCTGCTTCAGGACATAGCGGCTATACACAGACTCCTATGAAGAAAACTAGCACATAGTATTTAAGGAGACGGCATAGGGGCGGTTGCGCGAGATGTTGGCCGCGTGCAACTTCCAAGTGATATGACACCCGAGGCAGTATCGTGCCCGACCTTTGGTTATATGAGACTAAATTTGAGGAGATGGACCAGAAGCTCATGGTGATACATTGTTCTTGTAGATGTATCTCTACGGAGCTGCCTCAGGAGCTCACATTGTCAACTTATGAACTATTGATTGAACGTCCTGAAATTCCAGAACAGAAGTGCTAGCCTTTGTACTGTGTTCTAGGAGGTCTGCATACAAGTGTTATTTATTGCATCATCTTCCTCAGTGTGGTCCTCTGCAATAGCGTCACCGAGGTTCTCTGGTTGTTCACCCTCCCCAGCTTGATCTAGTGTATATGCCTCATAGGATCGTTCTGGCGTATCGGCGTCACCAGTGTGCTATACGTGAGGACTGCTATACTCTATTCGTATAGACCTTAAGTAGAAGGCAGCCTTAGGAAAACACAACACGTAACAGGAACACACTGGTGAGGCCGAAGCGCCAAGCAAAACGGTGAGGCACGTAGAGCTGTCCACACTGGGAAGGCTAATGTACCAGACGACATTCGGGGACCTGATAGACCACAGTGCACTGAAACACCGAAGCACAGTCGGGCTGAAGTTGCACACAACAACAGAACGTCCCCATGTGGCCTGTTTGAGTTGCTCTTTCTTTTGACATTATTTTATAACTGTAAGTTTAATGTAATCAATATTATAAGGCGTTAAAACTCCGATAGTCATTTGTAAACACTCTGTACTATGTGCTAGTTTTCCCCATAGGAGCCCTTGTATAGCCGCTATCTGCTGAAGGTGCACAGAACATCACTGTTCTAGGAGATCAGCCTACAAGTATTATTTAGAGCATCATCTTCCTCAGTGTGGTCCTCTGCAATAGCGTCACCAAGGTTGTCTGGATGTACACCCTCCCCAGCATAGGCCTCATAGGGTCGTTCTGGCGTATCGGCGTCACCAGTATGTACTGGTTCATCAGCCTTCCTCTTTGGTCTGGTGGTACAGATTGCCCAGTGTGCTCTAGAGCATCTGTCTCATCAGTGTGCGTTCGTCCTTCAATATTTCATTCTTCCCAGTGTGCTATGATGCGTCGTTCTAATTTATGTTCTCTGCAGCTTCAGCCCGACCTGTGCTTTGGTGTTTCAGGCTACCCAAGGTGTGCTCGATGAGCCTTCCCAACGTTGTCTCGTGCATTAGCGTTACCAGTATGCTCTGCCTGAATACCCTTCCCAGCATGGTCTGGTGAATATGCCTCTCACCTTTTTGCCCTGGTGCATCGTCTTCAGCAGCCTACTCTTCTCCATCAGTGTCATCAGTGCGATCTGGTGCATGAGCCTCCTCAGTGCGGTCTGGTGTATTATCCACCCTAAGTGCGCTCTCTCGAATCAGTGTCAACGATGTGCTCCGGTGTAGGAGCACCCATTGAGCTATGGTCAAGCAGCTCCTCCGGTGTGTTGACGGGTGTCAGCTACACAGTGCCCTGTGGTGTATCAGCGCCCCGAGTGTGGTTAGGTACATCAGCCTTCCCAGTGTGGGCTGCCCTTCAGGCATCACAGTTTGCCTCTGGCGATTGGGCCTCACCGGTGTGTTCTGGTTACCCGTGTGCTTTGCAGGTCCATCTAATTCAATTTACCCCATAGAACCAACAATTCAGCAACCATCTTGTCTGGGATGTCCTAGCACTAGGAAGTTGCACGCGGCCTCCATCCAGCGATCAGCCCCTATTCCGTCCCCTTATCTCCTATGTCTCCACTCCGCCATCTTTCACGTGGCCACGTGCTAGCTTCCTTTTGCTCACGAACCCCTGTGCTACCTTTCTCTATAAGAGCCTATGTATAGCCACCATCTTGCGCAGTAGCCCTTAGCACAGGTGCAAGGAGATGGTCCCATAAGAGCCTATGTATAGCCGCCTTCTTGCGCATTAGCCCCTGGTCCATATTTCCCATTCTATCCTTCCTCAGTTTGGTCTAGTCCATCGTCCTCCACACTGTGGTCTAAGGTGTTATCTTCTGTATTGTGTTCTAGGAGATCAGCCTACAAGTGTTATTTAGTGCATCATCTTCCTCAGCGTGGTCCTCTGCAATAGCGTCACCGAGGTGCTCTGGTTGTTCACCCTCCCCAGCATGATCTGGAGTATATGTCTCATAGGGTCCTACTGGCGTATCGGCGTCCCAGGTGTGCTCTAGTATATCAGCCTCACTCCTTTTTCTAGTTGTACAGTTTGCCCAGTGTGCTCCAGAACATCTGTCTCATCGGTGTGCGTATGTGTGATCGTCCCTACTGTCCTTCAGTATTTCAGCCCTCCCTGTGGGCTATGGTGCATCGTTCTAACTGATGTTCTGTGCAGCTTCAGCAGATAGTGGCTATACACAGGCTCCTATGGGGAGAACTAGCACATAGTACAGGGTGTTTACAAATGAATATCGGAGTTTTAACGCCTTATAATATTGAATACATTAAACTTACAGTTATAAATTAAATGTCAAATGAAAGAGCAACTCAAACAGTTTTATTACGAACTTTACAAATGTTCAATGTGACTACCATTTGTTACACGGCATACATCAAGTCTATAGTAGAGTTCTGCCCAAACGTTATTAAGTGTGTCTTCAGTAATCTCAGCAACAGCTGCTTCAATCCGGTTTCTTAATTCAGGAAAGTCAGCTGGTAGCGGAGGCACGTACACACGATCCTTCATGAAGCCCCAAAGGAAAAAATCGCATGGCGTTAGGTCGGGAAAACGTGGAGGGCGTGCCAAGCAAGTCCTGCGGCCTATCCAGCGCTCGGGTACAGTGACGTTCAATCAATCGCGTACGTCGTTATGCCAGTGAGGTGGCGCACCATCTCGATGGAAAATGAAGTTCTCTGGCTCATTTTCTTCCAACTGAGGGAAGAGCCATTGCTCTAGTGTATCGAGGTAAGAAGTACCAGTTACAGTACGTTCACCATAAAAGAAAGGACCATAAACCTTTCGCCAGGATACGGCACAAAAGACATTCACTTTAGGAGAATCTCGTTGCATTTGTACCAACTCGTAAGGATTTTCTGAGCCCCAGATGCGCACATTATAAGTGTTTAGATGTCTACTAAGGTGAAAGACCGATTCATCACTGAAAACAACACGATTCATAAACTCATAATCATGTTACAACATGTCGGTTGCGAAGTTGGCACGTAATTTGTGGTCTGCCGGCTTTAGAGCCTGTAATAACTGTAAACGTCAAGGACGTAGCTGTAAGCGTTTTCTTACAACTTTCCAAACGGTCGACGCAGGAAGTTGTAATTCACAACTAGCCTTCATAATTCAGGAAGGTCAGCTGGTAGCGAAGGCAGGTACACACGATCCTTGATGAAGCCCCAAAGGAAAAAATCGCATGGCGTTAGGTCGAGTGGGCTACGAGTGAATGACTCTCTCACTCGCTGAACAGACTCTTCACTTAATCCTGGTCGTCCCTTGCTCTTCCCTTTACAAAGGCAACCGGTGTCTTCAAACGTATGATACCATCTGCGAATGTTATTATCACTTGGAGGATCACAACCGAACTTAATGCGGAACGCACGTTGCACACTAACTACAGATTCTGTCTTTGCAAACTGCAAAAAAGCTTTCTGTTCACTAGTCGCCATCTTTGCTACTACCGCTGTCTAACGGATTGCGGCGAAACCATTGCAGTACATGCGCACTGGTGCCAACAAACAAAACTGTTTGAGTTGCTCTTTCATTTGTCATATAATGTATAACTGTAAGTTTAACATATTCAATATTATAAGGCGTTAAAACTCCGATATTCATTTGTAAACACCCTGTATTTAAGGAGACGCCATAGGGGCGGTTGCGCGAGATGGTGGCCGCGTGCAACTTCTAAATGATAGGACACCCGAGGCAGTATAGTGTCTGACCTTTGGTTATGTGAGACTAAAATTAAGATGGACCAGAAGCTCATGGTGATACATTGTTGCCTCAGGAGCTCACATTGTCAACTTATGAACTATCGGTTTGATCATCCTGAAATTCCAGAACAGAAGTGCTAGCCTTTGTTCTGTGTTCTAGGAGGTCAGCCTACAAGTGTTATTTAGTGCATCATCTTCCTCAGTGTGGGACTAACTCCCTGCACCTGGGTTAGGCGCAACTGCGTAAGATGTTAAGATGTCCACCCTACATTTACTCTTATGGGACCATATCTTTGCATCTGGGTGAGAGGCTACTGCGCAAGGTGGTGGTTGCACGAGATGGTGTCCGCGTGTAACTTGCTAGTGCTAGTACACCCGAGGCTAGATGTTTACTGGACAATGGTTATATGAGACTAAATTTAAGTAGATTGACCGGGAGATAATGGCAGCTTACAGTGTATAGCCCATATATAGCATGATCTGGTGTATAGGCACCAGGGGTCGTTCTGTTGTTCTCTGCAGCTTCAGTCAGACTGTGCTTCGGTGTTTCAGTGCACTGTGGTCTATCAGGTCCCCGAATGTCGTCTGGTACATTACCCTTCCCAGTGTGGACACCACTACGGGCCTCACAGTTTTGCTCTGGCGCTTCGGCCTCACCAGTGTGTTCTGGTTACGTGTTGTGTTTTCCTAAGGCAGCCTTCTAGTTAAGGTCTATACGAATAGAGTATAGTAGTCGTCACGCGTAGCACACTGGTGACGCCGATACGCCAGAGCGATCCGTTGGGGCATATACACTAGATCATGCAGGGGAGGGTGAACAACCAGAGCACCTCGGTGACGCTATTGCAGAGGACTACAATGAGGAAGATGATGCACTAAATAACACTTGTAGGCTAATCTCCTAGAACACAATACAGAGGCTAATACCTTAGACCACAGTGTGGAGGACGATGGACTAGACCAAACTGATCAAGGATAAAATGGGAAATCTGGACGAGGGGCTAATGCGCAAGAAGGCCGCTATACATAGGCTCTGATGGGACTCATTCCTTGCACCTGGGCTAAGGGCTACTGCGCAAGATGGTGGCTATATATAGGCTCTTACGGAGAAAGATGGCACAGTGGAGACATAGGAGATAAGTGGACGGAATAGGGGCTGATCGCAGGATGGAGGCCGCGTGCAACTTCCTAGTGTTAGGACACCCCAGAAAAGATGATTGCTGAACATTTTTTTGGGGTAAATTGATTTAGAAGGACCTGGAAAACACACGGGTAACCAGAACACACTGGTGAGGCCGAATCGCCAGAGGCAAAGTGTGATGCCTGTGGGGCAGCCCACACTGGGAGGCTGATGTACCTAACCACACTCGGGACGCTTATACACCACAGGGCACTGTGGAGCTGACACGCCGCATCACACCGGAGGAGCTGCTTGACCATAGCTCAATGGGTGCTCCTACACTGGAGCATATCGGGGACACTGATGGGAGAGAGCGTACTGTTGAAGGCAATGCACTATATGACCTAATTGTGGATAATACGCCAGACCGCACTGTGGAGGCTCATGCAGCAGATCGCACTGATGACACTGATGGAGAAGAGTAGGCTTTTGAAGACGATGCGCCAGGGCAAAAACCTGAGAGGCGTATTGAACAGACCATACTGGGAAGGGTATTCAGGCAGAGCATACTGGAAACGCTAATGCACGAGACAACGTTGGGAAGGCTCATCGAGAACACCTTGGGTAGCCTGAAACACCGAAGCACAGGTCGGGTTGAAGCTGCAGAGAACATCAGTTAGTACGAAGCACCATAGCACACTGGGAAGGGCGAAATACTGAAGGACAATAGAGACGAATACACATACGCACACCGATGAGACAGATGTTCTAGAGCACACTGGGCAATCTGTACAACCAGACCAAAGAGGAAGGCTGATGAACCAGTACACACTGGTGACGCCGATACGCCAGAACGACCGCTATACATTGGCTCTTATGGGACTAACTCCTTGCACCTGGGTTAGGCGCTACTTTGTAAGATGTCCACCCTACATTTACTCTTATGGGACTAACTCTTTGCACCTGGGTGAGGGGCTACTGCGCAAGGTGGTGGTTATACATAGGCTCTAATGGAGAAAGGTTGCGCGAGATGGTGTGGAGGACGATGGACTAGACCAAACTAAGGGAGGATAAAATGGGAAATCTGGACCAGGGGCTAATGCGCAAGAAGGCCGCTATACATAGGCTCTTATGGGACTCTCCCCTTGCACCTGGGCTAAGGGCTACTGCGTATAGACGCTATCTGCTGAAACTGCAAAGAACATCAGTTAGAACAATGCACCATAGCACACAGGGAAGGCTGAAATACTGAAGGACAGTCGGGACGATTATACATACGCACACCGATGAGACAGATGTTCTGGAGCACACTGGGCAAACTGTACAACTAGACCAAGGAGTGAGGCTGAAATACTAGAGCACACTGGGGACGCCGATACGTCAGTACGACCCTATGAGGCATATACACCAGATCATGCTGGGGAAGGTGAACAACCAGAGCACCTCGGTGACGCTATTGCAGAGGACCACGCTGAGGATGATGATGCACTAAATATCACTTGTAGGCTGATCTCCTAGAACACAATACAGAGGCTAACACCTTAGACCACAGTGTGGAGACGAAGGACTAGACCAAATTGAGGAAGGATAAAATGGGAAATCTGTACCAGGGGCTAATGCGCAAGAAGGCCGCGATACATAGGCTCTTATGGGACTCTCTTTTTGCACCTGGGCTAAGGGCTACTGCGCAAGATGGTGGCTATACATAGGCTCTTATAGAGAAAGGTTGCACATGGGAGACATGGGAAATAAAGGGACGGAATAGGGGCTGATCGCAGGATGGAGGCCGTGTGCAACGTCCTAGTTATAGGACACCCCGGACAAGATGGTTGCTAAACATTTGGTTCTATGGGGTAAATTGAATTAGATGGACCAGGAGGCAGAGCATACTGGCAAGGCTAATGCTCGAGACAACATTGGGAAGGCTCATCGAGCACACCTGGGTAGCCTGAAACACCGAAGCACAGGTCGGGCTGAAGCTGCAGAGAACATCAGTTAGAACGATGCAACATAGCACACTGGGAAGGGCGAAATACTGAACGACAATCGCACACTGATGAGACAGATGCTCTAGAGCACACTGGGCAGTCTGTACCACCAGACCTAAGAAGAAGGCTGATGAACCAGTACACACTGGTGACGCCGAAACGCCAGAACGACCCTATGAGGCCTATACACCAGATCATGCTGGGGAGGGTGTACATCAAGACAACCTTGGTGACGCTATTGCAGAGGCTCACACTGAGGAAGCTCATTCACCAGATAAGTCATGAGAGGCTGGTCTCCTAGAACACACTACAGAGGCTAACGCCTTATACCACAGTGTGGAGGGCGACGAACGGACGAGAGCAAACTGGCGAGGGATACTAATTGAATTCTGAAACAGGGTTAATGCGCATGATGGCCGCTATACATTCTCTCTTATGGGACTAACACCTTGCACCTGAAGTAGGGGCTACTGCGCATGGTGGTCGCTATACATGGGCTCTTATGGGACTAACTCCTTGCACCTGGGCTAGTGGCTACTGCGCAACATGTCCATCCTGCATTGGCTCTTATGGGACCAACTCATCACCTGGGCTAGGGGCTACTGCCCAAGGTGGTGGTTATACATAGGCTCTAATGGAGAAAGGTTGATAGACCACAGTGCACTGAAACACGGAAGCACAGTAGGGCTCAAGCTCCAGAGAACAACAGAACGCCCCATTCGGAATATACACCAGATCATGCTATATATGGGCTATACAATGTGAGCTGCAAATATCTCCCGGTCAATCTACTTAAATTTAGTCTCATATAACCATTGTTCAGTAAACATCTAGACTCGGGTGTCCTATCACTTGGAGGTTGCACGCGGCCACCATCACGCGCAACCGCCCCTATGCCATCTCCTTAGTTATCCCCGTATTAGCCTGTGTATAGCCGCTATCTGCTGAAACTGCAGAGAACGTCAGTTAGAACGATGCACCATAGCAGACAGGGAAGGCTGAAATACTGAAGGACAGTAGGGACGATTACACATACGCACACCGATGAGACAGTTGTTCTAGAGCACACTGGGCAATCTGTACAGCTAGATGAAGGAATGAGGCTGATGAACCAGTACACACTGGTGACGCCGATACGCCAGAACGACCCTATGAGGCCTATATCAGATCATGCTGGGGAGGGTGTACATCAAGACAACCTTGGTGACGCTATTGCAGAGGCTCACACTGAGGAAGCTCATGCACCAGATAAGTCTTGTGAGGCTGGTCTCCTAGAACACACTACAAAGGCTAACGCCTTATACCACAGTGTGGAGGGCGACGAACGGACGAGACCAAACTGGCGAGGGATAATAATTGAATTCTGAAACAGGGTTAATGCGCATGATGGCCGCTATACATTCTCTCTTATGGGACTAACACCTTGCACCTGAAGTAGGGGCTACTGCGCATGGTGGTCGCTATACATGGGCTCTTATGGGACTAACTCATTGTACCTGGGCTAGTGGCTACTGCGGATGATGTCCACCCAACATTGGCTCTTATGGGACCAACTCTTTGCACCTGGGCTAGGGGCCACTGCCCAAGATGGTGGTTATACATAGGCTTTAATGGAGAAAGATTGCACGATATGGTGTCCGCGTGTAACTTCCTAGTGCTAGTACACCCGAGGCTAGATGTTTACTGAACTATGGTTATATGAGACTAAATATAAGTAGATTGACCGGGAGATCATATCAGCTCACATTCTATAGCCCATATATTGCATGATCTGGCGTATAGGCACCATGGGGTCGTTCTGTTGTTCTCTGCAGCTTCAGCCAGACTGTGCTTCGATGTTTCAGTGCACTGTGGTCTATCAGGTCCCCGAAAACGTCTGGTACATTAGCCTTCCCAGTGTGGACACCTCTACGGGCCTCACAGTTTTGCTCTGGCGCTTCGGCCTCACAAGTGTGTTCTGGTTACGTGTTGTATTTTCCTAAGGCAGCCTTCTAGTTAAGGTCTATACGAATGGAGTATAGCAGTCGTCACGCATAGCACACTGGTGACGCCGATTCGCCAGAACGATTCTATGAGGCATATACAGTAGATCATGCTGGGGAGGGTGAACATCCAGAGCAATCCCAGTGACGCTATTGCAAGGAGCACACTGAGGAAGATGATGCACTAAATAACACTTGTAGGCTGATCTCCTAGAACACAATACAGAGGGTAACACCTTGGACCACAGTGTGGAGGACGATGGACTATACCAAACTGAGGAAGGATGAAATGGGAAATCTGGACCAGGGGCTAATGCGCAAGAAGGCCGCTATACATAGGCTCTTATGGGACACTCTCCTTGCACCTGGGCTAAGGGCTACTGCGCAAGATAGTGGCTATACATTGGCTCTTATAGTAAAAGGTAGCACAGGGGTTCGTGTGCAAAAGGAAGCTAGCACATGGGCACGTGCGCAACATAGCGGCTATATATAGGCTCTTATGGGGAAAGATGGCACAGTGGAGACATAGGAAATAAGGGGACGGAATAGGGGCTGATCGCAGGATGGAGGCCACGTGCAACTTCCTAGTGTTACGACACCCCAGATAAGATGATTGCTGAACATTTTTTTCTATGGGGTAAATGGATTTACATGGACCTGGAAAACACACGGGTAACCAGAACACACTGGTGAGGCCGAATCGCCAGAGGCAAACTGTGATGCCTGTAGGGCAGCCCACACTGGGGGGCTGATGTACCTAACCACACTCGGGACGCTCATACGCCACAGGGCACTGTGGAGCTGACACGCTGCAACACACCGGAGGAGCTGCTTGACCGTAGCTCAATGGGCGCTCCTACACCGGAGCACATCGGGGACACTGATGGGAGAGAGCGTACTGTTGAAGGCAATGCATTATATGACCTAAGGGTGGATAATACACCAGACCGCACTGTGGAGGCTCATGCACCAGATCGCACTGATGACACTGATGGAGAAGAGTAGGTTGCTGAAGACGATACGCCAGGGCAAAAACCTGAGAGGCATATTCAACAGACCATACTGGGAAGGGTATTCAGGCAGAGCATACAAGTAACGCTGTGGTATAAGACGTTAGCCTCTGTAGTGTGTTCTACGTGATAGGCCACATGGGGTCGTTCTGTTGTTGACTGCAACTTCAGCCCGACTGTGCTTCGGTGTTTCAGTGCACTGTGGTCTATCAGGGCCCCGAATGTCGTCTGGTACATTAGCCTTGCTAGTGTGGACAGCTCTACGGGCCTCACCGTTTTGCTCTGGCGCTTCGGCATCACCAGTGTGTTCTGGTTACGTGTTGTGTTTTCCTAAGGCAGCCTTCTAGTTAAGGTCTATACGAATGGTTTATAGCAGTCGTCACGCATAGCACACTGGTGACGCCGATTCGCCAGAACGATTCTATGAAGCATATACAGTAGATCATGCTGGGGAGGGTGAACATCCAGAACACCTCAGTGACGCTATTGCAGAGGACCACACTGAGGAAGATGATGCACTAAATAACACTTGTAGGCTGATCTCCTAGAACACATACAGAGGGTAACACCTTAGACCAGCTTCCTCAATGTGAGCCTCTGCAATAGCGTCACAAAAGGTTCTCTGGATGATCACGCTCTCCAGCATGATCTGGTGTATACGCCTCATAGGTTCGTTCTGGCGTATCGGCGTCACCAGTGTGTACTGGTTCATCAGCCTTCCTCTTTGGTCAGGTGGTACACATTGCCCAGTGTGCTCTAGACCATCTGTCTCATCAGTGTCCGTTCGTCCTTCAATATTTCACTCTTCCCAGTGTGCTATGATGCGTCGTTCTAATTGATGTTCGCTGCAGCTTCAGCCCGACCTGTGCTTTGGTGTTTAGGCTACCCAGGTGTGCTCGATGAGCCTTCCCGTGCATTAGTGTTACCAGTATGCTCTGCCTGAATACCCTTCCCAGTATGGTCTGGTGAATATGCCACTCTGGTTTTTGCCCTGGCGCATCGTCTTCAGCAGCCTACTCTTGTCCATCAGTGTCACCATTGCGATCTGGTGCATGAGCCTCCTCAGTGCGGTCGGGTGTATTATCCACCCTAAGGTCATATAGTGCATCGCCTTCAACAGTGCGCTCTCTTCCATCAGTGTCCCCGATGTGCTCCGGTGTAGGAGCACCCAATGTGCTATGGTCAAGCAGCTCCTCCGGTGTGTTGCGGGGTGTCAGCTCCACAGTGCCCTGTGGTGTATCAGCGCCCCGAGTGTGGTTAGGTACATCAGCCTTCCCAGTGTGGGCTGCCCTACATTCATCACAGTTTGCCTCTGGCGATTCGGCCTCACCAGTGTGTTCTGGTTACCCGTGTGTTTTCCAGGTCCATCTTATTCAATTTGCCCCATAGAACCAAATGTTCAGCAACCATCTTGTCTGGGGTGTCCTAGCACTAGGAAGTTGCACGCGGCCTCCATCCTGCGATCAGCCCCTATTCCGTCCCCTTATCTCCTATGTCTCCACTGTGCCATCTCTTTTTTTTTTATTTTTTTTTTTTTTTATTTCGGGGGGGCCCCCGAAGCCCGCTCCCCCCGCGTGACCATCGACTCAATCTACATGGCCTCCGACATGCTATTATTTCTAAGAAGAAGAAAGAGATAGCAGGGAGGAGTGGGAGGTGATGCAAGGAGTATCTGCCGGTTTCCGAGTCAGACTCGCTACCACGGCAAAGTTTGTGTTAAGGTATGGTATTGAAGGGTCAGGGAAAAACCACATAGGCAGAAAGAAGAAAGAGCCTACATGTAAAACCTGACATCTTTTGATAGCACATGCAAGGATGTGGGCTGGAAAAAGACCAGAGGTTATGTTAGTTAGGAACAGGTAACATGCACAAACATAAACCAATTCCTTGCAATTTTTGTTATTATGGGGATCAGTCCTTCTTGTCACTGCCGGGTCGGCTCGGGTCTGCTAGCGTCTGGGCTTTGGGCCACAGGTTCGTCCCATTGTCCAGCAGCCAGCAGTCCCTGGTGCCAAGTCTCCTTTTGGAGAGGGGGGAATTAGAGCCAAGCCTTGCATGCAAGGGGCTATCTTCTTCCTCCTGTCGATGTCCCTCTATGCGGTGTTGTTTGAACACACTTGTCACTGCAGATCTAAAACTAAGATTATTAATAACATATGTATATACAAGTTCTCATTGGAGTGCCGGCTGTTTGCCTGCTCTCATGTCCAGCTTACAACCTAGATAGGAAAGAGATAACAGATAGATATTAGTGCTGTTTATAGGGCGCGGGCTGGTGTTCCGCTACCCATGTCTCTGTAGGGCGGCGGGGGTGGATTGACACGTCCTTGGCCGTCTGGCTGCGTTGCCGTCGTCTTCTTAAGTTGTACTTTTTGTCAATCTTCCTCGCCTGGTCCCTGGGTCTAGGACAGCTGAAACATATTTACATATTTACATAGTTGTCTGCAGTGTGTGGGTGTATGTGGTATATAGGTGTCAGCTTGGCGGGGGTGGGTTGGCTATCGGCCCCTCGCCCACCCAACCCTGTGGCTGAACAGAATGTGCTTCGGTGTAGGATACTTTTTGTACAGATCAACGTCGTAGCGTCCGATCCCGCTTATTAACGGGTTGATCTTATTACTCCATGACTTTCTGTACATGTTTAGTGTCTGTTTACGTATTTGGTGCCTTATTGAGCTGACTTTCGCAATACTGCGTAGTTGGCGTATTGGCGTGTCGAAAGGGAGTCTGGTCGCTGCTCGTAGGCATTTATTTTGTATTAATTCCAGCTTATCCAGGTTCGTCATTGCAGTGAACCCCCACGCTGGGGCTGCGTACATGATTATTGGTCTGATTAAGGCCTTATACATGTTTATGGCTACTTCCGTTTTAATACTGGACTTTTTGTTCAGTATAGGATATAGCTGGTTAAGTCGTATGTGTGCTTTTCTTTGAATATCATTGATGTGGTGTAGCATGGTGAGCTTTCTGTCTAGGACTATATCTTCGTTGAAAAGCTTTAGCGCTTTTATGTTGACTGGTTTGCGTGTGTCTGTTCTCCTTAGTGAACAGCACTGCTTGGCACTTGTCAACATTGACCTTGATGCGCCATTTCGTTAGCCAAGGCTCGAGAGTTCTTAGTGCTACTTGGAGCCTCTTTCGAGCGCACGCTAGTTGTGGATGGTGAACTGAGATAGCGGTGTCATCGGCGTAGAGGTGTGTGGTAGTGAGTTCTGTCGTAGGCATGTCGTTTGTATACAGGACGAAGAGGATTGGGCCGATAAGGGACCCTTGGGCTACGCCCGCTCTAATCCTACGAGTACTTGACAGCGTGTTATGTACGTCTACTTTGAACTCTCGGCCCTCCAGATAAGATTTAATAAGTCTTATATAGCCTGGGTGGAATTCGTGGTCTATTAAGTTTCGCTAGTAGGCCTTCGTGCCAGACTTTGTCAAATGCTTTCTGGATATCAAGGAAAACCGTTCCTGTGTCTCTTCGTTTGTTGAGACCTATGGTGGCTTGTTCTATGAATCGAGTGAGCAGTTGTGGGGCAGAATGTGCGTTCCTAAAGCCAAACTGCTCGATGCGAATTATACCTTATTCCTTGATATGCCCTATTAACCTTTTCAGTAGTATTTTCTCGAATACTTTACTGAGGGCGTCCAAAAGGCTGATGGGTCTGTAGTTGGGGTCTGACTTGTCTTTGCCTGGTTTCCAAATACGAGGATCCTAGCCCTTTTCCATTGTTCAGGGTAGTATTGTAGTCTGAACATTGCATTGAAGATGCTGGTAAGTAGTGTTAGGACTTTGTGAGTTAATTTCTTAATTATTATGTTCTGGATCTCGTCTGGGCCTGGCGCCTTCTTGGAGTTAAGATGACCTATATTTCGTGTATATTTGTCCTCTTAACCTCCGGCTTAGGTGCGTTTTCAAGGAATTCTGCTACCTTTGCCTCAGTTTGCCTGATGAAGGCTGGGTCAGATGGTATTTCGTTTGGGGTGAAAGCCGCCTCTATGGAGTCCGCTATGATTTCGGCTTTGTCACGGTTCTCATATACCGGGCCGTTAGGTCCCTTGATGGTAGGGATGTTGTGTGGTTCTCGCGTGAAGTGTCTCGCTAAGTTCCACACTGGCCTGGTGTTGGTGTCGAAAAGTTTGAGGTGGTTGTTCCACTTTTCCGACCTGTATTCGAGTAGTTGCTTTTGTATTTCCGTGTTTAGTTCGTTTTTCATCTCGCGGTCTTCGTCTCTGTGATGTCGAGCCCAGTTACGCCTGTGGCTGTTGCGTATTTTATGTGCGCTGGAATCTCGACAAGAGGTGTTTCTCTGTGTTTGCTTAGCGGTATGCTCGCAGTTGTGGCTGTTTGAATTGCTTCTACGAGGGTTTTGACTGCTTCGTCAATTTGGGCTGTGCTGTCTATTTGCGTGCCTTCGCTTCCCTGTAGGAGTGTGTCTAGCTTGCGTTCGAAATTGCCCCAGTTGGCTGCTTTATAGTTGAGCCGGCGTCTGGGGTTTTTCTCATATTCCTCTGGGTTCGCATCTAGTGTAAATATCACTGGTTGGTGCCGCGACCGAAGGTCGTTCACTACCTTAATGCTATGCCTTTGAGGAATGTGCCATCTCTCTACCTAAGAGCCTATATATAGCCGCTATGTTGCGCACGTGCCCACGTGCTAGCTTCCTTTTGCTCACGAACCCCTGTGCTACCTTTCTCTATAAGAGCCTATGTATAGCCACCATCTTGCGCAGTAGCCCTTAGCCCAGGTGCAAGGAGAGAGAACTCCATTAGAGCCTATGTATAGCGGCCTTCTTGCGCATTAGCCCCTGGTCCAGATTTCCCATTTTATCCTTCATCAGTTTGGTCTAGTCCATCGTCCTCTACACTGTGGTCTAAGGTGTTAGCCTCTGTATTGTGTTCTAGGAGATCAGCCTATCAGTGTTATTTAGTGCATCATCTCCCTCTGCGTGGGCCTCTGCAATAGCGTCACCGAGGTGCTCTGGTTGTTCACCCTCCCAAGCATGATCTGGTGTATATGCCTCATAGGGTCGTACTGACGTATCGGCGTCCCCAGTGTGCTCTAGTATATCAGCCTCACTCCTTGGTCTTGTTGTACAGATTGCCCAGTGTGCTCTAGAACATCTGTCTCATCGGTGTGCGTATGTGTAATCGTCTCTACTGTCCTTCAGTATTTCAGCCTTCCCTGTGTGCTATGGTGCATCGTTCTAACTGATGTTCTGTGCTGCTTCAGGACATAGCGGCTATACACAGACTCCTATGAAGAAAACTAGCACATAGTATTTAAGGAGACGGCATAGGGGCGGTTGCGCGAGATGTTGGCCGCGTGCAATTTCCAAGTGATATGACACCCGAGGCAGTATCGTGCCCGACCTCTGGTTATATGAGACTAAATTTGAGGAGATGGACCAGAAGCTCATGGTGATACATTGTTCTTGTAGATGTATCTCTACGGAGCTGCCTCAGGAGCTCACATTGTCAACTTATGAACTATTGATTGAACGTCCTGAAATTCCAGAACAGAAGTGCTAGCCTTTGTACTGTGTTCTAGGAGGTCTGCCTACAAGTGTTATTTATTGCATCATCTTCCTCAGTGTGGTCCTCTGCAATAGCGTCACCGAGGTTCTCTGGTTGTTCACCCTCCCCAGCATGATCTAGTGTATATGCCTCATAGGATCGTTCTGGCGTATCGGCGTCACCAGTGTGCTATGCGTGAGGACTGCTATACTCTATTCGTATAGACCTTAACTAGAAGGCAGCCTTAGGAAAACACAACACGTAACAGGAACACACTGGTGAGGCCGAAGCGCCAAGCAAAACGGTGAGGCACGTAGAGCTGTCCACACTGGGAAGGCTAATGTACCAGACGACATTCGGGGACCTGATAGACCACAGTGCACTGAAACACCGAAGCACAGTCGGGCTGAAGTTGCAGACAACAACAGAACGTCCCCATGTGGCCTGTTTGAGTTACTCTTTCATTTGACATTATTTTATAACTGTTTAATGTAATCAATATTATAAGGCGTTAAAACTCCGATAGTCATTTGTAAACACTCTGTACTATGTGCTAGTTTTCCCCATAGGAGCCCTTGTATAGCCGCTATCTGCTGAAGGTGCACAGAACATCACTGTTCTAGGAGATCAGCCTACAAGTATTATTTAGAGCATCATCTTCCTCAGTGTGGTCCTCTGCAATACCGTCACCAAGGTTGTCTGGATGTACACCCTCCCCAGCATAGGCCTCATAGGGTCGTTCTGGCGTATCGGCGTCACCAGTATGTACTGGTTCATCAGCCTTCCTCTTTGGTCTGGTGGTACAGATTGCCCAGTGTGCTCTAGAGCATCTGTCTCATCAGTGTGCGTTCGTCCTTCAATATTTCATTCTTCCCAGTGTGCTATGATGCGTCGTTCTAATTTATGTTCTCTGCAGCTTCAGCCCGACCTGTGCTTTGGTGTTTCAGGCTACCCAAGGTGTGCTCGATGAGCCTTCCCAACGTTGTCTCGTGCATTAGCGTTACCAGTATGCTCTGCCTGAATACCCTTCCCAGCATGGTCTGGTGAATATGCCTCTCACCTTTTTGCCCTGGTGCATCGTCTTCAGCAGCCTACTCTTCTCCATCAGTGTCATCAGTGCGATCTGGTGCATGAGCCTCCTCAGTGCGATCTGGTGTATTATCCACCCTAAGGTCATATAGTGCATCGCCTTCAACAGTGCGCTCTCTCGAATCAGTGTCAACGATGTGCTCCGGTGTAGGAGCACCCATTGAGCTATGGTTAAGCAGCTCCTCCGGTGTGTTGACGGGTGTCAGCTACACAGTGCCCTGTGGTGTATCAGCGCCCCGAGTGTGGTTAGGTACATCAGCCTTCCCAGTGTGGGCTGCCCTTCAGGCATCACAGTTTGCCTCTGGCGATTGGGCCTCACCGGTGTGTTCTGGTTACCCGTGTGCTTTGCAGGTCCATCTAATTCAATTACCCCATAGAACCAACAATTCAGCAACCATCTTGTCTGGGATGTCCTAGCACTAGGAAGTTGCACGCGGCCTCCATCCAGCGATCAGCCCCTATTCCGTCCCCTTATCTCCTATGTCTCCACTCCGCCATCTTTCTCCATAAGAGCCTATATATAACCGCTATGTAGCGCACGTGGCCACGTGCTAGCTTCCTTTTGCTCACGAACCCCTGTGCTACCTTTCTCTATAAGAGAAAGCCACCATCTTGCGCAGTAGCCCTTAGCACAGGTGCAAGGAGATGGTCCCATAAGAGCCTATGTATAGCCGCCTTCTTGCGCATTAGCCCCTGGTCCATATTTCCCATTCTATCCTTCCTCAGTTTGGTCTAGTCCATCGTCCTCCACACTGTGGTCTAAGGTGTTATCTTCTGTATTGTGTTCTAGGAGATCAGCCTACAAGTGTTATTTAGTGCATCATCTTCCTCAGCGTGGTCCTCCGCAATAGCGTCACCGAGATGCTCTGGTTGTTCACCCTCCCCAGCATGATCTGGAGTATATGTCTCATAGGGTCCTACTGGCGTATCGGCGTCCCAGGTGTGCTCTAGTATATCAGCCTCACTCCTTTTTCTAGTTGTACAGTTTGCCCAGTGTGCTCCAGAACATCTGTCTCATCGGTGTGCTTATGTGTGATCGTCCCTACTGTCCTTCAGTATTTCAGCCCTCCCTGTGGGCTATGGTGCATCGTTCTAACTGATGTTCTGTGCAGCTTCAGCAGATAGCGGCTATACACAGGCTCCTATGGGGAGAACTAGCACATAGTACAGGGTGTTTACAAATGAATATCGGAGTTTTAACGCCTTATAATATTGAATACATTAAACTTACAGTTATAAATTAAATGTCAAATGAAAGAGCAACTCAAACAGTTTTATTACGAACTTTACAAATGTTCAATGTGACTACCATTTGTTACACGGCATACATCAAGTCTATAGTAGAGTTCTGCCCAAACGTTATTAAGTGTGTCTTCAGTAATCTCAGCAACAGCTGCTTCAATCCGGTTTCTTAATTCAGGAAAGTCAGCTGGTAGCGGAGGCACGTACACACGATCCTTCATGAAGCGCCAAAGGAAAAAATCGCATGGCGTTAGGTCGGGAAAACGTGGAGGGCGTGCCAAGCAAGTCCTGCGGCCTATCCAGCGCTCGGGTACAGTGACGTTCAATCAATCGCGTACGTCGTTATGCCAGTGAGGTGGCGCACCATCTCGATGGAAAATGAAGTTCTCTGGCTCATTTTCTTCCAACTGAGGGAAGAGCCATTGCTCTAGTGTATCGAGGTAAGAAGTACCAGTTACAGTACGTTCACCATTAAAGAAAGGACCATAAACCTTTCGCCAGGATACGGCACAAAAGACATTCACTTTAGGAGAATCTCGTTGCAACTCGTAAGGATTTTCTGAGCCCCGGATGCGCACATTATGAGTGTTTACATGTCTACTAAGGTGAAAGACCGATTCATCACTGAAAACAACACGATTCATAAACTCATAATCATGTAACAACATGTCGTTTGCGAAGTTGGCACGTAATTTGTGGTCTGCCGGCTTTAGAGCCTGTAATAACTGTAAACGTCAAGGACGTAGCTGTAAGCGTTTTCTTACAACTTTCCAAACGGTCGACGCAGGAAGTTGTAATTCACAACTAGCCTTCATAATTCAGGAAGGTCAGCTGGTAGCGGAGGCGCGTACACACGATCCTTGATGAAGCCCCAAAGGAAAAAATCGCATGGCGTTAGGTCGAGTGGGCTACGAGTGAATGACTCTCTCACTCGCTGAACAGTCTCTTCACTTAATCTTGGTCGTCCCTTGCTCTTCCCTTTACAAAGGCAACCGGTGTCTTCAAACGTATGATACCATCTGCGAATGTTATTATCACTTGGAGGATCACAACCGAACTTAATGCGGAACGCACGTTGCACACTAACTACAGATTCTGTCTTTGCAAACTGCAAAAAAGCTTTCTGTTCACTAGTCGCCATCTTTGCTACTACCGCTGTCTAGCGGATTGCGGCGAAACCACTGGTGCGCACTGGTGCCAACAACCAAAACTGTTTGAGTTGCTCTTTCATTTGTCATATAATGTATAACTGTAAGTTTAACATATTCAATATTATAAGGCGTTAAAACTCCGATATTCATTTGTAAACACCCTGTATTTAAGGAGACGGCATAGGGGCGGTTGCGCGAGATGGTGGCCGCGAGCAACTTCTAAGTGATAGGACACCCGAGGCAGTATAGTGCCGGACCTTTGGTTATATGAGACTAAAATTAAGATGGACCAGAAGCTCATGGTGATACATTGTTGCCTCAGGAGCTCACATTGTCAACTATCGGTTTGATCATCCTGAAATTCCAGAACAGAAGTGCTAGCCTTTGTTCTGTGTTCTAGGAGGTCAGCCTACAAGTGTTATTTAGTGCATCATCTTCTTCAGTGTGGTCCTCTGCAATAGCGTCACCGAGGTGCTCTGGTTGTTCACCCTCCCCAGCATGATCTAGTGTATATGCCTCATAGGATCGTTCTGGCGTATCGGCGTCAACAGTGTGCTCTAGTATAACAGCCTCACTCCTTGGTCTGGTTGTACAGATTGCCCAGTGTGCCCTAGAACATCTGTCTCATCGGTGTGAGTATGTGTAATCGTCTGTACTGTCCTTCAGTATTTCAGCCTTCCCTCTGTGCTATGGTGGATCGTTCTGACTGATGTTCTGTGCAGCTTCAGCAGATAGCGGCTATACACAGGCTCCTATGAGGACAACTAGCAGTATAGTGCCTGACCTTTGGTTATATGAGACTAAAATTAAGATGGACCAGAAGCTCATGGTGATACATTGTTGCCTCAGGAGCTCACATTGTCAACTTATGAACTATTGGTTTCATCATCCTGAAATTCCAGAACAGAAGTGCTAGCCTTTGTACTGTGTTCTAGGAGGTCAGCCTACAAGTGTTATTTAGTGCATCATCTTCCTCAGTGTGGTCCTCTGCAATAGCGTCACCGAGATGCTCTGGTTGTTCACCCTGAAATACTGAAATTCCAGAACAGAAGTGCTAGCCTTTGTACTGTGTTCTAGGAGATCAGCCTACAAGTGTTATTTAGTGCACCATCTTCCTCAGCGTGGTCCTCCGCAATAGCGCACCGTGGGGCTCTGGTTGTTCACCCTCCCCAGCATGATCTAGTGTAGATGCCCCAACGGATCGTTCTGGCGTATCGGCGTCACCTGTGTGCTATGCGTGACGATTACTATACTCTATTCGTAGAGACCTTAACTAGAAGGCTGCCTTAGGAAAACACAACACGTAACCAGAACACACTGATGAGGCCGAAGCGCCAGAGCTAAACTGTGTGGCCCGTAGAGCTGTCCACACTGGGAAGGCTAATGTACCAGACGACATTCGGGGACCTGATAGACCACAGTGCACTGAAACACCGAAGCACAGAGTGGCTGAAGCTGCGCACAACAACAGAACGACCCCATGTGGCCTATCACGTAGAACACACTACAGAGGCTAACGTCTTATACCACAGTGTGGAGCCCATGTATAGCGGCCACCGTGCGCAGTATCCCCTACTTCAGGTGCATTAGTGTTACCAGTATGCTCTGCCTGAATACCCTTCCCAGTATGGTCTGGTGAATATGCACTCAGGTTTTTGCCCTGGCGCAGCAGCCTACTCTTGTCCATCAGTGTCATCATTGCGATCTGGTGCATGAGCCTCCTCAGTGCGGTCAAGCAGCTCCTCCGGTGTGTTGCTGGGTGTCAGCTCCACAGTGCCCTGTGGTGTATCAGCGCCCCGAGTGTGGGCTACAGGCATCACAGTTTGCCTCTGGCGATTCGGCCTCACCAGTGTGTTCTGGTTACCCGTGTGTTTTCCAGGTCCATCTTATTCAATTTGCCCCATAGAACCAAATGTTCAGCACTCATCTTGTCTGGGGTATGCTAGCACTAGGAAGTTGCACGCGGCCTCCATCCTGCGATCAGCCCCTATTCCGTCCCCTTATCTCCTATGTCTCCACTGTGCCATCTCTTTTTTTTTTTTTTTTTTATTTCGGGGGGGCCCCCGAAGCCCGCTTCCCCCGCGTGACCATCGACTCAATCTACATGGCCTCCGACATGCTATTATTTCTAAGAAGAAGAAAGAGATAGCAGGGAGGAGTGGGAGGTGATGCAAGGAGTATCTGCCGGTTTCCGAGTCAGACTCGCTACCACGGCAAAGTTTGTGTTAAGGTATGGTATTGAAGGGTCAGGGAAAAACCACATAGGCAGAAAGAAGAAAGAGCCTACATGTAAAACCTGACATCTTTTGATAGCACATGCAAGGATGTGGGCTGGAAAAAGACCAGAGGTTATGTTAGTTAGGAACAGGTAACATGCACAAACATAAACCAATTCCTTGCAATTTTTGTTATTATGGGGATCAGTCCTTCTTGTCACTGCCGGGTCGGCTCGGGTCTGCTAGCGTCTGGGCTTTGGGCCACAGGTTCGTCCCATTGTCCAGCAGCCAGCAGTCCCTGGTGCCAAGTCTCCTTTTGGAGAGGGGGGAATTAGAGCCAAGCCTTGCATGCAAGGGGCTATCTTCTTCCTCCTGTCGATGTCCCTCTATGCGGTGTTGTTTGAACACACTTGTCACTGCAGATCTAAAACTAAGATTATTAATAACATATGTATATACAAGTTCTCATTGGAGTGCCGGCTGTTTGCCTGCTCTCATGTCCAGCTTACAACCTAGATAGGAAAGAGATAACAGATAGATATTAGTACTGTTTATAGGGCCCGGGCTGGTGTTCCGCTCCCATTTCTCTGTAGGGGGGCGGGGGTGGATTGACACGTCCTTGGCCGTCTGGCTGCGTTGCCGTCGTCTTCTTAAGTTGTACTTTTTGTCAATCTTCCTCGCCTGGTCCCTGGGTCTAGGACAGCTGAAACATATTTGCATATTTACATAGTTGTCTGCAGTGTGTGGGTGTATGTGGTATATAGGTGTCAGCTTGGCGGGGGTGGGTTGGCTATCGGCCCCTCGCCCACCCAACCCTGTGGCTGAACAGAATGTGCTTCGGTGTAGGATACTTTTTGTACAGATCAACGTCGTAGCGTCCGATCCCGCTTATTAACGGGTTGATCTTATTACTCCATGACTTTCTGTACATGTTTAGTGTCTGTTTACGTATTTGGTGCCTTATTGAGCTGACTTTCGCAATACTGCGTAGTTGGCGTATTGGCGTGTCGAAAGGGAGTCTGGTCGCTGCTCGTAGGCATTTATTTTGTATTAATTCCAGCTTATCCAGGTTCGTCATTGCAGTGAACCCCCACGCTGGGGCTGCGTACATGATTATTGGTCTGATTAAGGCCTTATACATGTTTATGGCTACTTCCGTTTTAATACTGGACTTTTTGTTCAGTATAGGATATAGCTGGTTAAGTCGTATGTGTGCTTTTCTTTGAATATCATTGATGTGATGTAGCATGGTGAGCTTTCTGTCTAGGACTATATCTTCGTTGAAAAGTTTCAGCGCTTTTATGTTGACTGGTTTGCGTGTGAGTCTGTTCTCCTTAGTGAACAGCACTGCTTGGCACTTGTCAACATTGACCTTGATGCGCCATTTCGTTAGCCAAGGCTCGAGAGTTCTTATTGCTACTTGGAGCCTCTTTCGAGCGCACGCTAGTTGTGGATGGTGAACTGAGATAGCGGTGTCATCGGCGTAGAGGTGTGTGGTAGTGAGTTCTGTCGTAGGCATGTCGTTTGTATACAGGACGAAGAGGATTGGGCCGATAAGGGACCCTTGGGCTACGCCCGCTCTAATCCTGCGAGTACTTGACAGCGTGTTATGTACGTCTACTTTGAACTCTCGGCCCTCCAGATAAGATTTAATAAGTCTTATATAGCCTGGGTGGAATTCGTGGTCTATTAAGTTTCGCTAGTAGGCCTTCGTGCCAGACTTTGTCAAATGCTTTCTGGATATCAAGGAAAACCGTTCCTGTGTCTCTTCGTTTGTTGAGACCTATGGTGGCTTGTTCTATGAATCGAGTGAGCAGTTGTGGGGCAGAATGTGCGTTCCTAAAGCCAAACTGCTCGATGCGAATTATACCTTATTCCTTGATATGCCCTATTAACCTTTTCAGTAGTATTTTCTCGAATACTTTACTGAGGGCGTCCAAAAGGCTGATGGGTCTGTAGTTGGGGTCTGACTTGTCTTTGCCTGGTTTCCAAATACGAGGATCCTAGCCCTTTTCCATTGTTCAGGGTAGTATTGTAGTCTGAACATTGCATTGAAGATGCTGGTAAGTAGTGTAAGGGCTTTGTGAGTTATTTTCTTAATTATTATGTTCTGGATATCGTCTGGGCCTGGCGCCTTCTTGGAGTTAAGATGACCTATATTTCGTGTATATTTGTCCTCTTAACCTCCGGCTTAGGTGCGTTTTCAAGGAATTCTGCTACCTTTGCCTCAGTTTGCCTGATGAAGGCTGGGTCAGATGGTATTTCGTTTGGGGTGAAAGCCGCCTCTATGGAGTCCGCTATGATTTCGGCTTTGTCACGGTTCTCATATACCGGGCCGTTAGGTCCCTTGATGGTAGGGATGTTGTGTGGTTCTCGCGTGAAGTGTCTCGCTAAGTTCCACACTGGCCTGGTGTTGGTGTCGAAAAGTTTGAGGTGGTTGTTCCACTTTTCCGACCTGTATTCGAGTAGTTGCTTTTGTATTTCCGTGTTTAGTTCGTTTTTCATCTCGCGGTCTTCGTCTCTGTGATGTCGAGCCCAGTTACGCCTGTGGCTGTTGCGTATTTTATGTGCGCTGGAATCTCGAAAAGAGGTGTTTCTCTGTGTTTGCTTAGCGGTATGCTCGCAGTTGTGGCTGTTTGAATTGCTTCTACGAGGGTTTTGACTGCTTCGTCAATTTGGGCTGTGCTGTCTATTTGCATGCCTTCGCTTCCCTGTAGGAGTGTGTCTAGCTTGCGTTCGAAATTGCCCCAGTTGGCTGCTTTATAGTTGAGCCGGCGTCTGGGGTTTTTCTCATATTCCTCTGGGTTCGCATCTAGTGTAAATATCACTGGTTGGTGCCTCGACCGAAGGTCGTTCACTACCTTAATGCTATGCCTTTGAGGAATGTGCCATCTCTCTACCTAAGAGCCTATATATAGCCGCTATGTTGCGCACGTGCCCACGTGCTAGCTTCCTTTTGCTCACGAACCCCTGTGCTACCTTTCTCTATAAGAGCCTATGTATAGCCACCATCTTGCGCAGTAGCCCTTAGCCCAGGTGCAAGGAGAGAGTCCCATAAGAGCCTATGTATAGCGGCCTTCTTGCGCATTAGCCCCTGGTCCAGATTTCCCATTTTATCCTTCATCAGTTTGGTCTCGTCCATCGTCCTCCACACTGTGGTCTAAGGTGTTAGCCTCTGTATTGTGTTCTAGGAGATCAGCGTACAAGTGTTATTTAGTGCATCATCTCCCTCTGCGTGGGCCTCTGCAATAGCGTCACCGAGGTGCTCTGGTTGTTCACCCTCCCAAGCATGATCTGGTGTATATGCCTCACAGGGTCGTACTGGCGTATCGGCGTCCCCAGTGTGCTCTAGTATATCAGCCTCACTCCTTGGTCTTGTTGTACAGATTGCCCAGTGTGCTCTAGAACATCTGTCTCATCGGTGTGCGTATGTGTAATCGTCTCTACTGTCCTTCAGTATTTCAGCCTTCCCTGTGTGCTATGGTGCATCGTTCTAACTGATGTTCTGTGCTGCTTCAGGACATAGCGGCTATACACAGACTCCTATGAAGAAAACTAGCACATAGTATTTAAGGAGACGGCATAGGGGCGGTTGCGCGAGATGTTGGCCGCGTGCAACTTCCAAGTGATATGACACCCGAGGCAGTATCGTGCCCGACCTTTGGTTATATGAGACTAAATTTGAGGAGATGGACCAGAAGCTCATGGTGATACATTGTTCTTGTAGATGTATCTCTACGGAGCTGCCTCAGGAGCTCACATTGTCAACTTATGAACTATTGATTGAACGTCCTGAAATTCCAGAACAGAAGTGCTAGCCTTTGTACTGTGTTCTAGGAGGTCTGCATACAAGTGTTATTTATTGCATCATCTTCCTCAGTGTGGTCCTCTGCAATAGCGTCACCGAGGTTCTCTGGTTGTTCACCCTCCCCAGCATGATCTAGTGTATATGCCTCATAGGATCGTTCTGGCGTATCGGCGTCACCAGTGTGCTATACGTGAGGACTGCTATACTCTATTCGTATAGACCTTAACTAGAAGGCAGCCTTAGGAAAACACAACACGTAACAGGAACACACTGGTGAGGCCGAAGCGCCAAGCAAAACGGTGAGGCACGTAGAGCTGTCCACACTGGGAAGGCTAATGTACCAGACGACATTCGGGGACCTGATAGACCACAGTGCACTGAAACACCGAAGCACAGTCGGGCTGAAGTTGCACACAACAACAGAACGTCCCCATGTGGCCTGTTTGAGTTGCTCTTTCATTTGACATTATTTTATAACTGTAAGTTTAATGTAATCAATATTATAAGGCGTTAAAACTCCGATAGTCATTTGTAAACACTCTGTACTATGTGCTAGTTTTCCCCATAGGAGCCCTTGTATAGCCGCTATCTGCTGAAGGTGCACAGAACATCACTGTTCTAGGAGATCAGCCTACAAGTATTATTTAGAGCATCATCTTCCTCAGTGTGGTCCTCTGCAATAGCGTCACCAAGGTTGTCTGGATGTACACCCTCCCCAGCATAGGCCTCATAGGGTCGTTCTGGCGTATCGGCGTCACCAGTATGTACTGGTTCATCAGCCTTCCTCTTTGGTCTGGTGGTACAGATTGCCCAGTGTGCTCTAGAGCATCTGTCTCATCAGTGTGCGTTCGTCCTTCAATATTTCATTCTTCCCAGTGTGCTATGATGCGTCGTTCTAATTTATGTTCTCTGCAGCTTCAGCCCGACCTGTGCTTTGGTGTTTCAGGCTACCCAAGGTGTGCTCGATGAGCCTTCCCAACGTTGTCTCGTGCATTAGCGTTACCAGTATGCTCTGCCTGAATACCCTTCCCAGCATGGTCTGGTGAATATGCCTCTCACCTTTTTGCCCTGGTGCATCGTCTTCAGCAGGCTACTCTTCTCCATCAGTGTCATCAGTGCGATCTGGTGCATGAGCCTCCTCAGTGCGGTCTGGTGTATTATCCACCCTAAGGTCATATAGTGCATCGCCTTCAACAGTGCGCTCTCTCGAATCAGTGTCAACGATGTGCTCCGGTGTAGGAGCACCCATTGAGCTATGGTCAAGCAGCTCCTCCGGTGTGTTGACGGGTGTCAGCTACACAGTGCCCTGTGGTGTATCAGCGCCCCGAGTGTGGTTAGGTACATCAGCCTTCCCAGTGTGGGCTGCCCTTCAGGCATCACAGTTTGCCTCTGGCGATTGGGCCTCACCGGTGTGTTCTGGTTACCCGTGTGCTTTGCAGGTCCATCTAATTCAATTTACCCCATAGAACCAACAATTCAGCAACCATCTTGTCTGGGATGTCCTAGCACTAGGAAGTTGCACGCGGCCTCCATCCAGCGATCAGCCCCTATTCCGTCCCCTTATCTCCTATGTCTCCACTCCGCCATCTTTCTCCATAAGAGCCTATATATAACCGCTATGTAGCGCACGTGGCCACGTGCTAGCTTCCTTTTGCTCACGAACCCCTGTGCTACCTTTCTCTATAAGAGAAAGCCACCATCTTGCGCAGTAGCCCTTAGCACAGGTGCAAGGAGATGGTCCCATAAGAGCCTATGTATAGCCGCCTTCTTGCGCATTAGCCCCTGGTCCATATTTCCCATTCTATCCTTCCTCAGTTTGGTCTAGTCCATCGTCCTCCACACTGTGGTCTAAGGTGTTATCTTCTGTATTGTGTTCTAGGAGATCAGCCTACAAGTGTTATTTAGTGCATCATCTTCCTCAGCGTGGTCCTCTGCAATAGCGTCACCGAGATGCTCTGGTTGTTCACCCTCCCCAGCATGATCTGGAGTATATGTCTCATAGGGTCCTACTGGCGTATCGGCGTCCCAGGTGTGCTCTAGTATATCAGCCTCACTCCTTTTTCTAGTTGTACAGTTTGCCCAGTGTGCTCCAGAACATCTGTCTCATCGGTGTGCTTATGTGTGATCGTCCCTACTGTCCTTCAGTATTTCAGCCCTCCCTGTGGGCTATGGTGCATCGTTCTAACTGATGTTCTGTGCAGCTTCAGCAGATAGCGGCTATACACAGGCTCCTATGGGGAGAACTAGCACATAGTACAGGGTGTTTACAAATGAATATCGGAGTTTTAACGCCTTATAATATTGAATACATTAAACTTACAGTTATAAATTAAATGTCAAATGAAAGAGCAACTCAAACAGTTTTATTACGAACTTTACAAATGTTCAATGTGACTACCATTTGTTACACGGCATACATCAAGTCTATAGTAGAGTTCTGCCCAAACGTTATTAAGTGTGTCTTCAGTAATCTCAGCAACAGCTGCTTCAATCCGGTTTCTTAATTCAGGAAAGTCAGCTGGTAGCGGAGGCACGTACACACGATCCTTCATGAAGCGCCAAAGGAAAAAATCGCATGGCGTTAGGTCGGGAAAACGTGGAGGGCGTGCCAAGCAAGTCCTGCGGCCTATCCAGCGCTCGGGTACAGTGACGTTCAATCAATCGCGTACGTCGTTATGCCAGTGAGGTGGCGCACCATCTCGATGGAAAATGAAGTTCTCTGGCTCATTTTCTTCCAACTGAGGGAAGAGCCATTGCTCTAGTGTATCGAGGTAAGAAGTACCAGTTACAGTACGTTCACCATAAAAGAAAGGACCATAAACCTTTCGCCAGGATACGGCACAAAAGACATTCACTTTAGGAGAATCTCGTTGCAACTCGTAAGGATTTTCTGAGCCCCGGATGCGCACATTATGAGTGTTTACATGTCTACTAAGGTGAAAGACCGATTCATCACTGAAAACAACACGATTCATAAACTCATAATCATTTAACAACATGTCGTTTGCGAAGTTGGCACGTAATTTGTGGTCTGCCGGCTTTAGAGCCTGTAATAACTGTAAACGTCAAGGACGTAGCTGTAAGCGTTTTCTTACAACTTTCCAAACGGTCGACGCAGGAAGTTGTAATTCACAACTAGCCTTCATAATTCAGGAAGGTCAGCTGGTAGCGGAGGCGCGTACACACGATCCTTGATGAAGCCCCAAAGGAAAAAATCGCATGGCGTTAGGTCGAGTGGGCTACGAGTGAATGACTCTCTCACTCGCTGAACAGTCTCTTCACTTAATCTTGGTCGTCCCTTGCTCTTCCCTTTACAAAGGCAACCGGTGTCTTCAAACGTATGATACCATCTGCGAATGTTATTATCACTTGGAGGATCACTACCGAACTTAATGCGGAACGCACGTTGCACACTAACTACAGATTCTGTCTTTGCAAACTGCAAAAAAGCTTTCTGTTCACTAGTCGCCATCTTTGCTACTACCGCTGTCTAGCGGATTGCGGCGAAACCACTGGTGCGCACTGGTGCCAACAACCAAAACTGTTTGAGTTGCTCTTTCATTTGTCATATAATGTATAACTGTAAGTTTAACATATTCAATATTATAAGGCGTTAAAACTCCGATATTCATTTGTAAACACTCTGTATTTAAGGAGACGGCATAGGGGCGGTTGCGCGAGATGGTGGCCGCGAGCAACTTCTAAGTGATAGGACACCCGAGGCAGTATAGTGCCGGACCTTTGGTTATATGAGACTAAAATTAAGATGGACCAGAAGCTCATGGTGATACATTGTTGCCTCAGGAGCTCACATTGTCAACTATCGGTTTGATCATCCTGAAATTCCAGAACAGAAGTGCTAGCCTTTGTTCTGTGTTCTAGGAGGTCAGCCTACAAGTGTTATTTAGTGCATCATCTTCTTCAGTGTGGTCCTCTGCAATAGCGTCACCGAGGTGCTCTGGTTGTTCACCCTCCCCAGCATGATCTAGTGTATATGCCTCATAGGATCGTTCTGGCGTATCGGCGTCAACAGTGTGCTCTAGTATAACAGCCTCACTCCTTGGTCTGGTTGTACAGATTGCCCAGTGTGCCCTAGAACATCTGTCTCATCGGTGTGAGTATGTGTAATCGTCTGTACTGTCCTTCAGTATTTCAGCCTTCCCTCTGTGCTATGGTGGATCGTTCTGACTGATGTTCTGTGCAGCTTCAGCAGATAGCGGCTATACACAGGCTCCTATGAGGACAACTAGCAGTATAGTGCCTGACCTTTGGTTATATGAGACTAAAATTAAGATGGACCAGAAGCTCATGGTGATACATTGTTGCCTCAGGAGCTCACATTGTCAACTTATGAACTATTGGTTTCATCATCCTGAAATTCCAGAACAGAAGTGCTAGCCTTTGTACTGTGTTCTAGGAGGTCAGCCTACAAGTGTTATTTAGTGCATCATCTTCCTCAGTGTGGTCCTCTGCAATAGCGTCACCGAGATGCTCTGGTTGTTCACCCTGAAATACTGAAATTCCAGAACAGAAGTGCTAGCCTTTGTACTGTGTTCTAGGAGATCAGCCTACAAGTGTTATTTAGTGCACCATCTTCCTCAGCGTGGTCCTCCGCAATAGCGCACCGTGGGGCTCTGGTTGTTCACCCTCCCCAGCATGATCTAGTGTAGATGCCCCAACGGATCGTTCTGGCGTATCGGCGTCACCTGTGTGCTATGCGTGACGATTACTATACTCTATTCGTAGAGACCTTAACTAGAAGGCTGCCTTAGGAAAACACAACACGTAACCAGAACACACTGATGAGGCCGAAGCGCCAGAGCTAAACTGTGTGGCTCGTAGAGCTGTCCACACTGGGAAGGCTAATGTACCAGACGACATTCGGGGACCTGATAGACCACAGTGCACTGAAACACCGAAGCACAGAGTGGCTGAAGCTGCGCACAACAACAGAACGACCCCATGTGGCCTATCACGTAGAACACACTACAGAGGCTAACGTCTTATACCACAGTGTGGAGCCCATGTATAGCGGCCACCGTGCGCAGTATCCCCTACTTCAGGTGCATTAGTGTTACCAGTATGCTCTGCCTGAATACCCTTCCCAGTATGGTCTGGTGAATATGCACTCAGGTTTTTGCCCTGGCGCAGCAGCCTACTCTTGTCCATCAGTGTCATCATTGCGATCTGGTGCATGAGCCTCCTCAGTGCGGTCAAGCAGCTCCTCCGGTGTGTTGCTGGGTGTCAGCTCCACAGTGCCCTGTGGTGTATCAGCGCCCCGAGTGTGGGCTACAGGCATCACAGTTTGCCTCTGGCGATTCGGCCTCACCAGTGTGTTCTGGTTACCCGTGTGTTTTCCAGGTCCATCTTATTCAATTTGCCCCATAGAACCAAATGTTCAGCACTCATCTTGTCTGGGGTATGCTAGCACTAGGAAGTTGCACGCGGCCTCCATCCTGCGATCAGCCCCTATTCCGTCCCCTTATCTCCTATGTCTCCACTGTGCCATCTCTTTTTTTTTTTTTTTTTTTATTTCGGGGGGGCCCCCGAAGCCCGCTTCCCCCGCGTGACCATCGACTCAATCTACATGGCCTCCGACATGCTATTATTTCTAAGAAGAAGAAAGAGATAGCAGGGAGGAGTGGGAGGTGATGCAAGGAGTATCTGCCGGTTTCCGAGTCAGACTCGCTACCACGGCAAAGTTTGTGTTAAGGTATGGTATTGAAGGGTCAGGGAAAAACCACATAGGCAGAAAGAAGAAAGAGCCTACATGTAAAACCTGACATCTTTTGATAGCACATGCAAGGATGTGGGCTGGAAAAAGACCAGAGGTTATGTTAGTTAGGAACAGGTAACATGCACAAACATAAACCAATTCCTTGCAATTTTTGTTATTATGGGGATCAGTCCTTCTTGTCACTGCCGGGTCGGCTCGGGTCTGCTAGCGTCTGGGCTTTGGGCCACAGGTTCGTCCCATTGTCCAGCAGCCAGCAGTCCCTGGTGCCAAGTCTCCTTTTGGAGAGGGGGGAATTAGAGCCAAGCCTTGCATGCAAGGGGCTATCTTCTTCCTCCTGTCGATGTCCCTCTATGCGGTGTTGTTTGAACACACTTGTCACTGCAGATCTAAAACTAAGATTATTAATAACATATGTATATACAAGTTCTCATTGGAGTGCCGGCTGTTTGCCTGCTCTCATGTCCAGCTTACAACCTAGATAGGAAAGAGATAACAGATAGATATTAGTACTGTTTATAGGGCCCGGGCTGGTGTTCCGCTCCCATTTCTCTGTAGGGGGGCGGGGGTGGATTGACACGTCCTTGGCCGTCTGGCTGCGTTGCCGTCGTCTTCTTAAGTTGTACTTTTTGTCAATCTTCCTCGCCTGGTCCCTGGGTCTAGGACAGCTGAAACATATTTGCATATTTACATAGTTGTCTGCAGTGTGTGGGTGTATGTGGTATATAGGTGTCAGCTTGGCGGGGGTGGGTTGGCTATCGGCCCCTCGCCCACCCAACCCTGTGGCTGAACAGAATGTGCTTCGGTGTAGGATACTTTTTGTACAGATCAACGTCGTAGCGTCCGATCCCGCTTATTAACGGGTTGATCTTATTACTCCATGACTTTCTGTACATGTTTAGTGTCTGTTTACGTATTTGGTGCCTTATTGAGCTGACTTTCGCAATACTGCGTAGTTGGCGTATTGGCGTGTCGAAAGGGAGTCTGGTCGCTGCTCGTAGGCATTTATTTTGTATTAATTCCAGCTTATCCAGGTTCGTCATTGCAGTGAACCCCCACGCTGGGGCTGCGTACATGATTATTGGTCTGATTAAGGCCTTATACATGTTTATGGCTACTTCCGTTTTAATACTGGACTTTTTGTTCAGTATAGGATATAGCTGGTTAAGTCGTATGTGTGCTTTTCTTTGAATATCATTGATGTGGTGTAGCATGGTGAGCTTTCTGTCTAGGACTATATCTTCGTTGAAAAGTTTCAGCGCTTTTATGTTGACTGGTTTGCGTGTGAGTCTGTTCTCCTTAGTGAACAGCACTGCTTGGCACTTGTCAACATTGACCTTGATGCGCCATTTCGTTAGCCAAGGCTCGAGAGTTCTTATTGCTACTTGGAGCCTCTTTCGAGCGCACGCTAGTTGTGGATGGTGAACTGAGATAGCGGTGTCATCGGCGTAGAGGTGTGTGGTAGTGAGTTCTGTCGTAGGCATGTCGTTTGTATACAGGACGAAGAGGATTGGGCCGATAAGGGACCCTTGGGCTACGCCCGCTCTAATCCTGCGAGTACTTGACAGCGTGTTATGTACGTCTACTTTGAACTATCGGCCCTCCAGATAAGATTTAATAAGTCTTATATAGCCTGGGTGGAATTCGTGGTCTATTAAGTTTCGCTAGTAGGCCTTCGTGCCAGACTTTGTCAAATGCTTTCTGGATATCAAGGAAAACCGTTCCTGTGTCTCTTCGTTTGTTGAGACCTATGGTGGCTTGTTCTATGAATCGAGTGAGCAGTTGTGGGGCAGAATGTGCGTTCCTAAAGCCAAACTGCTCGATGCGAATTATACCTTATTCCTTGATATGCCCTATTAACCTTTTCAGTAGTATTTTCTCGAATACTTTACTGAGGGCGTCCAAAAGGCTGATGGGTCTGTAGTTGGGGTCTGACTTGTCTTTGCCTGGTTTCCAAATACGAGGATCCTAGCCCTTTTCCATTGTTCAGGGTAGTATTGTAGTCTGAACATTGCATTGAAGATGCTGGTAAGTAGTGTTAGGGCTTTGTGAGTTATTTTCTTAATTATTATGTTCTGGATCTCGTCTGGGCCTGGCGCCTTCTTGGAGTTAAGATGACCTATATTTCGTGTATATTTGTCCTCTTAACCTCCGGCTTAGGTGCGTTTTCAAGGAATTCTGCTACCTTTGCCTCAGTTTGCCTGATGAAGGCTGGGTCAGATGGTATTTCGTTTGGGGTGAAAGCCGCCTCTATGGAGTCCGCTATGATTTCGGCTTTGTCACGGTTCTCATATACCGGGCCGTTAGGTCCCTTGATGGTAGGGATGTTGTGTGGTTCTCGCGTGAAGTGTCTCGCTAAGTTCCACACTGGCCTGGTGTTGGTGTCGAAAAGTTTGAGGTGGTTGTTCCACTTTTCCGACCTGTATTCGAGTAGTTGCTTTTGTATTTCCGTGTTTAGTTCGTTTTTCATCTCGCGGTCTTCGTCTCTGTGATGTCGAGCCCAGTTACGCCTGTGGCTGTTGCGTATTTTATGTGCGCTGGAATCTCGAAAAGAGGTGTTTCTCTGTGTTTGCTTAGCGGTATGCTCGCAGTTGTGGCTGTTTGAATTGCTTCTACGAGGGTTTTGACTGCTTCGTCAATTTGGGCTGTGCTGTCTATTTGCATGCCTTCGCTTCCCTGTAGGAGTGTGTCTAGCTTGCGTTCGAAATTGCCCCAGTTGGCTGCTTTATAGTTGAGCCGGCGTCTGGGGTTTTTCTCATATTCCTCTGGGTTCGCATCTAGTGTAAATATCACTGGTTGGTGCCTCGACCGAAGGTCGTTCACTACCTTAATGCTATGCCTTTGAGGAATGTGCCATCTCTCTACCTAAGAGCCTATATATAGCCGCTATGTTGCGCACGTGCCCACGTGCTAGCTTCCTTTTGCTCACGAACCCCTGTGCTACCTTTCTCTATAAGAGCCTATGTATAGCCACCATCTTGCGCAGTAGCCCTTAGCCCAGGTGCAAGGAGAGAGTCCCATAAGAGCCTATGTATAGCGGCCTTCTTGCGCATTAGCCCCTGGTCCAGATTTCCCATTTTATCCTTCATCAGTTTGGTCTCGTCCATCGTCCTCCACACTGTGGTCTAAGGTGTTAGCCTCTGTATTGTGTTCTAGGAGATCAGCGTACAAGTGTTATTTAACGCATCATCTCCCTCTGCGTGGGCCTCTGCAATAGCGTCACCGAGGTGCTCTGGTTGTTCACCCTCCCAAGCATGATCTGGTGTATATGCCTCACAGGGTCGTACTGGCGTATCGGCGTCCCCAGTGTGCTCTAGTATATCAGCCTCACTCCTTGGTCTTGTTGTACAGATTGCCCAGTGTGCTCTAGAACATCTGTCTCATCGGTGTGCGTATGTGTAATCGTCTCTACTGTCCTTCAGTATTTCAGCCTTCCCTGTGTGCTATGGTGCATCGTTCTAACTGATGTTCTGTGCTGCTTCAGGACATAGCGGCTATACACAGACTCCTATGAAGAAAACTAGCACATAGTATTTAAGGAGACGGCATAGGGGCGGTTGCGCGAGATGTTGGCCGCGTGCAACTTCCAAGTGATATGACACCCGAGGCAGTATCGTGCCCGACCTTTGGTTATATGAGACTAAATTTGAGGAGATGGACCAGAAGCTCATGGTGATACATTGTTCTTGTAGATGTATCTCTACGGAGCTGCCTCAGGAGCTCACATTGTCAACTTATGAACTATTGATTGAACGTCCTGAAATTCCAGAACAGAAGTGCTAGCCTTTGTACTGTGTTCTAGGAGGTCTGCATACAAGTGTTATTTATTGCATCATCTTCCTCAGTGTGGTCCTCTGCAATAGCGTCACCGAGGTTCTCTGGTTGTTCACCCTCCCCAGCATGATCTAGTGTATATGCCTCATAGGATCGTTCTGGCGTATCGGCGTCACCAGTGTGCTATACGTGAGGACTGCTATACTCTATTCGTATAGACCTTAACTAGAAGGCAGCCTTAGGAAAACACAACACGTAACAGGAACACACTGGTGAGGCCGAAGCGCCAAGCAAAATGGTGAGGCACGTAGAGCTGTCCACACTGGGAAGGCTAATGTACCAGACGACATTCGGGGACCTGATAGACCACAGTGCACTGAAACACCGAAGCACAGTCGGGCTGAAGTTGCACACAACAACAGAACGTCCCCATGTGGCCTGTTTGAGTTGCTCTTTCATTTGACATTATTTTATAACTGTAAGTTTAATGTAATCAATATTATAAGGCGTTAAAACTCCGATAGTCATTTGTAAACACTCTGTACTATGTGCTAGTTTTCCCCATAGGAGCCCTTGTATAGCCGCTATCTGCTGAAGGTGCACAGAACATCACTGTTCTAGGAGATCAGCCTACAAGTATTATTTAGAGCATCATCTTCCTCAGTGTGGTCCTCTGCAATAGCGTCACCAAGGTTGTCTGGATGTACACCCTCCCCAGCATAGGCCTCATAGGGTCGTTCTGGCGTATCGGCGTCACCAGTATGTACTGGTTCATCAGCCTTCCTCTTTGGTCTGGTGGTACAGATTGCCCAGTGTGCTCTAGAGCATCTGTCTCATCAGTGTGCGTTCGTCCTTCAATATTTCATTCTTCCCAGTGTGCTATGATGCGTCGTTCTAATTTATGTTCTCTGCAGCTTCAGCCCGACCTGTGCTTTGGTGTTTCAGGCTACCCAAGGTGTGCTCGATGAGCCTTCCCAACGTTGTCTCGTGCATTAGCGTTACCAGTATGCTCTGCCTGAATACCCTTCCCAGCATGGTCTGGTGAATATGCCTCTCACCTTTTTGCCCTGGTGCATCGTCTTCAGCAGCCTACTCTTCTCCATCAGTGTCATCAGTGCGATCTGGTGCATGAGCCTCCTCAGTGCGGTCTGGTGTATTATCCACCCTAAGGTCATATAGTGCATCGCCTTCAACAGTGCGCTCTCTCGAATCAGTGTCAACGATGTGCTCCGGTGTAGGAGCACCCATTGAGCTATGGTCAAGCAGCTCCTCCGGTGTGTTGACGGGTGTCAGCTACACAGTGCCCTGTGGTGTATCAGCGCCCCGAGTGTGGTTAGGTACATCAGCCTTCCCAGTGTGGGCTGCCCTTCAGGCATCACAGTTTGCCTCTGGCGATTGGGCCTCACCGGTGTGTTCTGGTTACCCGTGTGCTTTGCAGGTCCATCTAATTCAATTTACCCCATAGAACCAACAATTCAGCAACCATCTTGTCTGGGATGTCCTAGCACTAGGAAGTTGCACGCGGCCTCCATCCAGCGATCAGCCCCTATTCCGTCCCCTTATCTCCTATGTCTCCACTCCGCCATCTTTCACGTGGCCACGTGCTAGCTTCCTTTTGCTCACGAACCCCTGTGCTACCTTTCTCTATAAGAGCCTATGTATAGCCACCATCTTGCGCAGTAGCCCTTAGCACAGGTGCAAGGAGATGGTCCCATAAGAGCCTATGTATAGCCGCCTTCTTGCGCATTAGCCCCTGGTCCATATTTCCCATTCTATCCTTCCTCAGTTTGGTCTAGTCCATCGTCCTCCACACTGTGGTCTAAGGTGTTATCTTCTGTATTGTGTTCTAGGAGATCAGCCTACAAGTGTTATTTAGTGCATCATCTTCCTCAGCGTGGTCCTCTGCAATAGCGTCACCGAGGTGCTCTGGTTGTTCACCCTCCCCAGCATGATCTGGAGTATATGTCTCATAGGGTCCTACTGGCGTATCGGCGTCCCAGGTGTGCTCTAGTATATCAGCCTCACTCCTTTTTCTAGTTGTACAGTTTGCCCAGTGTGCTCCAGAACATCTGTCTCATCGGTGTGCGTATGTGTGATCGTCCCTACTGTCCTTCAGTATTTCAGCCCTCCCTGTGGGCTATGGTGCATCGTTCTAACTGATGTTCTGTGCAGCTTCAGCAGATAGCGGCTATACACAGGCTCCTATGGGGAGAACTAGCACATAGTACAGGGTGTTTACAAATGAATATCGGAGTTTTAACGCCTTATAATATTGAATACATTAAACTTACAGTTATAAATTAAATGTCAAATGAAAGAGCAACTCAAACAGTTTTATTACGAACTTTACAAATGTTCAATGTGACTACCATTTGTTACACGGCATACATCAAGTCTATAGTAGAGTTCTGCCCAAACGTTATTAAGTGTGTCTTCAGTAATCTCAGCAACAGCTGCTTCAATCCGGTTTCTTAATTCAGGAAAGTCAGCTGGTAGCGGTGGCACGTACACACGATCCTTCATGAAGCCCCAAAGGAAAAAATCGCATGGCGTTAGGTCGGGAAAACGTGGAGGGCGTGCCAAGCAAGTCCTGCGGCCTATCCAGCGCTCGGGTACAGTGACGTTCAATCAATCGCGTACGTCGTTATGCCAGTGAGGTGGCGCACCATCTCGATGGAAAATGAAGTTCTCTGGCTCATTTTCTTCCAACTGAGGGAAGAGCCATTGCTCTAGTGTATCGAGGTAAGAAGTACCAGTTACAGTACGTTCACCATAAAAGAAAGGACCATAAACCTTTCGCCAGGATACGGCACAAAAGACATTCACTTTAGGAGAATCTCGTTGCAACTCGTAAGGATTTTCTGAGCCCCAGATGCGCACATTATGAGTGTTTACATGTCTACTAAGGTGAAAGACCGATTCATCACTGAAAACAACACGATTCATAAACTCATAATCATGTTACAACATGTCGTTTGCGAAGTTGGCACGTAATTTGTGGTCTGCCGGCTTTAGAGCCTGTAATAACTGTAAACGTCAAGGACGTAGCTGTAAGCGTTTTCTTACAACTTTCCAAACGGTCGACGCAGGAAGTTGTAATTCACAACTAGCCTTCATAATTCAGGAAGGTCAGCTGGTAGCGAAGGCAGGTACACACGATCCTTGATGAAGCCCCAAAGGAAAAAATCGCATGGCGTTAGGTCGAGTGGGCTACGAGTGAATGACTCTCTCACTCGCTGAACAGACTCTTCACTTAATCCTGGTCGTCCCTTGCTCTTCCCTTTACAAAGGCAACCGGTGTCTTCAAACGTATGATACCATCTGCGAATGTTATTATCACTTGGAGGATCACAACCGAACTTAATGCGGAACGCACGTTGCACACTAACTACAGATTCTGTCTTTGCAAACTGCAAAAAAGCTTTCTGTTCACTAGTCGCCATCTTTGCTACTACCGCTGTCTAACGGATTGCGGCGAAACCATTGCAGTACATGCGCACTGGTGCCAACAAACAAAACTGTTTGAGTTGCTCTTTCATTTGTCATATAATGTATAACTGTAAGTTTCACATATTCAATATTATAAGGCGTTAAAACTCCGATATTCATTTGTAAACACCCTGTATTTAAGGAGACGCCATAGGGGCGGTTGCGCGAGATGGTGGCCGCGTGCAACTTCTAAATGATAGGACACCCGAGGCAGTATAGTGTCTGACCTTTGGTTATGTGAGACTAAAATTAAGATGGACCAGAAGCTCATGGTGATACATTGTTGCCTCAGGAGCTCACATTGTCAACTTATGAACTATCGGTTTGATCATCCTGAAATTCCAGAACAGAAGTGCTAGCCTTTGTTCTGTGTTCTAGGAGGTCAGCCTACAAGTGTTATTTAGTGCATCATCTTCCTCAGTGTGGGACTAACTCCCTGCACCTGGGTTAGGCGCAACTGCGTAAGATGTTAAGATGTCCACCCTACATTTACTCTTATGGGACCATATCTTTGCATCTGGGTGAGAGGCTACTGCGCAAGGTGGTGGTTGCACGAGATGGTGTCCGCGTGTAACTTGCTAGTGCTAGTACACCCGAGGCTAGATGTTTACTGGACAATGGTTATATGAGACTAAATTTAAGTAGATTGACCGGGAGATAATGGCAGCTCACAGTGTATAGCCCATATATAGCATGATCTGGTGTATAGGCACCATGGGGTCGTTCTGTTGTTCTCTGCAGCTTCAGCCAGACTGTGCTTCGGTGTTTCAGTGCACTGTGGTCTATCAGGTCCCCGAATGTCGTCTGGTACATTACCCTTCCCAGTGTGGACACCACTACGGGCCTCACAGTTTTGCTCTGGCGCTTCGGCCTCACCAGTGTGTTCTGGTTACGTGTTGTGATTTCCTAAGGCAGCCTTCTAGTTAAGGTCTATACGAATAGAGTATAGTAGTCGTCACGCGTAGCACACTGGTGACGCTGATACGCCAGAGCGATCCGTTGGGGCATATACACTAGATCATGCAGGGGAGGGTGAACAACCAGAGCACCTCGGTGACGCTATTGCAGAGGACTACAATGAGGAAGATGATGCACTAAATAACACTTGTAGGCTAATCTCCTAGAACACAATACAGAGGCTAATGGACTAGACTAGACATACACATGGACTAGACCAAACTGATCAAGGATAAAATGGGAAATCTGGACGAGGGGCTAATGCGCAAGAAGGCCGCTATACATAGGCTCTGATGGGACTCATTCCTTGCACCTGGGCTAAGGGCTACTGCGCAAGATGGTGGCTATATATAGGCTCTTACGGAGAAAGATGGCACAGTGGAGACATAGGAGATAAGTGGACGGAATAGGGGCTGATCGCAGGATGGAGGCCGCGTGCAACTTCCTAGTGTTAGGACACCCCAGAAAAGATGATTGCTGAACATTTTTTTGGGGTAAATTGATTTAGAAGGACCTGGAAAACACACGGGTAACCAGAACACACTGGTGAGGCCGAATCGCCAGAGGCAAACTGTGATGCCTGTGGGGCAGCCCACACTGGGGGGCTGATGTACCTAACCACACTCGGGACGCTTATACACCACAGGGCACTGTGGAGCTGACACGCCGCAACACACCGGAGGAGCTGCTTGACCATAGCTCAATGGGTGCTCCTACACTGGAGCATATCGGGGACACTGATGGGAGAGAGCGTACTGTTGAAGGCAATGCACTATATGACCTAATTGTGGATAATACGCCAGACCGCACTGTGGAGACTCATGCAGCAGATCGCACTGATGACACTGATGGAGAAGAGTAGGCTTTTGAAGACGATGCGCCAGGGCAAAAACCTGAGAGGCGTATTGAACAGACCATACTGGGAAGGGTATTCAGGCAGAGCATACTGGAAACGCTAATGCACGAGACAACGTTGGGAAGGCTCATCGAGAACACCTTGGGTAGCCTGAAACACCGAAGCACAGGTCGGGTTGAAGCTGCAGAGAACATCAGTTAGAACGAAGCACCATAGCACACTGGGAAGGGCGAAATACTGAAGGACAATAGAGACGAATACACATACGCACACCGATGAGACAGATGTTCTAGAGCACACTGGGCAATCTGTACAACCAGACCAAAGAGGAAGGCTGATGAACCAGTACACACTGGTGACGCCGATACGCCAGAACGACCGCTATACATTGGCTCTTATGGGACTAACTCCTTGCACCTGGGTTAGGCGCTACTTTGTAAGATGTCCACCCTACATTTACTCTTATGGGACTAACTCTTTGCACCTGGGTGAGGGGCTACTGCGCAAGGTGGTGGTTATACATAGGCTCTAATGGAGAAAGGTTGCGCGAGATGGTGTGGAGGACGATGGACTAGACCAAACTAAGGGAGGATAAAATGGGAAATCTGGACCAGGGGCTAATGCGCAAGAAGGCCGCTATACATAGGCTCTTATGGGACTCTCCCCTTGCACCTGGGCTAAGGGCTACTGCGTATAGACGCTATCTGCTGAAACTGCAAAGAACATCAGTTAGAACAATGCACCATAGCACACAGGGAAGGCTGAAATACTGATCAAACCAATAGTTCATAAGTTGACAATTTTGAGCTCCAGAGGCAGCTCCGTAGATATAGATCTATAAGAACAATGTATCATCATGAGCTTCTGGTCCATCTCCTTAATTATAGTCTCATATAACCAAAGGTCAGGCACTATACTGCCTCGGGTGTCCTAACACTTTGAAGTTGCACGCGGCCACCATCTCGCGCAACCGCCCCTATGCCATCTCCTTAAATACTATGTGCTAGTTTTCACCATAGGAGCCAGTGTATAGCCGCCATATGCTGAAGCTGCACATAACATCAGTTAGAACGATGCACCATAGCACACAGGGAAGGCTGAAATACTGAAGGACAGTCGGGACGATTATACATACGCACACCGATGAGACAGATGTTCTGGAGCACACTGGGCAAACTGGTGTACATCAAGACAACCTTGGTGACGCTATTGCAGAGGCTCACACTGAGGAAGCTCATTCACCAGATAAGTCTTGTGAGGCTGGTCTCCTAGAACACACTACAGAGGCTAACGCCTTATACCACAGTGTGGAGGGCGACGAACGGACGAGACCAAACTGGCGAGGGATACTAATTGAATTCTGAAACAGGGTTAATGCGCATGATGGCCGCTATACATTCTCTCTTATGGGACTAACACCTTGCACCTGAAGTAGGGGCTACTGCGCATGGTGGTCGCTATACATGGGCTCTTATGGGACTAACTCCTTGCACCTGGGCTAGTGGCTACTGCGCAACATGTCCATCCTGCATTGGCTCTTATGGGACCAACTCATCACCTGGGCTAGGGGCTACTGCCCAAGGTGGTGGTTATACATAGGCTCTAATGGAGAAAGGTTGATAGACCACAGTGCACTGAAACACGGAAGCACAGTAGGGCTCAAGCTCCAGAGAACAACAGAACGCCTCATTCGGAATATACACCAGATCATGCTATATATGGGCTATACAATGTGAGCTGCCATTGTCTCCCGGTCAATCTACTTAAATTTAGTCTCATATAACCATTGTTCAGTAAACATCTAGACTCGGGTGTCCTGTCACTTGGAAGTTGCACGCGGCCACCATCACGCGCAACCGCCCCTATGCCATCTCCTTAGTTATCCCCGTATTAGCCTGTGTATAGCCGCTATCTGCTGAAACTGCAGAGAACGTCAGTTAGAACGATGCACCATAGCAGACAGGGAAGGCTGAAATACTGAAGGACAGTAGGGACGATTACACATACGCACACCGATGAGACAGTTGTTCTAGAGCACACTGGGCAATCTGTACAACTAGATGAAGGAATGAGGCTGATGAACCAGTACACACTGGTGACGCCGATACGCCAGAACGACCCTATGAGGCCTATATCAGATCATGCTGGGGAGGGTGTACATCAAGACAACCTTGGTGACGCTATTGCAGAGGCTCACACTGAGGAAGCTCATGCACCAGATAAGTCTTGTGAGGCTGGTCTCCTAGAACACACTACAGAGGCTAACGCCTTATACCACAGTGTGGAGGGCGACGAACGGACGAGACCAAACTGGCGAGGGATAATAATTGAATTCTGAAACAGGATTAATGCGCATG
This sequence comes from Anabrus simplex, assembly GCF_040414725.1. Taxonomy (NCBI): domain Eukaryota; kingdom Metazoa; phylum Arthropoda; class Insecta; order Orthoptera; family Tettigoniidae; genus Anabrus; species Anabrus simplex. The sequence continues at coordinate 1,079,242 of NC_090271.1, forward strand.
ATGGCCGTTATTCATTCTCTCTTATGGGACTAACACCTTGCACTTGAAGTAGGGGCTACTGCGCATGGTGGTCGCTATACATGGGCTCTTATGGGACTAACTCATTGTACCTGGGCTAGTGGCTACTGCGGATGATGTCCACCCTACATTGGCTCTTATGGGACCAACTCTTTGCACCTGGGCTAGGGGCCACTGCCCAAGGTGGTGGTTATACATAGGCTTTAATGGAGAAAGTTTGCACGATATGGTGTCCGCGTGTAACTTCCTAGTGCTAGTACACCCGAGGCTAGATGTTTACTGAACTATGTTTATATGAGACTAAATATAAGTAGATTGACCGGGAGATCATATCAGCTCACATTCTATAGCCCATATATTGCATGATCTGGCGTATAGGCACCATGGGGTCGTTCTGTTGTTCTCTGCAGCTTCAGCCAGACTGTGCTTCGGTGTTTCAGTGCACTGTGGTCTATCAGGGCCCCGAATGTCGTCTGGTACATTAGCCTTCCTAGTGTGGACAGCTCTACGGGCCTCACCGTTTTGCTCTGGCGCTTCGGCATCACCGGTGTGTTCTGGTTACGTGTTGTGTTTTCCTAAGGCAGCCTTCTAGTTAAGGTCTATACGAATGGTTTATAGCAGTCGTCACGCATAGCACACTGGTGACGCCGATTCGCCAGAACGATTCTATGAAGCATATACAGTAGATCATGCTGGGGAGGGTGAACATCCAGAACACCTCAGTGACGCTATTGCAGAGGACCACACTGAGGAAGATGATGCACTAAATAACACTTGTAGGCTGATCTCCTAGAACACATACAGAGGGTAACACCTTAGACCAGCTTCCTCAATGTGAGCCTCTGCAATAGCGTCACAAAAGGTTCTCTGGATGATCACCCTCTCCAGCATGATCTGGTGTATACGCCTCATAGGTTCGTTCTGGCGTATCGGCGTCACCAGTGTGTACTGGTTCATCAGCCTTCCTCTTTGGTCAGGTGGTACATATTGCCCAGTGTGCTCTAGACCATCTGTCTCATCAGTGTCCGTTCGTCCTTCAATATTTCACTCTTCCCAGTGTGCTATGATGCGTCGTTCTAATTGATGTTCGCTGCAGCTTCAGCCCGACCTGTGCTTTGGTGTTTAGGCTACCCAGGTGTGCTCGATGAGCCTTCCCGTGCATTAGTGTTACCAGTATGCTCTGCCTGAATACCCTTCCCAGTATGGTCTGGTGAATATGCCACTCTGGTTTTTGCCCTGGCGCATCGTCTTCAGCAGCCTACTCTTGTCCATCAGTGTCAACATTGCGATCTGGTGCATGAGCCTCCTCAGTGCGGTCTGGTGTATTATCCACCCTAAGGTCATATAGTGCATCGCCTTCAACAGTGCGCTCTCTTCCATCAGTGTCCCCGATGTGCTCCGGTGTAGGAGCACCCAATGTGCTATGGTCAAGCAGCTCCTCCGGTGTGTTGCGGGGTGTCAGCTCCACACTGCCCTGTGGTGTATCAGCGCCCCGAGTGTGGTTAGGTACATCAGCCTTCCCAGTGTGGGCTGCCCTACATTCATCACAGTTTGCCTCTGGCGATTCGGCCTCACCAGTGTGTTCTGGTTACCCGTGTGTTTTCCAGGTCCATCTTATTCAATTTGCCCCATAGAACCAAATGTTCAGCAACCATCTTGTCTGGGGTGTCCTAGCACTAGGAAGTTGCACGCGGCCTCCATCCTGCGATCAGCCCCTATTCCGTCCCCTTATCTCCTATGTCTCCACTGTGCCATCTCTTTTTTTTTTTATTTTATTTTTTTTATTTCGGGGGGGCCCCCGAAGCCCGCTCCCCCCGCGTGACCATCGACTCAATCTACATGGCCTCCGACATGCTATTATTTCTAAGAAGAAGAAAGAGATAGCAGGGAGGAGTGGGAGGTGATGCAAGGAGTATCTGCCGGTTTCCGAGTCAGACTCGCTACCACGGCAAAGTTTGTGTTAAGGTATGGTATTGAAGGGTCAGGGAAAAACCACATAGGCAGAAAGAAGAAAGAGCCTACATGTAAAACCTGACATCTTTTGATAGCACATGCAAGGATGTGGGCTGGAAAAAGACCAGAGGTTATGTTAGTTAGGAACAGGTAACATGCACAAACATAAAACAATTCCTTGCAATTTTTGTTATTATGGGGATCAGTCCTTCTTGTCACTGCCGGGTCGGCTCAGGTCTGCTAGCGTCTGGGCTTTGGGCCACAGATTCGTCCCATTGTCCAGCAGCCAGCAGTCCCTGGTGCCAAGTCTCCTTTTGGAGAGGGGGGAATTAGAGCCAAGCCTTGCATGCAAGGGGCTATCTTCTTCCTCCTGTCGATGTCCCTCTATGCGGTGTTGTTTGAACACACTTGTCACTGCAGATCTAAAACTAAGATTATTAATAACATATGTATATACAAGTTCTCATTGGAGTGCCGGCTGTTTGCCTGCTCTCATGTCCAGCTTACAACCTAGATAGGAAAGAGATAACAGATAGATATTAGTGCTGTTTATAGGGCGCGGGCTGGTGTTCCGCTACCCATGTCTCTGTAGGGCGGCGGGGGTGGATTGACACGTCCTTGGCCGTCTGGCTGCGTTGCCGTCGTCTTCTTAAGTTGTACTTTTTGTCAATCTTCCTCGCCTGGTCCCTGGGTCTAGGACAGCTGAAACATATTTACATATTTACATAGTTGTCTGCAGTGTGTGGGTGTATGTGGTATATAGGTGTCAGCTTGGCGGGGGTGGGTTGGCTATCGGCCCCTCGCCCACCCAACCCTGTGGCTGAACAGAATGTGCTTCGGTGTAGGATACTTTTTGTACAGATCAACGTCGTAGCGTCCGATCCCGCTTATTAACGGGTTGATCTTATTACTCCATGACTTTCTGTACATGTTTAGTGTCTGTTTACGTATTTGGTGCCTTATTGAGCTGACTTTCGCAATACTGCGTAGTTGGCGTATTGGCGTGTCGAAAGGGAGTCTGGTCGCTGCTCGTAGGCATTTATTTTGTATTAATTCCAGCTTATCCAGGTTCGTCATTGCAGTGAACCCCCACGCTGGGGCTGCGTACATGATTATTGGTCTGATTAAGGCCTTATACATGTTTATGGCTACTTCCGTTTTAATACTGGACTTTTTGTTCAGTATAGGATATAGCTGGTTAAGTCGTATGTGTGCTTTTCTTTGAATATCATTGATGTGGTGTAGCATGGTGAGCTTTCTGTCTATGACTATATCTTCGTTGAAAAGTTTTAGCGCTTTTATGTTGACTGGTTTGCGTGTGAGTCTGTTCTCCTTAGTGAACAGCACTGCTTGGCACTTGTCAACATTGACCTTGATGCGCCATTTCGTTAGCCAAGGCTCGAGAGTTCTTAGTGCTACTTGGAGCCTCTTTCGAGCGCACGCTAGTTGTGGATGGTGAACTGAGATAGCGGTGTCATCGGCGTAGAGGTGTGTGGTAGTGAGTTCTGTCGTAGGCATGTCGTTTGTATACAGGACGAAGAGGATTGGGCCGATAAGGGACCCTTGGGCTACGCCCGCTCTAATCCTGCGAGTACTTGACAGCGTGTTATGTACGTCTACTTTGAACTCTCGGCCCTCCAGATAAGATTTAATAAGTCTTATATAGCCTGGGTGGAATTCGTGGTCTATTAAGTTTCGCTAGTAGGCCTTCGTGCCAGACTTTGTCAAATGCTTTCTGGATATCAAGGAAAACCGTTCCTGTGTCTCTTCGTTTGTTGAGACCTATGGTGGCTTGTTCTATGAATCGAGTGAGCAGTTGTGGGGCAGAATGTGCGTTCCTAAAGCCAAACTGCTCGATGCGAATTATACCTTATTCCTTGATATGCCCTATTAACCTTTTCAGTAGTATTTTCTCGAATACTTTACTGAGGGCGTCCAAAAGGCTGATGGGTCTGTAGTTGGGGTCTGACTTGTCTTTGCCTGGTTTCCAAATACGAGGATCCTAGCCCTTTTCCATTGTTCAGGGTAGTATTGTAGTCTGAACATTGCATTGAAGATGCTGGTAAGTAGTGTTAGGACTTTGTGAGTTAATTTCTTAATTATTATGTTCTGGATCTCGTCTGGGCCTGGCGCCTTCTTGGAGTTAAGATGACCTATATTTCGTGTATATTTGTCCTCTTAACCTCCGGCTTAGGTGCGTTTTCAAGGAATTCTGCTACCTTTGCCTCAGTTTGCCTGATGAAGGCTGGGTCAGATGGTATTTCGTTTGGGGTGAAAGCCGCCTCTATGGAGTCCGCTATGATTTCGGCTTTGTCACAGTTCTCATATACCGGGCCGTTAGGTCCCTTGATGGTAGGGATGTTGTGTGGTTCTCGCGTGAAGTGTCTCGCTAAGTTCCACACTGGCCTGGTGTTGGTGTCGAAAAGTTTGAGGTGGTTGTTCCACTTTTCCGACCTGTATTCGAGTAGTTGCTTTTGTATTTCCGTGTTTAGTTCGTTTTTCATCTCGCGGTCTTCGTCTCTGTGATGTCGAGCCCAGTTACGCCTGTGGCTGTTGCGTATTTTATGTGCGCTGGAATCTCGAAAAGAGGTGTTTCTGTGTGTTTGCTTAGCGGTATGCTCGCAGTTGTGGCTGTTTGAATTGCTTCTACGAGGGTTTTGACTGCTTCGTCAATTTGGGCTGTGCTGTCTATTTGCGTGCCTTCGCTTCCCTGTAGGAGTGTGTCTAGCTTGCGTTCGAAATTGCCCCAGTTGGCTGCTTTATAGTTGAGCCGGCGTCTGGGGTTTTTCTCATATTCCTCTGGGTTCGCATCTAGTGTAAATATCACTGGTTGGTGCCTCGACCGAAGGTCGTTCACTACCTTAATGCTATGCCTTTGAGGAATGTGCCATCTCTCTACCTAAGAGCCTATATATAGCCGCTATGTTGCGCACGTGCCCACGTGCTAGCTTCCTTTTGCTCACGAACCCCTGTGCTACCTTTCTCTATAAGAGCCTATGTATAGCCACCATCTTGCGCAGTAGCCCTTAGCCCAGGTGCAAGGAGAGAGAACTCCATTAGAGCCTATGTATAGCGGCCTTCTTGCGCATTAGCCCCTGGTCCAGATTTCCCATTTTATCCTTCATCAGTTTGGTCTAGTCCATCGTCCTCTACACTGTGGTCTAAGGTGTTAGCCTCTGTATTGTGTTCTAGGAGATCAGCCTATCAGTGTTATTTAGTGCATCATCTCCCTCTGCGTGGGCCTCTGCAATAGCGTCACCGAGGTGCTCTGGTTGTTCACCCTCCCAAGCATGATCTGGTGTATATGCCTCATAGGGTCGTACTGACGTATCGGCGTCCCCAGTGTGCTCTAGTATATCAGCCTCACTCCTTGGTCTTGTTGTACAGATTGCCCAGTGTGCTCTAGAACATCTGTCTCATCGGTGTGCGTATGTGTAATCGTCTCTACTGTCCTTCAGTATTTCAGCCTTCCCTGTGTGCTATGGTGCATCGTTCTAACTGATGTTCTGTGCTGCTTCAGGACATAGCGGTTATACACAGACTCCTATGAAGAAAACTAGCACATAGTATTTAAGGAGACGGCATAGGGGCGGTTGCGCGAGATGTTGGCCGCGTGCAATTTCCAAGTGATATGACACCCGAGGCAGTATCGTGCCCGACCTCTGGTTATATGAGACTAAATTTGAGGAGATGGACCAGAAGCTCATGGTGATACATTGTTCTTGTAGATGTATCTCTACGGAGCTGCCTCAGGAGCTCACATTGTCAACTTATGAACTATTGATTGAACGTCCTGAAATTCCAGAACAGAAGTGCTAGCCTTTGTACTGTGTTCTAGGAGGTCTGCCTACAAGTGTTATTTATTGCATCATCTTCCTCAGTGTGGTCCTCTGCAATAGCGTCACCGAGGTTCTCTGGTTGTTCACCCTCCCCAGCATGATCTAGTGTATATGCCTCATAGGATCGTTCTGGCGTATCGGCGTCACCAGTGTGCTATGCGTGAGGACTGCTATACTCTATTCGTATAGACCTTAACTAGAAGGCAGCCTTAGGAAAACACAACACGTAACAGGAACACACTGGTGAGGCCGAAGCGCCAAGCAAAACGGTGAGGCACGTAGAGCTGTCCACACTGGGAAGGCTAATGTACCAGACGACATTCGGGGACCTGATAGACCACAGTGCACTGAAACACCGAAGCACAGTCGGGCTGAAGTTGCAGACAACAACAGAACGTCCCCATGTGGCCTGTTTGAGTTGCTCTTTCATTTGACATTATTTTATAACTGTAAGTTTAATGTAATCAATATTATAAGGCGTTAAAACTCCGATAGTCATTTGTAAACACTCTGTACTATGTGCTAGTTTTCCCCATAGGAGCCCTTGTATAGCCGCTATCTGCTGAAGGTGCACAGAACATCACTGTTCTAGGAGATCAGCCTACAAGTATTATTTAGAGCATCATCTTCCTCAGTGTGGTCCTCTGCAATACCGTCACCAAGGTTGTCTGGATGTACACCCTCCCCAGCATAGGCCTCATAGGGTCGTTCTGGCGTATCGGCGTCACCAGTATGTACTGGTTCATCAGCCTTCCTCTTTGGTCTGGTGGTACAGATTGCCCAGTGTGCTCTAGAGCATCTGTCTCATCAGTGTGCGTTCGTCCTTCAATATTTCATTCTTCCCAGTGTGCTATGATGCGTCGTTCTAATTTATGTTCTCTGCAGCTTCAGCCCGACCTGTGCTTTGGTGTTTCAGGCTACCCAAGGTGTGCTCGATGAGCCTTCCCAACGTTGTCTCGTGCATTAGCGTTACCAGTATGCTCTGCCTGAATACCCTTCCCAGCATGGTCTGGTGAATATGCCTCTCACCTTTTTGCCCTGGTGCATCGTCTTCAGCAGCCTACTCTTCTCCATCAGTGTCATCAGTGCGATCTGGTGCATGAGCCTCCTCAGTGCGATCTGGTGTATTATCCACCCTAAGGTCATATAGTGCATCGCCTTCAACAGTGCGCTCTCTCGAATCAGTGTCAACGATGTGCTCCGGTGTAGGAGCACCCATTGAGCTATGGTCAAGCAGCTCCTCCGGTGTGTTGACGGGTGTCAGCTACACAGTGCCCTGTGGTGTATCAGCGCCCCGAGTGTGGTTAGGTACATCAGCCTTCCCAGTGTGGGCTGCCCTTCAGGCATCACAGTTTGCCTCTGGCGATTGGGCCTCACCGGTGTGTTCTGGTTACCCGTGTGCTTTGCAGGTCCATCTAATTCAATTTACCCCATAGAACCAACAATTCAGCAACCATCTTGTCTGGGATGTCCTAGCACTAGGAAGTTGCACGCGGCCTCCATCCAGCGATCAGCCCCTATTCCGTCCCCTTATCTCCTATGTCTCCACTCCGCCATCTTTCTCCATAAGAGCCTATATATAACCGCTATGTAGCGCACGTGGCCACGTGCTAGCTTCCTTTTGCTCACGAACCCCTGTGCTACCTTTCTCTATAAGAGTAAGCCACCATCTTGCGCAGTAGCCCTTAGCACAGGTGCAAGGAGATGGTCCCATAAGAGCCTATGTATAGCCGCCTTCTTGCGCATTAGCCCCTGGTCCATATTTCCCATTCTATCCTTCCTCAGTTTGGTCTAGTCCATCGTCCTCCACACTGTGGTCTAAGGTGTTATCTTCTGTATTGTGTTCTAGGAGATCAGCCTACAAGTGTTATTTAGTGCATCATCTTCCTCAGCGTGGTCCTCTGCAATAGCGTCACCGAGGTGCTCTGGTTGTTCACCCTCCCCAGCATGATCTGGAGTATATGTCTCATAGGGTCCTACTAGCGTATCGGCGTCCCAGGTGTGCTCTAGTATATCAGCCTCACTCCTTTTTCTAGTTGTACAGTTTGCCCAGTGTGCTCCAGAACATCTGTCTCATCGGTGTGCGTATGTGTGATCGTCCCTACTGTCCTTCAGTATTTCAGCCCTCCCTGTGGGCTATGGTGCATCGTTCTAACTGATGTTCTGTGCAGCTTCAGCAGATAGCGGCTATACACAGGCTCCTATGGGGAGAACTAGCACATAGTACAGGGTGTTTACAAATGAATATCGGAGTTTTAACGCCTTATAATATTGAATACATTAAACTTACAGTTATAAATTAAATGTCAAATGAAAGAGCAACTCAAACAGTTTTATTACGAACTTTACAAATGTTCAATGTGACTACCATTTGTTACACGGCATACATCAAGTCTATAGTAGAGTTCTGCCCAAACGTTATTAAGTGTGTCTTCAGTAATCTCAGCAACAGCTGCTTCAATCCGGTTTCTTAATTCAGGAAAGTCTGCTGGTAGCGGAGGCACGTACACACGATCCTTCATGAAGCGCCAAAGGAAAAAATCGCATGGCGTTAGGTCGGGAAAACGTGGAGGGCGTGCCAAGCAAGTCCTGCGGCCTATCCAGCGCTCGGGTACAGTGACGTTCAATCAATCGCGTACGTCGTTATGCCAGTGAGGTGGCGCACCATCTCGATGGAAAATGAAGTTCTCTGGCTCATTTTCTTCCAACTGAGGGAAGAGCCATTGCTCTAGTGTATCGAGGTAAGAAGTACCAGTTACAGTACGTTCACCATAAAAGAAAGGACCATAAACCTTTCGCCAGGATACGGCACAAAAGACATTCACTTTAGGAGAATCTCGTTGCAACTCGTAAGGATTTTCTGAGCCCCGGATGCGCACATTATGAGTGTTTACATGTCTACTAAGGTGAAAGACCGATTCATCACTGAAAACAACACGATTCATAAACTCATAATCATGTAACAACATGTCGTTTGCGAAGTTGGCACGTAATTTGTGGTCTGCCGGCTTTAGAGCCTGTAATAACTGTAAACGTCAAGGACTGGGCTGTAAGCGTTTTCTTACAACTTTCCAAACGGTCGACGCAGGAAGTTGTAATTCACAACTAGCCTTCAAAATTCAGGAAGGTCAGCTGGTAGCGAAGGCACGTACACACGATCCTTGATGAAGCCCCAAAGGAAAAAATCGCATGGCGTTAGGTCGAGTGGGCTACGAGTGAATGACTCTCTCACTCGCTGAACAGACTCTTCACTTAATCCTGGTCGTCCCTTGCTCTTCCCTTTACAAAGGCAACCGGTGTCTTCAAACGTATGATACCATCTGCGAATGTTATTATCACTTGGAGGATCACAACCGAACTGCGGAACGCACGTTGCACACTAACTACAGATTCTGTCTTTGCAAACTGCAAAAAAGCTTTCTGTTCACTAGTCGCCATCTTTGCTACTACCGCTGTCTAACGGATTGCGGCGAAACCATTGCAGTACATGCGCACTGGTGCCAACAAACAAAACTGTTTGAGTTGCTCTTTCATTTGTCATATAATGTATAACTGTAAGTTTAACATATTCAATATTATAAGGCGTTAAAACTCCGATATTCATTTGTAAACACCCTGTATTTAAGGAGACGGCATAGGGGCGGTTGCGCGAGATGGTGGCCGCGTGCAACTTCTAAATGATAGGACACCCGAGGCAGTATAGTGTCTGACCTTTGGTTATGTGAGACTAAAATTAAGATGGACCAGAAGCTCATGGTGATACATTGTTGCCTCAGGAGCTCACATTGTCAACTTATGAACTATCGGTTTGATCATCCTGAAATTCCAGAACAGAAGTGCTAGCCTTTGTTCTGTGTTCTAGGAGGTCAGCCTACAAGTGTTATTTAGTGCATCATCTTCCTCAGTGTGGGACTAACTCCCTGCACCTGGGTTAGGCGCTACTGCGTAAGATGTTAAGATGTCCACCCTACATTTACTCTTATGGGACCATATCTTTGCATCTGGGTGAGAGGCTACTGCGCAAGGTGGTGGTTGCACGAGATGGTGTCCGCGTGTAACTTGCTAGTGCTAGTACACCCGAGGCTAGATGTTTACTGGACAATGGTTATATGAGACTAAATTTAAGTAGATTGACCGGGAGATAATGGCAGCTCACAGTGTATAGCCCATATATAGCATGATCTGGTGTATAGGCACCATGGGGTCGTTCTGTTGTTCTCTGCAGCTTCAGCCAGACTGTGCTTCGGTGTTTCAGTGCACTGTGGTCTATCAGGTCCCCGAATGTCGTCTGGTACATTACCCTTCCCAGTGTGGACACCACTACGGGCCTCACAGTTTTGCTCTGGCGCTTCGGCCTCACCAGTGTGTTCTGGTTACGTGTTGTGTTTTCCTAAGGCAGCCTTCTAGTTAAGGTCTATACGAATAGAGTATAGTAGTCGTCACGCGTAGCACACTGGTGACGCCGATACGCCAGAGCGATCCGTTGGGGCATATACACTAGATCATGCAGGGGAGGGTGAACAACCAGAGCACCTCGGTGACGCTATTGCAGAGGACTACAATGAGGAAGATGATGCACTAAATAACACTTGTAGGCTAATCTCCTAGAACACAATACAGAGGCTAATACCTTAGACCACAGTGTGGAGGACGATGGACTAGACCAAACTGATCAAGGATAAAATGGGAAATCTGGACGAGGGGCTAATGCGCAAGAAGGCCGCTATACATAGGCTCTGATGGGACTCATTCCTTGCATCTGGGCTAAGGGCTACTGCGCAAGATGGTGGCTATATATAGGCTCTTACGGAGAAAGATGGCACAGTGGAGACATAGGAGATAAGTGGACGGAATAGGGGCTGATCGCAGGATGGAGGCCGCGTGCAACTTCCTAGTGTAAGGACACCCCAGAAAAGATGATTGCTGAACATTTTTTTGGGGTAAATTGATTTAGAAGGACCTGGAAAACACACGGGTAACCAGAACACACTGGTGAGGCCGAATCGCCAGAGGCAAACTGTGATGCCTGTGGGGCAGCCCACACTGGGGGGCTGATGTACCTAACCACACTCGGGACGCTTATACACCACAGGGCACTGTGGAGCTGACACGCCGCAACACACCGGGGGAGCTGCATGACCATAGCTCAATGGGTGCTCCTACACTGGAGCACATCGGGGACACTGATGGGAGAGAGCCTAATTGTGGATAATACGCCAGACCGCACTGTGGAGGCTCATGCAGCAGATCGCACTGATGACACTGATGGAGAAGAGTAGGCTTTATAAGACGATGCGCCAGGGCAAAAACCTGAGAGGCGTATTCAACAGACCATACTGGGAAGGGTATTCAGGCAGAGCATACTGGAAACGCTAATGCACGAGACAACGTTGGGAAGGCTCATCGAGAACACCTTGGGTAGCCTGAAACACCGAAGCACAGGTCGGGTTGAAGCTGCAGAGAACATCAGTTAGAACGAAGCACCATAGCACACTGGGAAGGGCGAAATACTGAAGGACAATAGAGACGAATACACATACGCACACCGATGAGACAGATGTTCTAGAGCACACTGGGCAATCTGTACAACCAGACCAAAGAGGAAGGCTGATGAACCAGTACACACTGGTGACGCCGATACGCCAGAACGACCGCTATACATTGGCTCTTATGGGACTAACTCCTTGCACCTGGGTTAGGCGCTACTTTGTAAGATGTCCACCCTACATTTACTCTTATGGGACCAACTCTTTGCACCTGGGTGAGGGGCTACTGCGCAAGGTGGTGGTTATACTTAGGCTCTAATGGAGAAAGGTTGCGCGAGATGGTGTGGAGGACGATGGACTAGACCAAACTAAGGGAGGATAAAATGGGAAATCTGGACCAGGGGCTAATGCGCAAGAAGGCCGCTATACATAGGCTCTTATGGGACTCTCCCCTTGCACCTGGGCTAAGGGCTACTGCGTATAGACGCTATCGGCTGAAACTGCAAAGAACATCAGTTAGAACAATGCACCATAGCACACAGGGAAGGCTGAAATACTGAAGGACAGTCGGGACGATTATACATACGCACACCGATGAGACAGATGTTCTGGAGCACACTGGGCAAACTGTACAACTAGACCAAGGAGTGAGGCTGAAATACTAGAGCACACTGGGGACGCCGATACGTCAGTACGACCCTATGAGGCATATACACCAGATCATGCTGGGGAAGGTGAACACCCAGAGCACCTCGGTGACGCTATTGCAGAGGACCACGCTGAGGATGATGATGCACTAAATATCACTTGTAGGCTGATCTCCTAGAACACAATACAGAGGCTAACACCTTAGAACACAGTGTGGAGACGAAGGACTAGACCAAATTGAGGAAGGATAAAATGGGAAATCTGTACCAGGGGCTAATGCGCAAGAAGGCCGCGATACATAGGCTCTTATGGGACTCTCTTTTTGCACCTGGTCTAAGGGCTACTGCGCAAGATGGTGGCTATACATAGGCTCTTATAGAGAAAGGTTGCACATGGGAGACATGGGAAATAAAGGGACAGAATAGCGGCTGATCGCAGGATGGAGGCCGTGTGCAACTTCCTAGTTATAGGACACCCCGGACAAGATGGTTGCTGAACATTTGGTTCTATGGGGTAAATTGAATTAGATGGACCAGGAAAATACACGGGTATCCAGAACACACTGGTGGGGCCGAAGCGCATGAGGCAAACTGTGATGCCTCTAGAGCAGCCCACACTGAGAAGGCTGATGTACAAAACCACACTCGGGGCGCTGATACTCCACAGGGCACTGTGGAGCTGACACCCCGCAGCACACCGGAGGAGCTTCTAACCTAAGTTCAATGTGTGCTCATACACCGGAGCAAATTGGGGACACTCATGGGGGAGAGCGCACTGTTGAAGGCGATGTACTATATGACCTTAGGGTGGATAATACACCAGACCGCACTGAGGAGGCTCATGCACCAGATTGCACTGATGACACTGATAGAGCAGAGCAGGGTGCTGAAGACGATGCGCCAGAGCAAAAGCCTGGGAGGCATATTCATCCATTGAGCTATGGTCAAGCAGCTCCTCCGGTGTGTTGCGGGGTGTCAGCTACACAGTGCCCTGTGGTGTATCAGCGCCCCGAGTGTGGTCAGGTACATCAGCCTTAACAGTGTGGGCTGCCCTACAGGCACCACAGTTTCCTTCTGGCGATTCAGCCGCACCAGTGTGTTCTGGTTACCCGTGTGTTTTGCAGGTCCATCTCATTCAATTTACCCCATAGAACCAAATGTTCAGCAACCATCTTGTCTGGGGTGTCCTAGCACTAGGAAGTTGCACGCGGCCTCCATCCTGCGATCAGCCCCTATTCCGTCCCCTTATCTCCTATGTCTCCACTGAGCCATCTTTCTCCATAAGAGCCTATATATAGCCGCTATGTTGCGCACGTGCCCACGTGCCAGCTTCCTTTTCCTCACGAACCCCTTTGCTACCTTTCTCTATAAGAGCCTATGTATAGCCACCATCTTGCGCAGTAGCCCTTAGCCCAGGTGCAAGGAGAGAGTCCCATAAGACCCTATGTATAGCGGCCGTCTTGCGAATTAGCCCCTGGTCCAGATTACCCATTTCATCTTTCCTCAGTTTGGTATAGTCCACCGTCCTACATACTGTGGTCTAAGGTGTTAGCCTCTGTATTGTGTTCTAGGAGATCAGCCTACAAGTGTTATTTAGTGCATCATCTTCCTCAGCGTGGTCCTCTGCAATAGCGTCACCGAGGTGCTCTGGTTGTTCACCCTTCCCAGCATGATCTGGTGTATATGCCTCATAGGGTCGTACTGGCGTATCGGCGTCCCCAGTGTGCTCTAGTATATCAGTCTCACTCCTTGGTCTGGTTGTACAGATGGCCCAGTGTGCGCTAGAACATCTGTCTCATCGGTGTGCGTATGTGTAATCGTCTCTACTGTACTTCAGTATTTCAGCCTTCCCTGTGTGCTATGGAGCATCGTTCTAACTGATGTTCTGTGCAGCTTCAGCAGATAGCGGCTATACACAGGCTCCTATGGGGAAAACTAGCACATAGTATTTAAGGAGATGGCATAGGGGCGGTTGCGCGAGATGGTGGCCGCGTGCAACTTCCAAGTGATAGGACACCCAAAGCAGTATAGTGTCTGACCTTTGGTTATATGAGACTAAAATTAAGGAGATGGACCTGAAGCTCATGATGATACATTGTTCTTATAGATCTATCTCTAAGGAGCTGCCCAGGAGTTCACATTGTCAACTTATGAACTATTGGTATGATCATCCTGAAATTTCAGAACTGAAGTGTTAGCCTTTGTACTGTGTTCTAGGAGATCAGTCTACAAGTGTTATTTAGTGCATCATCTTCCTCAGTGTGGTCCTCTGCAATAGTGTCACAGAGGTGCTCAGGATGTTCACCCTCCCCAGAATGATCTGGTGTATAAGCCTCATAGAATCGTTTAGGCGTATCGGCGTCGCCAGTGTGCTATGAGCGACGACTGCTATACTCTATTCGTATAGACCTTAACTAGAAGGCTGCCTTAGGAAAACACAACACGTAACCAGAACACACTGGTGAGGACGAATCGCCGGAGCAAAACTGTGAGGCCCGTAGAGCTGTCCACACTGGGAAGGCTAATGTACCAGACGACATTCGGGGACCTGATAGACCACAGTGCACTGAAACACCGAAGCACAGTCGGGCTGAAGCTGCTAGAACAACAGAACGACCCCATGGGGCCTATACACCAGATCATGCTATATATGGTCTATACAATGTGAGCTGCCTATATCTCCCGGTCAATCTACTTAAATTTAGTCTCATATAACCATTGTTCAGTTAACATCTAGGTGCAAGGAGTTAGTCCCATAAGAGAGAATGTATAGCGGCCGTCTTGCGCATTAACCCTTTTCCCGAATTCAATATTATCCCTCCCCAGTTTGGTCCCGTCCGCCGTCGCCATCCACACTGTGGTATAAGGCGTTAGCCTCTGTAGTGTGTTCTAGGAGACCCGCCTCACAAGGGTTATCTGGTGCATCAGCTTCCTCAGTGTGAGCCTCTGCAATAGCGTCAAAAAGGTTCTCTGGATGATCACCCTCCCCAGCATGATCTAGTGTATAGGGCTCATAGGGTCGTTCTGGCGTATCGGCGTCACCAGTGTGCACTGATTCATCAGCCTTCCTCTTTGGTCTGGTGGTACAGATTGCCCAGTGTGCTCTAGAGCATCTGTCTCAACTGTGTGCGTTCGTCCTTCAATATTTCACTCTTCCCAGTGTGCTATGATGCGTCGTTCTAATTGATGTTCTCTGCAGCTTCAGCCCGACCTGTGTTTTGGTGTTTCAGGCTACCCAGGTGTGCTCGATGAGCCTTCCCAATGTTGTCTCGTACATTAGCGTTACCAGTATGCTCTGCCTGAATACCCTTCCCAGTATGGTCTGGTGAATATGCCTCTCAGGTTATTGCCCTGGCGCATCGTCTTCAGCACCCTGCTCTGCTCTATCAGTGTCATCAGTGCGATCTGGTGCATGAGCCTCCTCAGTGCGGTCTGGTGTATTATCCACCCTAAGGTGCTACAGTGCGCTCTCTCCCATCAGTGTCCCCAATGTGCTCCGGTGTATGAGCACCCATTGAACTATGGTTAGCAGCTCCCCCTGTGTGCTGCGGGGTGTCAGCTCCACAGTGCCCTGTGGAGTATCAGCGCCCCGAGAGTGGTTTTGTACATCAGCCTTCCCAGTGGGGGCTGCACTAGAGGCATCACAGTTTGCCTCTGGCGCTTCGGCCCCACAAGTGTATTGTGGTTACCCGTGTATTTTCCTGGTCCATCTACTTCAATTTACCCCATAGAACCAAATATTCAGCAACAATCTTGTCTGGGGTGTCCTAGCACTAGGAAGTTGCACGCGGCCTCCATCCTGCGATCAGCCCCTATTTTGTCCCTTTATTTCCCATGTCTCCCCAGTGCCATCTTTCTCCATAAGAGCCAATGTATAGCCACAATGTTGCGCACGTGCCCACGTGCAAGCTTCCTCTATAAGAGCCTAAGTATAGCCGCTCTTTTGCTCTCGAACCCCTGTGCTACCTTTCTCTATAAGAGCCTATGTATAGCCACCATCTTGCGCAGTAGCCCTTAGCCCAGGTGCAAGGAGAGAGTCCCATCGCGGCTTTCTTGCGCATTAGCCCCTGGTCCAGATTTCCCATTTTATCCTTCCTCAGTTTGGTCTAGTCCATCGTCCTCCACACTGTGGTCTAAGGTGTTAGCCTCTGTATTGTGTTCCAGGAGATCAGCCTACAAGTGTTATTTAGTGCATCATCTTCTTCAGTGTGGTCCTCTGCAATAGCGTACCAAGGGGCTCTGGTTGTTCACCAACCCCAGCATGACCTTGTTTATCTGCCTTATAGGATCCTTCTGGCGTAACGGCGTCACCAGTGTGCTGTGCGTGACGACTGCTATACTCTATTCGTATAGACCTTAACTAGAAGGCTGCCTTAGGAAAACACCACACGTAACCAGAACACACTGGTGAGGCCGAAGCTCCAGAGCAAAACTGTGAAGTCCGTAGAGCTGTCCACACTGGGAAGGCTAATGTACCAGACGACAATCGGGGCCCTGATAGACCACAGTGCACTGAAACACCGAAGCACAGTCGGGCTGAAGCTGCAACACAACAACAGAACGACCCCATGTGGCCTATACACCAGATCATGCTGCGGAGGGTGAACAACCATAGCACCTTGGTGTCGCTATTGCAGAGGATCACATTGAGGAAGCCGATGCTCTAAATAACACTTATGAGGCTGATCACCTAGAACACACTACAGAGGCTAACATCTTATACCACAGTGTGGAGGGAATGGACTACACCAAAATGGGGAGGATAAAAAAAATGAATTTTGGAACAGGGGGTAATGCGCAAGATGGCCGCTATACATGTGCTCTTATGGGACTAAATCCTTGCACCTGGGCTTGGGGCTACTGCGCAAGCCATATACGGGCCATACAATGTGTGCTGCCAATATCTCCCGGTCAATCTACCTAAAATTTAGTCTCATATAACCATTGTTCAGCAAACATCTAGGTGCAAGGAGTTAGTCCCATAAGAGAGAATGTATAGCGGCCGTCTTGCGCATTAACCCTTTTCCCGAATTCAATATTATCCCTCCCCAGTTTGGTCCCGTCGGTCCGTCGCCATCCACACTGTGGTATAAGGCGTTAGCCTCTGTAGTGTGTTCTAGGAGACCCGCCTCACAAGGGTTATCTGGTGCATCAGCTTCCTCAGTGTGAGCCTCTGCAATAGCGTCAAAAAGGTTCTCTGGATGATCACCCTCCCCAGCATGATCTGGTGTATAGGGCTCATAGGGTCGTTCTGGCGCATCGGCGTCACCAGTGTGCACTGGTTCATCAGCCTTCCTCTTTGGTCTGGTGGTACAGATTGCCCAGTGTGATCAAGAACATCTCTCTCATCAGTGTGCGTTCGTCCTTCAATATTTCACTCTTCCCAGTGTGCTATGATGCGTCGTTCTAATTGATGTTCTCTGCAGCTTCAGCCCGACCTGTGCTTTGGTGTTTCAGTGCATTGTGGTCTATCAGGTCCCGGAATGTCGCCTTCCCAGTGTGGACAGCTCTATGGACCTCACAGTTTTGCTCTGGCGCTTCGGCCTCACAAGTGTGTTCTGGTTACGTGTTGTGTTTTCCTAAGGCAGCCTTCTAGTTAAGGTCTATACGAATAGAGTATAGCAGTCGTCACGCATAGCACACTGTTGACGCCGATACGCCAGAACGATTGTATGAGGCATATACACTAAATCATACTGGGGAGGATAAGCAGCTCCCCCGGTGTGCTGCGGGGAGTCAGCTCCACAGTGCCCTGTGGAGTATCAGCGCCCCGAGTGTGGTTTTGTACATCAGCCTTCCCAGTGTGGGCTGCTCTAGAGGCATAACAGTTTGCCTCTGGCGCTTCGGCCTCACCAGTGTGTTCTGGTTACCCGTGTGTTTTCCTGGTCCATCTAATTCAATTTACCCCATAGAACCAAATGTTCAGCAACCATCTTATCTGGGGTGTCCTAGCACTAGGAGTTGCGTGCAGCCTCCATCCTGCGATCAGCCCCTATTCCGTCCCCTTATCTCCAATGTCTCCCCGGTGCCATCTTTCTCCATAAGAGCCTATGTATAGCCGCTATGTTGCGCACGTGCCCACGTGCAAGCTTCCTCTAAAAGAGCCTAGGTATAGCCGCTCTAGTGCTCACGAACCCCTGTGCTACCTTTCTCTATATGAGCCTATGTATAGCCACCATCCTGCGCAGTAGCCCTTAGCCCAGGTGCAAGGAGAGAGTCCCATCAGAGCCTATGTATAGCGGCCTTCATGCGCATTAGACCCTGGTGCAGATTTCCCATTTTATCCTTCCTCAGTTTGGTCTAGTCCATCGTCCTCCACACTGTGGTCTAAGGTTTTAGCCTCTGTATTGTGTTCTAGGAGATCAGCCTACAAGTGTTATTTAGTGCATCATCTTCCTCAGTGTGGTCCTCTGCAATAGCGTCACCGAGGTGCTCTGGTTGTTCACCCTCCCCAGCATGATCTGGTGTATATGCCTAGTAGGGTCGTACTGGGGTATCGGCGTCGCGAGTGTGCTCTAGTATATCAGCCTCACTCCTTGGTCTAGTTGTACAGAGCGCCCAGTGTGCTCTAGAACATCTGTCTCATCGGTGTGCGTATGTGTAATCGTACCTACTGTCCTTCAGTATTTCAACCTTCCCTGTGTGCTATGGTGCATCGTTCTAACTGATGTTATGTGCAGCTTCAGCATATGGCGGCTATACACTGGCTCCTATGGTGAAAACTAGCACATAGTATTTAAGGAGATGGCATAGGGGCGGTTGCGCGAGATGGTGGCCGCGTGCAACTTCAAAGTGTTAGGACACCCGAGGCAGTATAGTGCCTGACCTTTGGTTATATGAGACTAAAATTAAGGAGATGGACCAGAATATCATGATAGTACATTGTTCTTATAGATCTATATCCACGGAGCTGCCTCTGGAGCTCAAAATTGTCAACTTATGAACTATTGGTTTGATCATCCTGAAATTCGAGAACAGAAGTGTTAGCCTTTGTACTGTGTTCTAGGAGATTAGCCTACAAGTGTTATTTAGTGCATCATCTTCCTCAGTGTAGTCCTCTGCAATAACGTCACCGAGGTGCTCTGGTTGTTCACTCTCCCCTGCATGATCTAGTGTATATGCCCCAACGGATCGTTCTGGCGTATCGGCGTCACCAGTGTGCTATGCGTGACGACTGCTATACTCTATCCGTATAGACCTTAACTGGAAGGCTGCCTTAGGAAAACACAACACGTAACCAGAACACACTGATGAGGCCGAAGCTCCAGAGCAAAACTGTGAGGCCCGTAGAGCTGTCCACACTGGGAAGGCTAATGTACCAGACGACATTCGGGGCCCTGATAGACCACAGTGCACTGAAACACCGAAGCACAGTCGGGCTGAAGCTGCAACACAACAAAAGAACGACCCCATGTGGCCTATACACCAGATCATGCTGCGGAGGGTGAACAACCATAGCACATTGGTGTCGCTATTGCAGAGGATCACATTGAGGAAGCCGATGCTCAAAATAACACTTATGAGGCTGATCACCTAGAACACACTACAGAGGCTAACATCTTATACCACAGTGTGGAGGGCAATGGACTACACCAAAATGGGGAGGATAAAAAAAATGAATTTTGGAACAGGGGGTAATGCGCAAGATGGCCGCTATACATGTGCTCTTATGGGACTAAATCCTTGCACCTGGGCTTGGGGCTACTGCGCAAGCCATATACGGGCCATACAATGTGTGCTGCCAATATCTCCCGGTCAATCTACCTAAATTTAGTCTCATATAACCATTGTTCAGCAAACATCTAGGTGCAAGGAGTTAGTCCCATAAGAGAGAATGTATAGCGGCCGTCTTGCGCATTAACCCTTTTCCCGAATTCAATATTATCCCTCCCCAGTTTGGTCCCGTCGGTCCGTCGCCATCCACACTGTGGTATAAGGCGTTAGCCTCTGTAGTGTGTTCTAGGAGACCCGCCTCACAAGGGTTATCTGGTGCATCAGCTTCCTCAGTGTGAGCCTCTGCAATAGCGTCAAAAAGGTTCTCTGGATGATCACCCTCCCCAGCATGATCTGGTGTATAGGGCTCATAGGGTCGTTCTGGCGCATTGGCGTCACCAGTGTGCACTGGTTCATCAGCCTTCCTCTTTGGTCTGGTGGTACAGATTGCCCAGTGTGATCTAGAACATCTCTCTCATCAGTGTGCGTTCGTCCTTCAATATTTCACTCTTCCCAGTGTGCTATGATGCGTCGTTCTAATTGATGTTCTCTGCAGCTTCAGCCCGACCTGTGCTTTGGTGTTTCAGTGCATTGTGGTCTATCAGGTCCCGGAATGTCGCCTTCCCAGTGTGGACAGCTCTATGGACCTCACAGTTTTGCTGTGGCGCTTCGGCCTCACAAGTGTGTTCTGGTTACGTGTTGTGTTTTGCTAAGGCAGCCTTCTAGTTAAGGTCTATACGAATAGAGTATAGCAGTCGTCACGCATAGCACACTGTTGACGCCGATACGCCAGAACGATTGTATGAGGCATATACACTAGATCATACTGGGGAGGGTAAGCAGCTCCTCCGGTGTGCTGCGGGGAGTCAGCTCCACAGTGCCCGAGTGTGGTTTTGTACATCAGCCTTCCCAGTGTGGGCTGCTCTAGAGGCATAACAGTTTGCCTCTGGCGCTTCGGCCTCACCAGTGTGTTCTGGTTACCCGTGTGTTTTCCTGGTCCATCTAATTCAATTTACCCCATAGAACCAAATGTTCAGCAACCATCTTATCTGGGGTGTCCTAGCACTAGGAGTTGCGTGCAGCCTCCATCCTGCGATCAGCCCCTATTCCGTCCCATTATCTCCAATGTCTCCCCGGTGCCATCTTTCTCCATAAGAGCCTATGTATAGCCGCTATGTTGCGCACGTGCCCACGTGCAAGCTTCCTCTAAAAGAGCCTAGGTATAGCCGCTCTAGTGCTCACGAACCCCTGTGCTACCTTTCTCTATATGAGCCTATGTATAGCCACCATCCTGCGCAGTAGCCCTTAGCCCAGGTGCAAGGAGAGAGTTCCATCAGAGCCTATGTATAGCGGCCTTCATGCGCATTAGACCCTGGTGCAGATTTCCCATTTTATCCTTCCTCAGTTTGGTCTAGTCCATCGTCCTCCACACTGTGGTCTAAGGTTTTAGCCTCTGTATTGTGTTCTAGGAGATCAGCCTACAAGTGTTATTTAGTGCATCATCTTCCTCAGTGTGGTCCTCTGCAATAGCGTCACCGAGGTGCTCTGGTTGTTCACCCTCCCCAGCATGATCTGGTGTATATGCCTAGTAGGGTCGTACTGGGGTATCGGCGTCGCCAGTGTGCTCTAGTATATCAGCCTCACTCCTTGGTCTAGTTGTACAGAGCGCCCAGTGTGCTCTAGAACATCTGTCTCATCGGTGTGCGTATGTGCAATCGTACCTACTGTCCTTCAGTATTTCAGCCTTCCCTGTGTGCTATGGTGCATCGTTCTAACTGATGTTATGTGCAGCTTCAGCATATGGCGGCTATACACTGGCTCCTATGGTGAAAACTAGCACATAGTATTTAAGGAGATGGCATAGGGGCGGTTGCGCGAGATGGTGGCCGCGTGCAACTTCAAAGTGTTAGGACACCCGAGGCAGTATAGTGCCTGACCTTTGGTTATATGAGACTAAAATTAAGGAGATGGACCAGAAGCTCATGATGATACATTGTTCTTATAGATCTATATCTACGGAGCTGCCTCTGGAGCTCAAAATTGTCAACTTATGAACTATTGCTTTGATCATCCTGAAATTCGAGAACAGAAGTGATAGCCTTTGTACTGTGTTCTAGGAGATTAGCCTACAAGTGTTATTTAGTGCATCATCTTCCTCAGTGTAGTCCTCTGCAATAACGCCACCGAGGTGCTCTGGTTGTTCACTCTCCCCTGCATGATCTAGTGTATATGCCCCAACGGATCGTTCTGGCGTATCGGCGTCACCAGTGTGCTATGCGTGACGACTGCTTAACTGGAAGGCTGCCTTAGGAAAACACAACACGTAACCAGAACACACTGATGAGGCCGAAGCGCCAGAGCAAAACTGTGAGGCCCGTAGAGCTGTCCACACTGGGAAGGCTAATGTACCAGACGATATTCGGGGACCTGATAGACCACAGTGCACTGAAACTCCGAAGCACAGTCGGGCTGAAGCAGCAGAGAACAACAGAACGACCCCATGGGGCCTATACACCAGATCATGCTATATATGGGCTATACAATGTGGCTGCCATTATCTCCCGGTCAAACTACTTAAATTTAGTCTCATATAACCATTGTTCAGTAAACATCTAGGTGCAAGGAATTAGTCCCATAAGAGAGAATGTATAGCGGCCGTCTTGCTCATTAACCCTTTTCCCGAATTCAATATTATCCCTCCTCAGTTTGGTCCCGTCCGCCGTCGCCATCCACACTGTGGTATAAGGCGTTAGCCTCTGTAGTGTGTTCTAGGAGACCCGCCTCACAAGGGTTATCTGGTGCATCAGCTTCCTCAGTGTGAGCCTCTAATAGCGTCAAAAAGGTTCTCTGGATGATCACCGTCCCCAGCATGATCTAGTGTATAGGGCTCATAGGGTCGTTCTGGCGTATCGGCGTCACCAGTGTGCACTGGTTCATCAGCCTTCCTCTTTGGTCTGGTGGTACAGATTGCCCAGTGTGCTCTAGAGCATCTGTCTCATCAGTGTGCGTTCGTCCTTCAATATTTCACTCTTCCCAGTGTGCTATGATGCGTCGTTCTAATTGATGTTCTCTGCAGCTTCAGCCCGACCTCTGCTTTGGTGTTTCAGGCTACCCTGGTGTCCTCGATGAGCCTTCCCAACGTTGTCTCGTGAATTAACGTTACCAGTATGCTCTGCCTGAATACCCTTCCCAGTATGGTCTGGTGAATATGCCTCTCAGGTTTTTGCCCTGGCGCATCATCTTCAGCAGCCTACTCTTCTCCATCAGTGTCATCAGTGCGATCTGGTGCATGAGCCTCCCCAGTGCGATCTGGTGTATTATCCACCCTAAGGTCATATAGTGCATCGCCTTCAACAGTGCGCTCTCTCCCATCAGTGTCCCCGATGTGCTCCGGTGTAGGAGCACCCATTGAGCTATGGTCAAGCAGCTCCTCCGGTGTGTTGCGGGGTGTCAGCTCCACAGTGCCCTGTGGTGTATCAGCGCCCCGAGTGTGGTTAGGTACATCAGCCTTCCCAGTGTGGGCTGCCCTACAGGCATCACAGTTTCCTTCTGGCGATTCAGCCGCACCAGTGTGTTCTGGTTACCCGTGTGTTTTGCAGCTCCATCTCATTCAATTTACCCCATAGAACCAAATGTTCAGCAACCATCTTGTCTGGGGTGTCCTAGCACTAGGAAGATGCACGCGGCCTCCATCCTGCGATCAGCCCCTATTCCGTCCCCTTATCTCCTATGTCTCCACTCAGCCATCTTTCTCCATAAGAGCCTATATATAGCCGCTATGTTGCGCACGTGCCCACGTGCCAGCCTCCTTTTCCTCACGAACCCCTTTGCTACCTTTCTCTATAAGAGCCTATGTATAGCCACCATCTTGCGCAGTAGCCCTTAGCCCAGGTGCAAGGAGAGAGTCCCATAAGACCCTATGTATAGCGGCCGTCTTGCGCATTAGCCCCTGGTCCAGATTACCCATTTCATCTTTCCTCAGTTTGGTATAGTCCATCGTCCTACATACTGTGGTCTAAGGTGTTAGCCTCTGTATTGTGTTCTAGGACATCAGCCTACAAGTGTTATTTAGTGCATCATCTTCCTCAGCGTGGTCCTCTGCAATAGCGTCACCGAGGTGCTCTGGTTGTTCACCCTCCCCAGCATGATCTGGTGTATATGCCTCATAGGGTCGTACTGGCGTATCGGCGTCCCCAGTGTGCTCTAGTATATCAGTCTCACACCTTGGTCTGGTTGTACAGATGGCCCAGTGTGCGCTAGAACATCTGTCTCATCGGTGTGCGTATGTGTAATCGTCTCTACTGTACTTCAGTATTTCAGCCTTCCCTGTGTGCTATGGAGCATCGTTCTAACTGATGTTCTGTGCAGCTTCAGCAGATAGCGGCTATACACAGGCTCCTATGGGGAAAACTAGCACATAGTATTTAAGGAGATAGCATAGGGGCGCTTGCGCGAATTGGTGGCCGCGTGCAACTTCCAAGTGATAGGACACCCAAAGCAGTATAGTGCCTGACCTTTGGTTATATGAGACTAAAATTAAGGAGATGGACCAGAAGCTCATGATGATACATTGTTCTTATAGATCTATCTCTAAGGAGCTGCCCAGGAGTTCACATTGTCAACTTATAAACTATTGGTATGATCATCCTGAAATTGCAGAACTGAAGTGTTAGCCTTTGAACTGTGTTCTAGGAGATCAGTCTACAAGTGTTATTTAGTGCATCGTCTTCCTCAGTGTGGTCCTCTGCAATAGTGTCACAGAGGTGCTCAGGATGTTCACCCTCCCCAGAATGATCTAGTGTACATGCCTCATAGAATCGTTTAGGCGTATCGGCGTCGCAAGTGTGCTATGCGCAAGTGTGCTATTCGTATAGACCTTAACTAGAAGGCTGCCTCAGGAAAACACAACACGTAACCAGAACACACTGGTGAGGCCGAAGCGCCGGAGCAAAACTGTGAGGCCCGTAGAGCTGTCCACACTGGGAAGGCTAATGTACCAGACGACATTCGGGGACCTGATAGACCACAGTGCACTGAAACTCCGAAGCACAGTCGGGCTGAAGCTGCAGAGAACAACAGAACGACCCCATGGGGCCTATACACCAGATCATGCTATATATGGTCTATACAATGTGAGCTGCCTATATCTCCCGGTCAATCTACTTAAATTTAGTCTCATATAACCATTGTTCAGTAAACATCTAGCCTCGGGTGTACTAGCACTAGGAAGTTGTACGCGGACACCATCTCGCGCAACCTTTCTCCATTAGAGCCTATGTATAACCACCCCCTTGCGCAGTAGACCCTCACCCAGGTGCAAAGAGTTGGTCCCATAAGAGTAAATGTAGGGTGGACATCTTACGCAGTAGCGCCTAACCCAGGTGCAAGGAGTTAGTCCTATAAGAGCCAATGTATAGCGACCACCATAATTAGTAGTCCCTACGTCAGGTGCAAGGTGTTAGTCCCATAAGAGAGAATGTATAGCGGCCATCATGCGCATTAACCCTGTTCAGAATTCAATTATCATCCCTCGCCAGTTTGGTCTCGTCCGTTCGTCGCCCTCCACTCTGTGGTATAGGGCGTTAGCCTCTGTAGTGTGTTCTAGGAGACCAGCCTCACAAGACTTATCTGGTGCATGAGCTTCCTCAGAGTGAGCCTCTGCAATAGCATCACCAAGGTTGTCTGGATGTACACCCTCCCCAGCATGATCTGGTGTATAGGCCTCATAGGGTCGTTCTGGCGTATCGGCGTCACCAGTGTGTACTGGTTCATCAGCCTTCCTCTTTGGTCTGGTGGTACAGATTGCCCAGTGTGCTCTAGAGCATCTGTCTCATCAGTGGGCGTTTGTCCTTCAGTATTTCGCCCTTCCCAGTGTGCTATGGTGCATCGTTCCAACTGATGTTCTCTGCAGCTTCAGCCCGACCTGTGCTTAGGTGTTTCAGGCTACCCAGGTGTGGTCGTTGAGCCTTCCCGATGTTGTCTCGTGCATTAGCATTACCAGTATGCTCTGCCAGAATACCATTCCCAGTAAGGTTTGGTGAATATGCCTCCCAGGCTTTTGCACTGGCGCATCGTCTTCAGCACCCTGCTCTGCTCTATCAGTGTCATCAGTGCAATCTGGTGCATGAGCCTCCTCAGTGCAGTGACCCTAAGGTCATATAGTACATCGCCTTCAACAGTGCGCTCTCTCCCACGAGTGTCCCCAATGTTCATCGGTGTATGAGCACACATTGAACTTAGGTTAGAAGCTCCTCCGGTGTGCTGCGGGGTGTCAGCTCCACAGTGCCCTGTGGAGTATCAGCGCCCCGAGTGTGGTTTTGTACATCAGCCTTCCCAGTGTGGGCTGTTCTAGAGGCAACCATCTTGCCGGGGTGTCCTATCACTAGGAAGTTGCATGCGGCCTCCATCCTGCGATCAGCCCCTATTCCGTCCCTTTATTTCCCATGTCTCCCATGTGCAACCTTTCTCCATAACAGCCTATGTATAGCCACCATCTTGCGCAGTAGCCCTTAGCCCAGGTGCAAGGAGAGAGTCCCATAAGAGCCTATGTATAGCGGCCTTCTTGCGCATTAGCCCCTGGTCCAGATTTCCCATTTCACCCTTCCTCAGTTTGGTATAGTCCATCGTCCTCCACACTGTGGTCTAAGGTGTTAGCCTCTGTATTGTGTTCTAGGAGATCAGCCTACAAGTGTTATTTAGTGCATCATCTTCCTCTGCGTGGTGCTGTGATATTGTCACCGAGGTGCCATGGTTGTACACCCTCCCCAGCATGATCTGGTGTATATGCCTCATAGGGTCGTACTGGCGTATCGGCGTCCCCTGTGTGTTCAGTATATCAGCCTCAATCCTTGGTCTGGTTGTACAGATTGCCCAGTGTGCTCTAGAACATCTGTCTCATCGGTGTGCGTATGTGTAATCGTCTCTATTGTCCTTCAGTATTTCGCCCTTCCCAGTGTGCTATGGTGCTTCGTTCTAACTGGTGTTCTCTGCAGCTTCAGCCCGACCTGTGCTTCGGTGTTTCAGGCTACCCAAGGTGTTCTCGCTAAGCCTTCCCAACGTTGTCTCGTCCATTAGCGTTTCCAGTATGCTCTGCCTGAATACCCTTCCCAGTAAGGTCTGTTGAATATGCCTCTCAGGTTTTTGCCCTGGCGCATAGTCTACAGCAGCCTACTCTTCTCCATCAGTGTCATCAGTGCGATCTGCTGCATGAGCCTCCACAGTGCGGTCTGGCGTATTATCCACCCTAAGGTCATATAGTGCATCGCCTTCAACAGTACGTTCTCTCCCATCAGTGTCCCCGATGTGCTCCGGTGTAGGAGCTATGGTCAAGCAGCTCCTCCGGTGTGTTGCGGGGTGTCAACTCCACAGTGCCCTGTGGTGTATCAGCGCCCCGAGTGTGGTTAGGTACATCAACCTTCCCAGTGTGGGCTGGCCTACAGGCATCACAGTTTGCCTCTGGCGATTCGGCCTCACCAGTGTGTTCTGGTTACCCGTGTGTTTTCCATGTCCATCTAATTCAATTTACCCCAGCCTCAGCAGATAGCTGCTATACGCAGTAGCCCTTAGCCCAGGTGTAAGGAGAGAGTCCCATAAGAGCCTATGTATAGCGGCCTACTTGCGCATTAGCCCATGGTCCATATTTCCCATTCTATCCTTCCTCAGTTTGGTCTAGTCCATCGTCCTCCACACTGTGGTCTAAGGTGTTATCTTCTGTATTGTGTTCTAGGATATCAGCCTACAAGTGTTATTTAGTGCATCATCTTCCTCAGCGTGGTCCTCTGCAATAGCGTCACCGAGGTGCTCTGGTTGTTCACCCTCCCCAGCATGATCTGGAGTATATGCCTCATAGGGTCCTACTGGCGTATCGGCGTCCCCAGTATGCTCTAGTATATCAGCCTCACTCCTTTTTCTAGTTGTACAGTTTGCCCAGTGTGCTCCAGAACATCTGTCTCATCGGTGTGCGTATGTGTAATCGTCCCTACTGTCCTTCAGTATTTCAGCCCTCCCTGTGGGCTATGGTGCATCGTTCTAACTGATGTTCTGTGCAGCTTCAGCAGATAGCGGCTATACACAGGCTCCTATGGGGAGAACTAGCACATAGTACAGGGTGTTTACAAATGAATATCGGAGTTTTAACGCCTTATAATATTGAATACATTAAACTTACAGTTATAAATTAAATGTCAAATGAAAGAGCAACTCAAACAGTTTTATTACGAACTTTACAAATGTTCAATGTGACTACCATTTGTTACACGGCATATATCAAGTCTATAGTAGAGTTATGCCCAAACGTTATTAAGTGTGTCTTCAGTAATCTCAGCAACAGCTGCTTCAATCCGGTTTCTTAATTCAGGAAGGTCAGACGGTAGCGGAGGCGCGTACACACGATCCTTGATGAAGCCCCAAAGGAAAAAATCGCATGGCGTTAGGTCGAGTGGGCTACGAGTGAATGACCCACTCGCTGAACAGTCTCTTCACTTAATCTTGGTCGTCCCTTGCTCTTCCCTTTACAAAGGCAACCGGTGTCTTCAAACGTATGATACCATCTGCGAATGTTATTATCACTTGGAGGATCACAACCGAACTTAATGCGGAACGCACGTTGCACACTAACTACAGATTCTGTCTTTGCAAACTGCAAAAAAGCTTTCTGTTCACTAGTAGCCATCTTTGCTACTACCGCTGTCTAGCGGATTGCGGCGAAACCACTGGTGCGCACTGGTGCGCACTGGTGCCAACAACCAAAACTGTTTGAGTTGCTCTTTCATTTGTCATATAATGTATAACTGTAAGTTTAACATATTCAATATTATAAGGCGTTAAAACTCCGATATTCATTTGTAAACACCCTGTATTTAAGGAGACGCCATAGGGGCGGTTGCGCGAGATGGTGGCCGCGTGCAACTTCTAAATGATAGGACACCCGAGGCAGTATAGTGTCTGACCTTTGGTTATGTGAGACTAAAATTAAGATGGACCAGAAGCTCATGGTGATACATTGTTGCCTCAGGAGCTCACATTGTCAACTTATGAACTATCGGTTTGATCATCCTGAAATTCCAGAACAGAAGTGCTAGCCTTTGTTCTGTGTTCTAGGAGGTCAGCCTACAAGTGTTATTTAGTGCATCATCTTCCTCAGTGTGGGACTAACTCCCTGCACCTGGGTTAGGCGCAACTGCGTAAGATGTTAAGATGTCCACCCTACATTTACTCTTATGGGACCATATCTTTGCATCTGGGTGAGAGGCTACTGCGCAAGGTGGTGGTTGCACGAGATGGTGTCCGCGTGTAACTTGCTAGTGCTAGTACACCCGAGGCTAGATGTTTACTGGACAATGGTTATATGAGACTAAATTTAAGTAGATTGACCGGGAGATAATGGCAGCTCACAGTGTATAGCCCATATATAGCATGATCTGGTGTATAGGCACCATGGGGTCGTTCTGTTGTTCTCTGCAGCTTCAGCCAGACTGTGCTTCGGTGTTTCAGTGCACTGTGGTCTATCAGGTCCCCGAATGTCGTCTGGTACATTACCCTTCCCAGTGTGGACACCACTACGGGCCTCACAGTTTTGCTCTGGCGCTTCGGCCTCACCAGTGTGTTCTGGTTACGTGTTGTGTTTTCCTAAGGCAGCCTTCTAGTTAAGGTCTATACGAATATAGTATAGTAGTCGTCACGCGTAGCACACTGGTGACGCCGATACGCCAGAGCGATCCGTTGGGGCATATACACTAGATCATGCAGGGGAGGGTGAACAACCAGAGCACCTCGGTGACGCTATTGCAGAGGACTACAATGAGGAAGATGATGCACTAAATAACACTTGTAGGCTAATCTCCTAGAACACAATACAGAGGCTAATACCTTAGACCACAGTGTGGAGGACGATGGACTAGACCAAACTGATCAAGGATAAAATGGGAAATCTGGACGAGGGGCTAATGCGCAAGAAGGCCGCTATACATAGGCTCTGATGGGACTCATTCCTTGCACCTGGGCTAAGGGCTACTGCGCAAGATGGTGGCTATATATAGGCTCTTACGGAGAAAGATGGCACAGTGGAGACATAGGAGATAAGTGGACGGAATAGGGGCTGATCGCAGGATGGAGGCCGCGTGCAACTTCCTAGTGTTAGGACACCCCAGAAAAGATGATTGCTGAACATTTTTTTGGGGTAAATTGATTTAGAAGGACCTGGAAAACACACGGGTAACCAGAACACACTGGTGAGGCCGAATCGCCAGAGGCAAACTGTGATGCCTGTGGGGCAGCCCACACTGGGGGGCTGATGTACCTAACCACACTCGGGACGCTTATACACCACAGGGCACTGTAGAGCTGACACGCCGCAACACACCGGAGGAGCTGCTTGACAATAGCTCAATGGGTGCTCCTACACTGGAGCACATCGGGGACACTGATGGGAGAGAGCGTACTGTTGAAGGCAATGCACTATATGACCTAATTGTGGATAATACGCCAGACCGCACTGTGGAGGCTCATGCAGCAGATCGCACTGATGACACTGATGGAGAAGAGTAGGCTTTTGAAGACGATGCGCCAGGGCAAAAACCTGAGAGGCGTATTCAACAGACCATACTGGGAAGGGTATTCAGGCAGAGCATACTGGAAACGCTAATGCACGAGACAACGTTGGGAAGGCTCATCGAGAACACCTTGGGTAGCCTGAAACACCGAAGCACAGGTCGGGTTGAAGCTGCAGAGAACATCAGTTAGAACGAAGCACCATAGCACACTGGGAAGGGCGAAATACTGAAGGACAATAGAGACGAATACACATACGCACACCGATGAGACACATGTTCTAGAGCACACTGGGCAATCTGTACAACCAGACCAAAGAGGAAGGCTGATGAACCAGTACACACTGGTGACGCCGATACGCCAGAACGACCGCTATACATTGGCTCTTATGGGACTAACTCCTTGCACCTGGGTTAGGCGCTACTTTTTAAGATGTCCACCCTACATTTACTCTTATGGGGCCAACTCTTTGCACCTGGGTGAGGGGCTACTGCGCAAGGTGGTGGTTATATATAGGCTCTAATGGAGAAAGGTTGCGCGAGATGGTTTGGAGGACGATGGACTAGACCAAACTAAGGGAGGATAAAATGGGAAATCTGGACCAGGGGCTAATGCGCAAGAAGGCCGCTATACATAGGCTCTTATGGGACTCTCCCCTTGCACCTGGGCTAAGGGCTACTGCGTATAGACGCTATCTGCTGAAACTGCAAAGAACATCAGTTAGAACAATGCACCATAGCACACAGGGAAGGCTGAAATACTGAAGGACAGTCGGGACGATTATACATACGCACACCGATGAGACAGATGTTCTGGAGCACACTGGGCAAACTGTACAACTAGACCAAGGAGTGAGGCTGAAATACTAGAGCACACTGGGGACGCCGATACGTCAGTAGGACCCTATGAGGCATATACACCAGATCATGCTGGGGAAGGTGAACAACCAGAGCACCTCGGTGACGCTATTGCAGAGGACCACGCTGAGGATGATGATGCACTAAATATCACTTGTAGGCTGATCTCCTAGAACACAATACAGAGGCTAACACCTTAGACCACAGTGTGGAGACGAAGGACTAGACCAAATTGAGGAAGGATAAAATGGGAAATCTGTACCAGGGGCTAATGCGCAAGAAGGCCGCGATACATAGGCTCTTATGGGACTCTCTTTTTGCACCTGGGCTAAGGGCTACTGCGCAAGATGGTGGCTATACATAGGCTCTTATAGAGAAAGGTTGCACATGGGAGACATGGGAAATAAAGGGACGGAATAGGGGCTGATCGCAGGATGGAGGCCGTGTGCAACTTCCTAGTTATAGGACACCCCGGACAAGATGGTTGCTGAACATTTGGTTCTATGGGGTAAATTGAATTAGATGGACCAGGAAAATACACGGGTATCCAGAACACACTGGTGGGGCCGAAGCGCATGAGGTAAACTGTGATGCCTCTAGAGCAGCCCACACTGGGAAGGCTGATGTACAAAACCACACTCGGGGCGCTGATACTCCACAGGGCACTGTGGAGCTGACACCCCGCAGCACACCGGAGGAGCTTCTAACCTAAGTTCAATGTGTGCTCATACACCGGAGCAAATTGGGGACACTCATGGGGGAGAGCGCACTGTTGAAGGCGATGTACTATATGACCTTAGGGTGGATAATACACCAGACCGCACTGAGGAGGCTCATGCACCAGATTGCACTGATGACACTGATAGAGCAGAGCAGGGTGCTGAAGACGATGCGCCAGAGCAAAAGCCTGGGAGGCATATTCACCAGACCATACTGGGAATGGTATTCAGGCAGAGCATACTGGCAAGGCTAATGCTCGAGACAACATTGGGAAGGCCCATCGAGCACACCTGGGTAGCCTGAAACACCGAAGCACAGGTCGGGCTGAAGCTGCAGAGAACATCAGTTAGAACGATGCAACATAGCACACTGGGAAGGGCGAAATACTGAACGACAATCGCACACTGATGAGACAGATGCTCTAGAGCACACTGGGCAGTCTGTACCACCAGACCTAAGAAGAAGGCTGATGAACCAGTACACACTGGTGACGCCGAAACGCCAGAACGACCCTATGAGGCCTATACACCAGATCATGCTGGGGAGGGTGTACATCAAGACAACCTTGGTGACGCTATTGCAGAGGCTCACACTGAGGAAGCTCATTCACCAGATAAGTCTTGTGAGGCTGGTCTCCTAGAACACACTACTGAGGCTAACGCCTTATACCACAGTGTGGAGGGCGACGAACGGACGAGACCAAACTGGCGAGGGATACTAATTGAATTCTGAAACAGGGTTAATGCGCATGATGGCCGCTATACATTCTCTCTTATGGGACTAACACCTTGCACCTGAAGTAGGGGCTACTGCGCATGGTGGTCGCTATACATGGGCTCTTATGGGACTAACTCCATGCACCTGGGCTAGTGGCTACTGCGCAACATGTCCATCCTGCATTGGCTCTTATGGGACCAACTCTTATCACCTGGGCTAGGGGCTACTGCCCAAGGTGGTGGTTATACATAGGCTCTAATGGAGAAAGGTTGATAGACCACAGTGCACTGAAACACGGAAGCACAGTAGGGCTCAAGCTCCAGAGAACAACAGAACGCCCCATTCGGAATATACACCAGATCATGCTATATATGGGCTATACAATGTGAGCTGCCAACATCTCCCGGTCAATCTACTTAAATTTAGTCTCATATAACCATTGTTCAGTAAACATCTAGACTCGGGTGTCCTATCACTTGGAAGTTGCACGCGGCCACCATCACGCGCAACCGCCCCTATGCCATCTCCTTAAATACTATGTGCTAGTTATCCCCGTATTAGCCTGTGTATAGCCGCTATCTGCTGAAACTGCAGAGAACGTCAGTTAGAACGATGCACCATAGCAGACAGGGAAGGCTGAAATACTGAAGGACAGTAGGGACGATTACACATACGCACACCGATGAGACAGTTGTTCTAGAGCACACTGGGCAATCTGTACAACTAGATCAAGGAATGAGGCTGATGAACCAGTACACACTGGTGACGCCGATACGCCAGAACGACCCTATGAGGCCTATATCAGATCATGCTGGGGAGGGTGTACATCAAGACAACCTTGGTGACGCTATTGCAGAGGCTCACACTGAGGAAGCTCATGCACCAGATAAGTCTTGTGAGGCTGGTCTCCTAGAACACACTACAGAGGCTAACGCCTTATACCACAGTGTGGAGGGCGACGAACGGACGAGACCAAACTGGCGAGGGATAATAATTGAATTCTGAAACAGGGTTAATGCGCATGATGGCCGCTATACATTCTCTCTTATGGGACTAACACCTTGCTCCTGAAGTAGGGGCTACTGCGCATGGTGGTCGCTATACATGGGCTCTTATGGGACTAACTCCTTGCACCTGGGCTAGTGGCTACTGCGCAAGATGTCCATCCTGCATTGGCTCTTATGGGACCAACTCTTAGCAGCTGGGCTAGGGGCTACTGCCCAAGGTGGTGGTTATACATAGGCTCTAATGGAGAAAGGTTGATAGACCACAGTGCACTGAAACACGGAAGCACAGTAGGGCTGAAGCTCCAGAGAACAACAGAACGACCCCATCCGGAATATACACCAGATCATGCTATATATGGGCTATACAATGTGAGCTGCCATATCTCCCGGTCAATCTACTTAAATTTAGTCTCATACAACCATTGTTCATTAAACATCTAGCCTCGGGTGTCCTATCACTTGGAAGTTGCACGCGGCCACCATCACGCGCAACCGCCCCTATGCCATCTCCTTAAATACTATGTGCTAGTTATCCCCGTATTAGCCTGTGTATAGCCGCTAGTACACCCGAGGCTGGATGTTTACTGAACAATGGTTTTATCAGACTAAATATAAGTAGATAGACCGGGAGATAATAGCAGCTCACACTGTATAGCCCATATATAGTTATGATCTGGTGTATTCGCCCCATGGGGTCGTTCTGCTGTTCTCTGCAGCTTCAGACCGACTGTGCTTCGGTGTTTTCAGTGCACTGTGATCTATCAGGTCCCCGAATGTCGTCTGGTACACTAGCCTTCCCAGTGTGGACAGCTCTACGGGCCTCACAGTTTTGCTCTTGCACTTCGGCCTCACCAGTGTGTTCCTGTTACGTGTTGTGTTTTCCTAAGGCAGCCTTCTAGTTAAGGTCTATACGAATAGAGTATAGCCGTCGTCACGCATAGCACAGTGGTGACGCCGATACGCCAGAACGATTCTATGAGGCATATACACTAGATCATGCTGGGGAGGGTGATCATCCAGAGCACATCGGTGACGCTACTGCAGAGGACCACACTGAGGAAGATGATGCACTAAATAACACTTGTAGGCTGATGTCCTAGAACACAATACAGAGGCTAACACCTTAGACCACAGTATGTAGGACGATGGACTATACCAAACTGAGGAAAGATGAAATGGGTAATATGGACCAGGGGCTAATGCGCAAGAAAGCCGCTGTACATAGGCTCTTATGGGACTCTCTCCTTGCACCTGTGCTAGGGGCTACTGCGCAAGGTGGAGGTTATACACAGGCTCTAATGGAGAAAGGTTGCGCGAGATGGTGTCCGCGTGCAACTTCCTAGTGCTAGTGCACCCGAGGCTTGATGTTTACTGAACATTGGTTATATGAGACTAAATTTAAGTAGATTGAAAGGGAGATATTGGCAGCTCACATTGTATAGCCCATATATAGTTTGCGCAGTAGCTCCAAGCCCAGGTTCAAGGAGTTAGTCCCATAAGAACCCATGTATAGCGGCCATCTTGCGCAATACTCCCTGTTCCAGGATTCACTTTTTATCCCTCCCCATTTTG
Source organism: Anabrus simplex (assembly GCF_040414725.1). Lineage (NCBI taxonomy): Eukaryota > Metazoa > Arthropoda > Insecta > Orthoptera > Tettigoniidae > Anabrus > Anabrus simplex. The sequence continues at coordinate 1,114,319 of NC_090271.1, forward strand.
GTATAGTCCATTGACCTCCACACTGTGGTATAAGACTTTAGCCTCTGTAGTATGTTCTAGCTGATCAGCCTCATAAGTGTTATTTAGTGCATGAGGTTCCTCAATGTGATCCTCAGCAATAGCGACACCAAGGTTGTTCACCCTCCGCAGCATGATCTGGTGTATAGGCCACATGGGGTCGTTCTGTCTTCTCTGCAGCTTCTGCCCGACTGTGCTTCGGTGTTTCAGTGCAATGTGGTCTGTCAAGTCCCCGAATGTCGTCTGGTACATTAGCCTTCCCAGTGTGGACAGCTCAATGGGCCTCACAGTTTTGCTCTGGCGCATCGGCCTCACCAGTGTGTTCTGGTTACGAGTTGTGTTTTCCTAAGGCAGCCTTCTAGTTAAGGCCTATACGAATAGAATATAGCAGTCGTCACGCATAGCACACTGGCGACGCCGATACGCCAGTACGATCCTATGAGGCATATACACTAGATCATGCTGGGGATTGTGAACAACCAGAGCACCTCGGTGACGCTATTGCAGAGGACCACGCTGGGGAAGATATTACTAAATAACACTTGTAGGCTGATGTCCTAGAACACAATACAGAGGCTAACACCTTAGACCACAGTGTGGAGGACGATGGACTATACCAAACTGAGATAGGGTGAAATGGGAAATCTGTACCAGGGGCTAATGCGCAAGAAGGCCGCTATACATAGGCTCTTATGGGACACTCTCCTTGCACCTGGGCTAAGGGCTACTGCGTATAGCAGCTATCTGCTGAAGCTGCAGAGGACGTCAGTTAGAACGATGCACCATAGCAGACAGGGAAGCCTGAAATACTGAAGGACAGTAGGGACGATTACACATACGCACAACGATAAGACAGATGTTCTATAGCACACTGGAAAATCTGTACAACCAGACCAAGGAGTGAGGCTGATATACTAGAGCACACTGGGAATGCCGATACGCCAGTACGACCCTATGAGGCATATACACCAGATCATGCTGGGGAGGGTTAACAACCAGAGCACCTCGGTGACGGTATTGCAGAGGACCATGCTGACGAAGATGATACACTAAATAACACTTGTAGGCTGATCTAGAACACAATACAGAGGCTAACACCTTAGACCACAGTATGTAGGAAGATAGACTATACCAAACTGAGGAAGGATGAAATGTGAAATCTGGACCAGGGGCTAATGCGCAAGAAGGCCGCTATACATAGGCTCTTATGGGACTCTCTCCTTGCACCTGGGCTAAAGGCTACTGCGCAGGAGGGTGGCTATACATAGGCTGTTATAGAGAAAGGTTGCACATGGGAGACATGGGATATAAAGGGACGGAATAGGGACTGATCGCAGGATGGAGGCCGCGTGCAACTTCCTAGTGATAGGACACCCCGGACAAGATGGTTGCTGAACATTTGGTTCTATGGGGTAAATTGAATTAGATGGACCAGGAAAATACACGGGTATCCAGAACACACTGTTGGGGCCGAAGCGCATGAGGCAAACTGTGATGGCTCTAGAGCAGCCCACACTGAGAAGGCTGATGTACAAAACCACACTCGAAGCGCTGATACTCCACAGGGCACTGTGGAGCTGACACCCCGCAGCACACCGGAGGAGCTTCTAACCTAAGTTCAATGTGTGCTCATACTCCGGAGAACATTGGGGACACTCGTGGGAGAGAGCGCACTGTTGAAGGCGATGTACTATATGACCTTATGGTGGATAATACACCAGACCGCACTGAGGAGGCTCATGCACCAGACCATACTGGGAATGGTATTCAGGCAGAGCATACTGTTAAGGCTAATGCACAAGACAACATTGGGAAGGCTCATCGAGCACACCTGAGTAGCCTGAAACACCGAAGCACAGAGAACATCAGTTAGAGCGATGCACCATAGCACACTGGGAAGGGCGAAATACTGAAGGACAAACGCCCACTGATGAGACAGATGCTCTAGAGCACACTGGGCAATCTGTACCACCAGACCAAAGAGGAAGGCTGATGAACCAGTACACACTGGTGACGCCGATACGCCAGAACGACCGCTATACATTGGCTCTTATGGGACTAACTCCTTGCACCTGGGTTAGGCGCTACTGCGTAAGATGTCCACCCTACATTTACTCTTATGGGACCAACTCTTTGCACCTGGGTGAAGGGCTACTGCGCAAGGTGGTGGTTATACATAGGCTCTAATGGAGAAAGGTTGCGCGAAATGGTGTCCGCGTGCAACATCCTAGTGCTAGTGCACCCAAGGCTTGATGTTTACTGAACATTGGTTATATGAGACTAAATTTAAGTAGATTGACAGGGAGATATTGGCAGCTCACATTGTATAGCCCATATATAGTTTGCGCAGTAGCTCCAAGCCCAGGTTCAAGGAGTTAGTCCCATAAGAACCCATGTATAACGGCCAACTTGCGCAATACTCCCTGTTCCAGGATTCACATTTTATCCCTCCCCATTTTGGTGTAGTCCATTGCCCTCCACACTGTGTTATAAGACGTTAGCCTCTGTAGTATGTTCTAGCTTATCAGCCTCATAAGTGTTATTTAGTGCATCAGGTTCCTCAATGTGATCCTCTGCAATAGCGACACCAAGGTTGTTCAACCTCCGCAGCATGATCTGGTGTATAGGCTACATGGGGTCGTTCTGTTGTTCTCTGCAGCTTCAGCCCGACTGTGCTTCGGTGTTTCAGTGCACTGTGGTCTATCAGGTCCCCGAATGTCGTCTGGTACATTAGCCTTCCCATTGTGGACAGCTCTATGGGCCTCACAGTTTTGCTCTGGCGCTTCGGCCTCACCAGTGTGTTCTGGTTACGTGTTGTGTTTTCCTAAGGCAGCCTTCTAGTTAAGGTCTATACGAATAGAGTATAGCAGTCGTCACGCATAGCACACTGGCGACGCCGATACGCCAGTACAACCCTATGAGGCATATACACCAGATCATGCTGGGGAGGGTGAACAACCAGAGCACCTCGGTGACGCTATTGCAGAGGACCACGCTGAGGTAGATATTACCAAATAACACTTGTAGGCTGATGTCCTAGAACACAATACAGAGGGTAACACCTTAGACCACAGTATGTAGAACGATGGACTATACCAAACTGAGGAAGGATGGAACGGGAAATCTGGACCAGGGGCTAATGCGCAAGAAGGCCGCTATACATAGGCTCTTATGGGACTCTCTCCTTGCACCTGGGCTAAGGGCTACTGCGTATAGCAGCTATCTGCTGAGGCTGCAGTGAGCATCAGTTAGAACGATGCACCATAGCACACAGGGAACGCTGAAATACTGAAAGACTGTAAGGACGATTACACATACGCACACCGATGAGGCAGATGTTCTGGAGCACACTGGGCAAACTGTACAACTAGACCTTGCACCTGGGCTAAGGGCTACTGCGCAAGATGGTGGCTATACACAGGCTCTTATAGAGAAAGGTAGCACAGGGGTTCGTGAGCAAAATGAAGCTAGCACGTGGGCACGTGCGCATCATAGCGGCTATATACAGGCTCTTATGGAGAAAGATGGCACCGGGGAGACATAGGAGATAAGGGGACGGAATAGGGGCTGATCGCAGGATGGAGGCCGCGTGCAACTTCAAGTGCTAGGGCACCCCAGACAAGATGGTTGCTAGACATTTGGTTCTATGGGGTAAATTGGAAAACACACGGGTAACCAGAACACACTGGTGAGGCCGTATCGCCAGAGCGCATCATCTTCCTCAGTGTAGTCCTCTGCAATAACGTCACCGAGGTGCTCTGGTTGTTCACTCTCCCCTGCATGATCTAGTGTATATGCCCCAACGGATCGTTCTGGCGTATCGGCGTCACCAGTGTGCTATGCGTGACGACTGCTATACTCTATTCGTATAGACCTTAACTGGAAGGCTGCCTTAGGAAAACACAACACGTAACCAGAACACACTGATGAGGCCGAAGCGCCAGAGCAAAACTGTGAGGCCCGTAGAGCTGTCCACACTGGGAAGGCTAATGTACCAGACGATATTCGGGGACCTGATAGACCACAGTGCACTGAAACTCCGAAGCACAGTCGGGCTGAAGATGCAGAGAACAACAGAACGACCCCATGGGGCCTATAAACCAGATCATGCTATATATGGGCTATACAATGTGAGCTGCCATTATCTCCCGGTCAATCTACTTAAATTTAGTCTCATATAACCATTGTTCAGTAAACATCTAGGTGCAAGGAGTTAGTCCCATAAGAGAGAATGTATAGCGGCCGTCTTGCGCATTAACCCTTTTCCCGAATTCAATATTATCCCTCCCCAGTTTGGTCCCGTTCGCCGTCGCCATCCACACTGTGGTATAAGGCGTTAGCCTCTGTAGTGTGTTCTAGGAGACCCGCCTCACAAGGGTTATCTGGTGCATCAGCTTCCTCAGTGTGAGCCTCTAATAGCGTCAAAATGGTTCTCTGGATGATCACCGTCCCCAGCATGATCTAGTGTATAGGGCTCATAGGGTCGTTCTGGCGTATCGGCGTCACCAGTGTGCACTGGTTCATCAGCCTTCCTCTTTGGTCTGGTGGTACAGATTGCCCAGTGTGCTCTAGAGAATCTGTCTCATCAGTGTGCGTTCGTCCTTCAATATTTCACTCTTCCCAGTGTGCTATGATGCGTCGTTCTAAGTGATGTTCTCTGCAGCTTCAGCCCGACCTCTGCTTTGGTGTTTCAGGCTACACTGGTGTGCTCGATGAGCCTTCCCAACGTTGTCTCGTGCATTAGCGTTACCAGTATGCTCTGCCTGAATACCCTTCCCAGTATGGTCTGGTGAATATGCCTCTCAGGTTTTTGCCCTGGCGCATCATCTTCAGCAGCCTACTCTTCTCCATCAGTGTCATCAGTGCGATCTGGTGCATGAGCCTCCCCAGTGCGATCTGGTGTATTATCCACCCTAAGGTCATATAGTGCATCGCCTTCAACTGTGCGCTCTCTCCCATCAGTGTCCCCGATGTGCTCCGGTGTAGGAGCACCCATTGAGCTATGGTCAAGCAGCTCCTCCGGTGTGTTGCGGGGTGTCAGCTCCACAGTGCCCTGTGGTGTATCAGCGCCCCGAGTGTGGTTAGGTACATCAGCCTTCCCAGTGTGGGCTGCCCTACAGGCATCACAGTTTCCTTCTGGCGATTCAGCCGCACCAGTGTGTTCTGGTTACCCGTGTGTTTTGCAGGTCCATCTCATTCAATTTTACCCCATAGAACCAAATGTTCAGCAACCATCTTGTCTGGGGTGTCCTAGCACTAGGAAGTTGCACGCGGCCTCCATCCTGCGATCAGCCCCTATTACGTCCCCTTATCTCCTATGTCTCCACTGAGCCATCTTTCTCCATAAGAGCCTATATATAGCCGCTATGTTGCGCACTTGCCCACGTGCCAGCTTCCTTTTCCTCACGAACCCCTTTGCTACCTTTCTCTATAAGAGCCTATGTATGGCCACCATCTTGCGCAGTAGCCCTTAGCCCAGGTGCAAGGAGAGAGTCCCATAAGAGCCTATGTATAGCGGCCTTCTTGCGCATTAGCCCCTGGTCCAGATTACCCATTTCATCTTTCCTCAGTTTGGTATAGTCCATCGTCCTCCACACTGTGGTCTAAGGTGTTAGCCTCTGTATTGTGTTCTAGGAGATCAGCCTACAAGTGTCATTTAGTGCATCATCTTCCTCAGCGTGGTCCTCTGCAATAGCGTCACCGAGGTGCTCTGGTTGTTCACCCTCCCCAGCATGATCTGGTGTATATGCCTCATAGGGTCGTACTGGCGTATCGGCGTCCCCAGTGTGCTCTAGTATATCAGCCTCACTCCTTGGTCTGGTTGTACAGATGGCCCAGTGTGCTCTAGAACATCTGTCTCATCGGTGTGCGTATGTGTAATCGTCTCTACTGTACTTCAGTATTTCAGCCTTCCCTGTGTGCTATGGAGCATCGTTCTAACTGATGTTCTGTGCAGCTTCAGCAGATAGCGGCTATACACAGGCTCCTATGGGGAAAACTAGCACATAGTATTTAAGGAGATGGCATAGGGGCGGTTGCGCGAAATGGTGGCCGCGTGCAACATCCAAGTGATAGGACACCCAAAGCAGTATAGTGCCTGACCTTTGGTTATATGAGACTAAAATTTAGGAGATGGACCAGAAGCTCATGGTGATACATTGTTCTTATAGATCTATCTCTAAGGAGCTGCCCAGGAGTTCACATTGTCAACTTATGAACTATTGGTTTGATCATCCTGAAATTTCAGAACTGAAGTGTTAGCCTTTGTACTGTGTTCTAGGAGATCAGTCTACAAGTGTTATTTAGTGCATCATCTTCCTCAGTGTGGTCCTCTGCAATAGCGTCACAGAGGTGCTCAGGATGTTCACCCTCCCCAGAATGATCTGGTGTATATGCCTCATAGAATCGTTCTGGCGTATCGGCGTCACCATTGTGCTTTGCGTGACGACTGCTATACTCTATTCGTATAGACCTTAACTAGAAGGCTGCCTTAGGAAAACACAACACGTAACCAGAACACACTGGTGAGGCCGAAGCGCCGGAGCAAAACTGTGAGGCCCGTAGAGCTGTCCACACTGAGAAGGCTAATGTACCAGACTCATTCGGGGACCTGATAGACCACAGTGCACTGAAACACCGAACAACAGAACGACCCCATGGGGCCTATACACCAGATCATGTTATATATGGTCTATACAATGTGAGCTGCCTATATCTCCCGGTCAATCTACTTATATTTAGTCTCATATAACCATTGTTCAGTAAACATCTAGCCTCGGGTGTACTGGCACTAGGAAGTTACACGCGGACACCATCTCGTGCAACCTTTCTCCATTAGAGCCTATGTATAACCACCACCTTGGGCAGTAGCCCCTAGCCCAGGTGCAAAGAGTTGGTCCCATAAGAGCCAATGTAGGGCGGACATCTTGCGCAGTAGCCACTAGCCCAGGTGCAAGGAGTTAGTCCCATAAGAGCCCATGTATAGCGACCACCATGCGCAGTAGCCCCTACATCAGGTGCAAGGTGTTAGTCCCATAAGAGAGAATGTATAGCGGCCATCATGCGCATTGACCCTGTTCCAGAATTCAATTATTATCCCTCGCCAGTTTGGTCTCGTCCGTTCGTCGCCCTCCACACTGTGGTATAAGGCGTTTGCCTCTGTAGTGTGTTCTAGGAGACCAGCCTCACAAGGCTCTTCTGGTGCATCAGCTTACTCAGTGTGATCCTCTGCAATAGCGTCACCAAGGTTGTCTGGATGTACACCCTCCCCAGCATGATCTGGTGTATAGGACTCATAGGGTCGTACTGGCGTATCGGCGTCACCAGTGTGTACTGGTTCATCAGCCTTCCTCTTTGGTCTGGTGGTACAGATTGCCCAGTGTGCTCTAGAGCATCTGTCTCATCAGTGTGCGTTTGTCCTTCAGTATTTCGCCCTTCCCAGTGTGCTATGGTGCATCGTTCTAAGTGATGTTCTCTGCAGCTTCAGCCCGACCTGTGCTTTGGTGTTTCAGGCTATCCAGGTGTGCTCGATGAGCCTTCCCAATGTTGTCTCGTGCATTAGCGTTACCAGTATGCTCTGCCTGAATACCCTTCCCAGTATGGTCTGGTGAATATGCCTCTCAGGTTTTTGCCCTGGCGCATCATCTTCAGCAGCCTACTCTTCTCCATCAGTGTCATCAGTGCGATCTGGTGCATGAGCCTCCCCAGTGCGATCTGGTGTATTATCCACCCTAAGGTCATATAGTGCATCGCCTTCAACAGTGCGCTCTCTCCCATCAGTGTCCCCGATGTGCTCCGGTGTAGGAGCACCCATTGAGCTATGGTCAAGCAGCTCCTCCGGTGTGTTGCGGGGTGTCAGCTCCACAGTGCCCTGTGGTGTATCAGCGCCCCGAGTGTGGTTAGGTACATCAGCCTTAACAGTGTGGGCTGCCCTACAGGCACCACAGTTTCCTTCTGGCGATTCAGCCGCACCAGTGTGTTCTGGTTACCCGTGTGTTTTGCAGGTCCATCTCATTCAATTTACCCCATAGAACCAAATGTTCAGCAACCATCTTGTCTGGGGTGTCCTAGCACTAGGAAATTGCACGCGGCCTCCATCCTGCGATCAGCCCCTATTCCGTCCCCTTATCTCCTATGTCTCCACTGAGCCATCTTTCTCCATAAGAGCCTATATATAGCCGCTATGTTGCGCACGTGCCCACGTGCCAGCTTCCTTTTCCTCACGAACCCCTTTGCTACCTTTCTCTATAAGAGCCTATGTATAGCCACCATCTTGCGCAGTAGCCCTTAGCCCAGGTGCAAGGAGAGAGTCCCATAAGACCCTCTGTATAGCGGCCTTCTTGCGAATTAGCCCCTGGTCCAGATTACCCATTTCATCTTTCCTCAGTTTGGTATAGTCCACCGTCCTACATACTGTGGTCTAAGGTGTTAGCCTCTGTATTGTGTTCTAGGAGATCAGCCTACAAGTGTTATTTAGTGCATCATCTTCCTCAGCGTGGTCCTCTGCAATAGCGTCACCGAGGTGCTCTGGTTGTTCACCCTCCCCAGCATGATCTGGTGTATATGCCTCATAGGGTCGTACTGGCGTATCGGCGTCCCCAGTGTGCTCTAGTATATCAGTCTCACTCCTTGGTCTGGTTGTACAGATGGCCCAGTGTGCGCTAGAACATCTGTCTCATCGGTGTGCGTATGTGTAATCGTCTCTACTGTACTTCAGTATTTCAGCCTTCCCTGTGTGCTATGGAGCATCGTTCTAACTGATGTTCTGTGCAGCTTCAGCAGATAGCGGCTATACACAGGCTCCTATGGGGAAAACTAGCACATAGTATTTAAGGAGATGGCATAGGGGCAGTTGCGCGAGATGGTGGCCGCGTGCAACTTCAAAGTGTTAGGACACCCAAAGCAGTATAGTGTCTGACCTTTGGTTATATGAGACTAAAATTAAGGAGATGGACCAGAAGCTCATGATGATACATTGTTCTTATAGATCTAAATCCACGGAGCTGCCTCTGGAGCTCAAAATTGTCAACTTATGAACTATTGGTTTGATCATCCTGAAATTCGAGAACAGAAGTGTTAGCCTTTGTACTGTGTTCTAGGAGATTAGCCTACAAGTGTTATTTAGTGCATCATCTTCCTCAGTGTAGTCCTCTGCAATAACGCCACCGAGGTGCTCTGGTTGTTCACTCTCCCCTGCATGATCTAGTGTATATGCCCCAACGGATCGTTCTGGCGTATCGGCGTCACCAGTGTGCTATGCGTGACGACTGCTATACTCTATCCGTATAGACCTTAACTGGAAGGCTGCCTTAGGAAAACACAACACGTAACCAGAACACACTGATGAGGCCGAAGCTCCAGAGCAAAACTGTGAGGCCCGTAGAGCTGTCCACACTGGGAAGGCTAATGTACCAGACGACATTCGGGGCCCTGATAGACCACAGTGCACTGAAACACCGAAGCACAGTCGGGCTGAAGCTGCAACACAACAACAGAACGACCCCATGTGGCCTATACACCAGATCATGCTGCGGAGGGTGAACAACCATAGCACCTTGGTGTCGCTATTGCAGAGGATCACATTGAGGAAGCCGATGCTCTAAATAACACTTATGAGGCTGATCACCTAGAACACACTACAGAGGCTAACATCTTATACCACAGTGTGGAGGGCAATGGACTACACCAAAATGGGGAGGATAAAAAAAATGAATTTTGGAACAGGGGGTAATGCGCAAGATGGCCGCTATACATGTGCTCTTATGGGACTAAATCCTTGCACCTGGGCTTGGGGCTACTGCGCAAGCCATATACGGGCCATACAATGTGTGCTGCCAATATCTCCCGGTCAATCTACCTAAATTTAGTCTCATATAACCATTGTTCAGCAAACATCTAGGTGCAAGGAGTTAGTCCCATAAGAGAGAATGTATAGCGGCCGTCTTGCGCATTAACCCTTTTCCCGAATTCAATATTATCCCTCCCCAGTTTGGTCCCGTCGGTCCGTCGCCATCCACACTGTGGTATAAGGCGTTAGCCTCTGTAGTGTGTTCTAGGAGACCCGCCTCACAAGGGTTATCTGGTGCATCAGCTTCCTCAGTGTGAGCCTCTGCAATAGCGTCAAAAAGGTTCTCTGGATGATCACCCTCCCCAGCATGATCTGGTGTATAGGGCTCATAGGGTCGTTCTGGCGCATTGGCGTCACCAGTGTGCACTGGTTCATCAGCCTTCCTCTTTGGTCTGGTGGTACAGATTGCCCAGTGTGATCTAGAACATCTCTCTCATCAGTGTGCGTTCGTCCTTCAATATTTCACTCTTCCCAGTGTGCTATGATGCGTCGTTCTAATTGATGTTCTCTGCAGCTTCAGCCCGACCTGTGCTTTGGTGTTTCAGTGCATTGTGGTCTATCAGGTCCCGGAATGTCGCCTTCCCAGTGTGGACAGCTCTATGGACCTCACAGTTTTGCTCTGGCGCTTCGGCCTCACAAGTGTGTTCTGGTTACGTGTTGTGTTTTCCTAAGGCAGCCTTCTAGTTAAGGTCTATACGAATAGAGTATAGCAGTCGTCACGCATAGCACACTGTTGACGCCGATACGCCAGAACGATTGTATGAGGCATATACACTAGATCATACTGGGGAGGGTAAGCAGCTCCTCCGGTGTGCTGCGGGGAGTCAGCTCCACAGTGCCCTGTGGAGTATCAGCGCCCCGAGTGTGGTTTTGTACATCAGCCTTCCCAGTGTGGGCTGCTCTAGAGGCATAACAGTTTGCCTCTGGCGCTTCGGCCTCACCAGTGTGTTCTGGTTACCCGTGTGTTTTCCTGGTCCATCTAATTCAATTTACCCCATAGAACCAAATGTTCAGCAACCATCTTATCTGGGGTGTCCTAGCACTAGGAGTTGCGTGCAGCCTCCATCCTGCGATCAGCCCCTATTCCGTCCCCTTATCTCCAATGTCTCCCCGGTGCCATCTTTCTCCATAAGAGCCTATGTATAGCCGCTATGTTGCGCACGTGCCCACGTGCAAGCTTCCTCTAAAAGAGCCTAGGTATAGCCGCTCTAGTGCTCACGAACCCCTGTGCTACCTTTCTCTATATGAGCCTATGTATAGCCACCATCCTGCGCAGTAGCCCTTAGCCCAGGTGCAAGGAGAGAGTCCCATCAGAGCCTATGTATAGCGGCCTTCATGCGCATTAGACCCTGGTGCAGATTTCCCATTTTATCCTTCCTCAGTTTGGTCTAGTCCATCGTCCTCCACACTGTGGTCTAAGGTTTTAGCCTCTGTATTGTGTTCTAGGAGATCAGCCTACAAGTGTTATTTAGTGCATCATCTTCCTCAGTGTGGTCCTCTGCAATAGCGTCACCGAGGTGCTCTGGTTGTTCACCCTCCCCAGCATGATCTGGTGTATATGCCTAGTAGGGTCGTACTGGGGTATCGGCGTCGCCAGTGTGCTCTAGTATATCAGCCTCACTCCTTGGTCTAGTTGTACAGAGCGCCCAGTGTGCTCTAGAACATCTGTCTCATCGGTGTGCGTATGTGCAATCGTACCTACTGTCCTTCAGTATTTCAGCCTTCCCTGTGTGCTATGGTGCATCGTTCTAACTGATGTTATGTGCAGCTTCAGCATATGGCGGCTATACACTGGCTCCTATGGTGAAAACTAGCACATAGTATTTAAGGAGATGGCATAGGGGCGGTTGCGCGAGATGGTGGCCGCGTGCAACTTCAAAGTGTTAGGACACCCGAGGCAGTATAGTGCCTGACCTTTGGTTATATGAGACTATAATTAAGGAGATGGACCAGAAGCTCATGATGATACATTGTTCTTATAGATCTATATCTACGGAGCTGCCTCTGGAGCTCAAAATTGTCAACTTATGAACTATTGGTTTGATCATCCTGAAATTCGAGAACAGAAGTGTTAGCCTTTGTACTGTGTTCTAGGAGATTAGCCTACAAGTGTTATTTAGTGCATCATCTTCCTCAGTGTAGTCCTCTGCAATAACGCCACCGAGGTGCTCTGGTTGTTCACTCTCCCCTGCATGATCTAGTGTATATGCCCCAACGGATCGTTCTGGCGTATCGGCGTCACCAGTGTGCTATGCGTGACGACTGCTATACTCTATTCGTATAGACCTTAACTGGAAGGCTGCCTTAGGAAAACACAACACGTAACCAGAACACACTGATGAGGCCGAAGCGCCAGAGCAAAACTGTGAGGCCCGTAGAGCTGTCCACACTGGGAAGGCTAATGTACCAGACGATATTCGGGGACCTGATAGACCACAGTGCACTGAAACTCCGAAGCACAGTCGGGCTGAAGCTGCAGAGAACAACAGAACGACCCCATGGGGCCTATACACCAGATCATGCTATATATGGGCTATACAATGTGGCTGCCATTATCTCCCGGTCAATCTACTTAAATTTAGTCTCATATAGCCATTGTTCAGTAATCATCTAGGTGCAAGGAGTTAGTCCCATAAGAGAGAATGTATAGCGGCCGTCTTGCGCATTAACCCTTTTCCCGAATTCAATATTATCCCTCCCCAGTTTGGTCCCGTCCGCCGTCGCCATCCACACTGTGGTATAAGGCGTTAGCCTCTGTAGTGTGTTCTAGGAGACCCGCCTCACAAGGGTTATCTGGTGCATCAGCTTCCTCAGTGTGAGCCTCTAATAGCGTCAAAAAGGTTCTCTGGATGATCACCGTCCCCAGCATGATCTAGTGTATAGGGCTCATAGGGTCGTTCTGGCGTATCGGCGTCACCAGTGTGCACTGGTTCATCAGCCTTCCTCTTTGGTCTGGTGGTACAGATTGCCCAGTGTGCTCTAGAGCATCTGTCTCATCAGTGTGCGTTCGTCCTTCAATATTTCACTCTTCCCAGTGTGCTATGATGCGTCGTTCTAATTGATGTTCTCTGCAGCTTCAGCCCGACCTCTGCTTTGGTGTTTCAGGCTACCCTGGTGTGCTCGATGAGCCTTCCCAACGTTGTCTCGTGAATTAACGTTACCAGTATGCTCTGCCTGAATACCCTTCCCAGTATGGTCTGGTGAATATGCCTCTCAGGTTTTTGCCCTGGCGCATCATCTTCAGCAGCCTACTCTTCTCCATCAGTGTCATCAGTGCGATCTGGTGCATGAGCCTCCCCAGTGCGATCTGGTGTATTATCCACCCTAAGGTCATATAGTGCATCGCCTTCAACAGTGCGCTCTCTCCCATCAGTGTCCCCGATGTGCTCCGGTGTAGGAGCACCCATTGAGCTATGGTCAAGCAGCTCCTCCGGTGTGTTGCGGGGTGTCAGCTCCACAGTGCCCTGTGGTGTATCAGCGCCCCGAGTGTGGTTAGGTACATCAGCCTTCCCAGTGTGGGCTGCCCTACAGGCATCACAGTTTCCTTCTGGCGATTCAGCCGCACCAGTGTGTTCTGGTTACCCGTGTGTTTTGCAGGTCCATCTCATTCAATTTACCCCATAGAACCAAATGTTCAGCAACCATCTTGTCTGGGGTGTCCTAGCACTAGGAAGTTGCACGCGGCCTCCATCCTGCGATCAGCCCCTATTCCGTCCCCTTATCTCCTATGTCTCCACTGAGCCATCTTTCTCCATAAGAGCCTATATATAGCCGCTATGTTGCGCACGTGCCCACGTGCCAGCTTCCTTTTCCTCACGAACCCCTTTGCTACCTTTCTCTATAAGAGCCTATGTATAGCCACCATCTTGCGCAGTAGCCCTTAGCCCAGGTGCAAGGAGAGAGTCCCATAAGACCCTATGTATAGCGGCCGTCTTGCGCATTAGCCCCTGGTCCATATTACCCATTTCATCTTTCCTCAGTTTGGTATAGTCCATCGTCCTACATACTGTGGTCTAAGGTGTTAGCCTCTGTATTGTGTTCTAGGACATCAGCCTACAAGTGTTATTTAGTGCATCATCTTCCTCAGCGTGGTCCTCTGCAATAGCGTCACCGAGGTGCTCTGGTTGTTCACCCTTCCCAGCATGATCTGGTGTATATGCCTCATAGGGTCGTACTGGCGTATCGGCGTCCCCAGTGTGCTCTAGTATATCAGTCTCACTCCTTGGTCTGGTTGTACAGATGGCCCAGTGTGCTCTAGGACATCTGTCTCATCGGTGTGCGTATGTGTAATCGTCTCTACTGTACTTCAGTATTTCAGCCTTACCTGTGTGCTATGGAGCATCGTTCTAACTGATGTTCTGTGCAGCTTCAGCAGATAGCGGCTATACACAGGCTCCTATGGGGAAAACTAGCACATAGTATTTAAGGAGATAGCATAGGGGCGGTTGCGCGAATTGGTGGCGGCGTGCAACTTCCAAGTGATAGGACACCCAAAGCAGTATAGTGCCTGACCTTTGGTTATATGAGACTAAAATTAAGGAGATGGACCAGAAGCTCATGATGATACATTGTTCTTATAGATCTATCTCTAAGGAGCTGCCCAGGAGTTCACATTGTCAACTTATGAACTATTGGTATGATCATCCTGAAATTGCAGAACTGAAGTGTTAGCCTTTGTACTGTGTTCTAGGAGATCAGTCTACAAGTGTTATTTAGTGCATCATCTTCCTCAGTGTGGTCCTCTGCAATAGTGTCACAGAGGTGCTCAGGATGTTCACCCTCTCCAGAATGATCTAGTGTACATGCCTCATAGAATCGTTTAGGCGTATCGGCGTCGCAAGTGTGCTATGCGCGACGACTGCTATACTCTATTCGTATAGACCTTAACTAGAAGGCTGCCTTAGGAAAACACAACACGTAACCAGAACACACTGGTGAGGCCGAAGCGCCGGAGCAAAACTGTGAGGCCCGTAGAGCTGTCCACACTGGGAAGGCTAATGTACCAGACGACATTCGGGGACCTGATAGGCCACAGTGCACTGAAACTCCGAAGCACAGTCGGGCTGAAGCTGCAGAGAACAACAGAACGACCCCATGGGGCCTATACACCAGATCATGCTATATATGGTCTATACAATGTGAGCTGCCTATATCTCCCGGTCAATCTACTTAAATTTAGTCTCATATAACCATTGTTCAGTAAACATCTAGGTGCAAGGAGTTAGTCCCATAAGAGAGAATGTATAGCGGCCGTCTTGCGCATTAACCCTTTTCCCGAATTCCATATTATCCCTCCCCTGTTTGGTCCCGTCCGCCGTCGCCATCCACACTGTGGTATAAGGCGTTAGCCTCTGTAGTGTGTTCTAGGAGACCCGCCTCACAAGGGTTATCTGGTGCATCAGCTTCCTCAGTGTGAGCCTCTGCAATAGCGTCAAAAAGGTTCTCTGGATGATCACCCTCCCCAGCATGATCTAGTGTATAGGGCTCATAGGGTCGTTCTGGCGTATCGGCGTCACCAGTGTGCACTGATTCATCAGCCTTCCTCTTTGGTCTGGTGGTACAGATTGCCCAGTGTGCTCTAGAGCATCTGTCTCATCAGTGTGCGTTCGTCCTTCAATATTTCACTCTTCCCAGTGTGCTATGATGCGTCGTTCTAATTGATGTTCTCTGCAGCTTCAGCCCGACCTGTGTTTTGGTGTTTCAGGCTACCCAGGTGTGCTCGATGAGCCTTCCCATATGTTGTCTCGTACATTAGCGTTACCAGTATGCTCTGCCTGAATACCCTTCCCAGTATGGTCTGGTGAATATGCCTCTCAGGTTATTGCCCTGGCGCATCATCTTCAGCAGCCTACTCTTCTCCATGAGTGTCATCAGTGCGATCTGGTGCATGAGCCTCCTCAGTGCGATCTGGTGTATTATCCACCCTAAGGTCATATAGTGCATCGCCTTCAACAGTGCGCTCTCTCCCATCAGTGTACCCGATGTGCTCCGGTGTATGAGCACCCATTGAGCTATGGTCAAGCAGTTCCTCCGGTGTGTTGCGGGGTGTCAGCTCCACAGTGCCCTGTGGTGTATCAGCGCCCCGAGTGTGGTTAGGTACATCAGCATTCCCAGTGTGGGCTGCCCTACAGGCATCACAGTTTGCCTCTGGCGATTCGGCTTCACCAGTGTGTTCAGATTACCCGTGTGTTTTCCAGGTCCATCTAATTCAATTTACCCCATAGATTCAAATGTTCAGCAACCATCTTGTCTGGGGTGTCCTAGCACTAGGAAGTTGCACGCGGCCTCCATCCTGCGATCAGCCCCTATTCCGTCCCCTTATCTCCTATGTCTCCACTGTGCCATCTTTCTCCATAAGAGCCTATATATAGCCGCTATGTTGCGCACGTGCCCACGTGCTAACTTCCTTTTGCTCACGAACCCCTGTGCTACCTTTCTCTATAAGAGCCCATGTATAGCCACCATCTTGCGCAGTAGCCCTTAGCCCAGGTGCAAGGAGAGAGTCCCATAAGAGCCTATGTATAGCGGGCTTCTTGCGCATTAGCCCCTGGTCCAGATTTCCCAATTCATCCTTCCTCACTTTGGTCTAGTCCATCGTCCTCCACACTGTGGTCTAAGGTGTTAGCCTCTGTATTGTGTTCTAGGACATCAGCCTACAAGTGTTATTTAGTGCATCATCTTCCTCAGCGTGGTCCTCTGCAATAGCGTCACCGAGGTGCTCTGGTTGTTCACCCTCCCTAGCATGATCTGGTGTGTATGCCTCATAGGGTCGTACTGGCGTATCGGCGTCTCCAGTGTGCTCTAGTATATCAGCCTCAATCCTTGGTCTGGTAGTACAGATTGCCCAGTGTGCTCTAGAACCTCTGTCTCATCGGTGTGCGTATGTATAATCGTCTCTACTGTCCTTCAGTATTTCAGCCTTCCCTGTGTGCTATGGTGCATCGTTCTAACTGATGTTCTGTGCAGCTTCAGCAGATAGCGGCTATACACAGGCTCCTATGGGGAATACAAGCACATAGTATTTAAGGAGATGGCATAGGGGCGGTTGCGCGTGATGGTGGCCGCGTGCAACTTCCAAGTGATAGGACACCCGAGGCAGTATAGTGCCTGACCTTTGGTTATATGAAACTAAAATTAAGGAGATGGACCAGAAGCTCAAGTGATACATTGTTCTTATAGATCTATCTCTACGGAGCTGCCTCAGGAGTTCACATTGTCAACTTATGAACTATTGGTTTGATCATCCTGAAATTGCAGAAGTGTTAGCCTTTGTACTGTGTTCTAGGAGATCAGCCTACAAGTGTTATTTAGTGCATCATCTTCCTCAGTGTGGTCCTCTGCAATAGCGTCACCGAGGTGCTCTGGATGTTCACACTCCCCAGCATGATCTAGTGTATATGCCTCATAGAATCGTTCTGGCGTATCGGCGTCACCAGTGTGCTATGCGTGACGACTGCTATACTCTATTCGTATAGACCTTAACTAGAAGGCTGCCTTAGGAAAACACAACACGTAACCAGAACACACTGGTGAGGCCGAAGCGCCAGAGCAAAACTGTGAGGCCCGCAGAGCTGTCCACACTGGGAAGGCTAATGTACCAGACGACATTCGGGGACCTGATAGACCACAGTGCACTGAAACACCGAAGCACAGTCGTTCTGAAGCTGCAGAGAACAACAGAACGACCCCATGAGGCCTATACACCAGATCATGCTGCGGAGGGTGAACAACCATAGCACCTTGGTGTCGCTATTGCAGAGGATAACATTGAGGAACCCGATGCACTAAATAACACTTATGAGGCTGATCACCTAGAAAACACTACAGAGGCTGACGTCTTATACCACAGTGTGGAGGGCAATGGACTACACCAAAATGGGGAGGGATAAAAAGTGAATTCTGGAACAGGGGGTAATGCGCAAGATGGCCGCTATACATGGGTTCTTATGGGACTAACTCCTTAGACCTGGGCTTGGAGCTACTGCGCAAGCTATATATGGGCTATACAATGTGAGCTGCCAATATCTCCCGGTCAATCTACTTAAATTTAGTCCCATATAACCATTGTTCAAAAACATCTAGCCTCGGGTGTACTAGCAATAGGAAGTGTCACGCGGACACCATCTCGCGCAACCTTTCTCCATTAGAGCCTATGTATAACCACCACCTTGCGCAGTAGCCCCTAGCCCAGGTGCAAAGAGTTGGTCCCATAAGAGCCCATGTATAGCGGCCACCGTGCGCAGTATCCCCTACTTCAGGTGCAAGGAGTTAGTCCCATAAGAGAGAATGTATAGCGGCCGTCTTGCGCATTAACCCTTTTCCCGAATTCAATATTATCCCTCCCCAGTTTGGTTGCGTCCGTCCGTCGCCCTCCACACTGTGGTATAAGGCGTCAGCCTCTGTAGTGTGTTCTAGGAGACCAGCCTCACATGGGTTATCTGGTGCATCAGCTTCCTCAGTGTGAGCCTCTGCAAAAGCGTCACCAAGGTTGTCTGGATGTACGCCCTCCCCAGCATGATCTGGTGTATAGGCCTCATAGGGTCGTTCTGGCGTATCGGCGTCACCAGTGTGTACTGGTTCATCAGCCTTCCTCTTTGGTCTGGTGGTACAGATTGCCCAGTGTGCTCTAGAGCATCTGTCTCATCAGTGTGCGTTCGTCCTTCAATATTTCACTCTTCCCAGTGTACTATGATGCGTCGTTCTAATTGATGTTCTCTGCAGCTTCAGCCCGACCTGTGCTTTGGTGTTTCAGGCTACCCAGGTGTGCTCGATGAGCCTTCCCAACGTTGTCTCGTGCATTAGCGTTACCAGTATGCTCTGCCTGAATACCCTTCCCAGTATGGTCTGATGAATATGCCTCTCAGGTTTTTGCCCAGGCGCATCGTCTTCAGCACCCTACGCTTCTCCATCAGTGTCATCAGTGCGATCTGGTGCATGAGCCTCCTCAGTGCGGTCTGGTGTATTATCCACCCTAAGGTCATATGGTGCACCGCCTTCAACAGTGCGCTCTCTCCCATCAGTGTCCCCGATGTGCTCCGGTGTATGAGCACCCATTGAGCTATGGTCAAGCAGCTCCTCCGGCGTGTTGCGGGGTGTCAGCTCCACAGTGCCCTGTGGTGTATCAGCGCCCCGAGTGTGGTTAGGTATATCAGCCTTCCCAGTGTGGGCTGCCCTACAGGCATCACAGTTTGCCTCTGGTGATTCGGCCTCACCAGTGTGTTCTGGTTACCCGTGTGTTTTCCAGGTCCATCTAATTCAATTTACCCCATAGAAAAAAATGTTCAGCAACCATCTTGTCTGGGGTGTCCTAGCACTAGGAAGTTGCACGCGGCCTCCATCCTGCGATCAGCCCCTATTCCGTCCACTTATCTCCTATGTCTCCACTGTGCCATCTTTCTCGATAAGAGCCTATATATAGCCGCTATGTTGCGCACGTGCCCACGTGCTAGTTTCCTTTTGCTCACGAACCCCTGTGCTACCTTTCTCCATAAGAGCCTATGTATAGCCACCATCTTGCGCAGTAGCCCTTAGCCCAGGTGCAAGGAGAGAGTCCCATAAGAGCCTATGTATCGCGGCCTTCTTGCGCATTAGCCCCTGGTCCAGATTTCCCATTTTATCCTTCCTCAGTTTGGTCCAGTCCATCGTCCTCCACACTGTGGTCTAAGGTGTTAGCCTCTGTATTGTGTTCTAGGAGATCAGCCTACAAGTGTTATTTAGTGCATCATCTTCCTCAGTGTGGTACTCTGCAATAGCGTCACCGAGGTGCTCTGGTTGTTCACCCTCCCCAGCATGATCTGGTGTATATGCCTCATAGGGTCGTACTGGCGTATCGGCGTCCCCAGTGTGCTCTAGTATATCAGCCTCACTCCTTGGTCTAGTTGTACATATTGCCCAGTGTGCTCTAGAACATCTGTCTCATCGGTGTGCGTATGTGTAATCGTCCCTACTGTCCTTCAGTATTTCAGCCTTCCGTGTGTGCTATGGTGCATCGTTCTAACTGATGTTCTCTGCAGCTTCAGCAGATAGCGGCTATACACAGGCTCCTGTGGGGAAAACTAGCACATAGTATTTAAGGAGACGGCATAGGGGCGGTTGCGCGAGATGGTGGCCGCGTGCAACTTCCAAGCGATAGGACACCCGAGGCAGTATAGTGCCTGACCTTTGGTTATATGAGACTAAAATTAAGGAGATGGACCAGAAGCTCATGGTGATACATTGTTCTTATAGATCTATCTCTACGGAGCTGCCTCAGGAGTTCACATTGTCAACTTATGAACTATTGGTTTGATCATCCTGAAATTGCAGAACAGAAGTGTTAGGCTTTGTACTGTGTTCTAGGAGATCAGCCTACAAGTATTATTTAGTGCATCATCTTTCTCAGTGTGGTCCTCTGCAATAGCGTCGCCGAGGTGCTCAGGATGTCACCCTCCCCAGCATGATCTTGTGTATATGCCTCATAGAATCGTTCTGGCGTATCGGCGTCACCAGTGTGCTATGCGTGACGACTGCTATACTCTATTCGTATAGACCTTAACTCGAAGGCTGCCTTATTAAAACACAACACGTAACCAGAACACACTGGTGAGGCCGAAGCGCCAGAGCAAAACTGTGAGGCCCGTAGAGCTGTCCACACTGGGAAGGCTAATGTACCAGACGACATTCGGGGACCTGATAGACCACAGTGCACTGAAACACCGAAGCACAGTCGGGCTGAAGCTGCAACACAACAACAGAACGACCCCATGTGGCCTATACACCAGATCATGCTGCGGAGGGTGAACAACCATAGCACCTTGGTGTCGCTATTGCAGAGGATCACATTGAGGAAGCCGATGCTCTAAATAACACTTATGAGGCTGATCACCTAGAACACACTACAGAGGCTAACATCTTATACCACAGTGTGGAGGGCAATGGACTACACCAAAATGGGGAGGATAAAAAAAATGAATTTTGGAACAGGGGGTAATGCGCAAGATGGCCGTTATACATGGGTTCTTATGGGACTAACTCCTTGGACCTGGGCTTGGAGCTTTTAAAGTTTTATTTCAATTCTTGATATTGTAGTTATACCCGTTCAAGCCTGCACCTTCTTTCATCTCTCTGTGTTCCACAGATACCCCGGAACATCTATAATAAGCCTTCAGGTTGATAACATATACCGTAGTTTATGTTATGAACCATCATAAATATTTCATCCTGTTTCAAATTATACTACAGAAGTTTCTAATGCGTAACCTACCTTTATAGCCAAGTGCATTTAAGATGCATAAGACGATGTCTTGGTGGAATCAGAAATTCTCATTCAGCCTAGCTATGACAGAGCTGCATGTTTGAGGCTATTATCTATAAAGAAGCGATCATAGCGTTGAGGAGGGATCCACCCTAACATTTTTTTAGACTTCAAGAAACAACTATATAACCAATTTCGAAGATAAATGACAAGATATTCAAACCCGCATGTCTTTCAAGTACAGAGTTAGACACCATAACTGCTTTTTATTTAACTGTTTTGTGTAAACAACATGCACGCAAAGATATTTTTTTACATGCCAACATCAGACGACATTGACAGGAAATTAACCATTTCTTACAGAGGCTGAGGATAGAGCCCCTTTGTGAGGAGGTTATATCCTATTAAGCCGATGAGCTCCTTGTAACGAGGAAGTTATATGCTGAGTTTATGAGGATAGCGCTCCTTGTGAGGAGGGTGTTATATGCTAAGTTTATGAGGACAGAACTCCTTGTGAGGAGGATGTTCTATGCTAAGTTTATGAGGACAAAGCTCCTTGTGAGGAAGATGTTATATGCTACATTTATGGGGATAGAACAGCTTGTGAGGAGGATGTTATATGCTAAGTTTATGAGGACAAAGCTCCTTGTGAGGAGGGTGTTATATGCCAAGTTTATGAGGATAGAGCTCCTTGTGAGGAGGTGATATGGTAACTTTACGACAAGCTCCTCGTTAGGAGGGGATATGCTAAATTTATGAGGATAGAGCTCCTTGTGAGGAGGATGTTATTTGCCAAGTTTATGAGGATAGAGCTCCTTATGAGGTTATATGGTACTAATTTTATGATGATGAGGAGGATAGGGCTCCTTTCAGAAGCCTACAAGTGTTGAACCCTTAAACTTCAGCTCAGATACTTCAGCCGGCAGGTTACTTGAGCTTGTAAGGTAAAGGTTAGCCAAGCAAATAGTCCCCTTACACAGATACCAGCCCAGGGGCTGATTGGTTGTTGCCAGTCACGTGATTGCTACTGCAGGCGATTTGGAAAGTGGGTGTGCTCTAGCACGTGGGTTGTGTATACTCCGCCTTGGTGGATGATGTGTGTATCCTGCAAGGGTTACCAACCTGAAAGGGGGTGTGTTATGCTTAGAAAAGTGCAGCCGTAAACCTACTCGACTCGAGGCTTAAACATACAAGGGTGAGTGTGTTATGAATGATATGTTTGGACTATGTGCGTGCGCCGGCAGGTGATTTGAGCTTTGGATTTGACTCGAGGTTTACAGTGAGGAATCGCTAACCTTACTGACTAAATGCATATGTGCTGTGACCTGGTGGATAATGTATATATATCATGCAAAGTAAATAACAGTTGACAAATATACTTCTCCTCTTTAAATTTTATGTGCCTTTATTTTTAGTCATATTCCATAATTATGTAATTTAAGTGTATAACCAAACATAGCAAGAAAATTTCCTTGTAAGAAATGTGTGGTAGCAGGCTATTAATCACAACCCACTGAGCCAATTTACATGAAAATAGCTTTGTTTTGGCTTTCCTTCAATGAACAGATAGATTTTATCAAATTAACCAGTTGAGAAAAATACAATTTCTGTACTTCTCACTGATCAATAATATGATAACGTGTCGAGTGCCACCCATCCATAACCAATTTAAGGCCAGCAGCAGAGGTGTGCCTTGCACTTTATGGGCTTTACAAATCAGCATAACAAATACTGAGCAGTAAAAAAGCGAGCGCATTTGTTAGTATTACTTAAAACATTATGCAATGCTACACTTAAATTTATGCCATCGCTGATATGAAGGTAATCCCAAAAATAAGGTCTCCTATTTTTTATAAATACATAGACCTGTAAACAATAGTTTAAATCATTTTAATGGCTAGAACATTTAGCTATTTTTCTACATAATCACAATTTCAGTCGATGCATTTTTGTAGACGCTGTGATAGTTTTTGTATGCCCATGTCATACCAGATCTTTGCCATGCTGTTCAGGAAGTTGTGAACCTCGCCGCCGGTGCTGGCACCCATCTTGTGCACACTTTCCGGTATTTAAACTTTTCCATCAAAATTCTGTGAACGGCGCTTCGGGAAACCTCAGGAACCAAAGTGCAGATCAACCAGGGTGAACCGGTGATCTCCACGCATGATTTGCTCAACCTTCATGACTGTCTCTCGCTCCTTCGTGAATTTCAGTCCGACCGGCTGGAAACACTCTACACCACTTACGAACATTTTTGACATCCATGCACTTGGCGGTAACATCCAACAGGAGCTCCATTCAACAGCTGCCATGCCAAGACAGTGCCTCAGCGCAGCGTGCACGTTTATATGCGAGCGCGGGAAACACTCTCCACAATATTGTGACCAACAGCGACATGAACAGAGTTCTGTATTTATAAAAAAATAGGAGACCTTATTTTTGGGATTACCCTCGTACTTTATGGTAATTAAG
Source organism: Anabrus simplex (assembly GCF_040414725.1). Classification (NCBI taxonomy): domain Eukaryota; kingdom Metazoa; phylum Arthropoda; class Insecta; order Orthoptera; family Tettigoniidae; genus Anabrus; species Anabrus simplex. The sequence continues at coordinate 1,137,889 of NC_090271.1, forward strand.
TTAGCCTATAAAATAATCCCCACTGCACCATTATTTAGGTCATAATATTCGAAGAAGAAAGTGGAAGCATTATGACTACCTTCTACAATAGGATTAACCATCATATTTTCCCCATTATTCCACTTGAACAGGCAGGTTTCAGATCCCAAAAATGGCTGTGAAGCCAAGATCTTGCAGTGATGATGCATGTTGATATAGGCTTAAGACGGAGCGGTTGTTAAACAATGTGTGTAAGGTTGCACGATGGCCTCTGCGCAGTGGTTGGATGAGGTCATCACAGAGGTGTCTGTAAAACTGGTATACACAGAGCAGGACAGGGTAAGAACATTTTTAAGTTTGTAAATATTTATTCACCAATTCATTTTTTAACAAAATGATCTGTAAAAATTTGTAGCAAAACAACTAAGATTGCAAAATGTGGCAATTTGCCAGCACCCAAACATTCAATGACACTGATTTGTTAAGCTTAAACAAGCAAACGGTTCTTTTTTCCCCAGTAAATCCAGCAACAATGCTGTGCAGGCTCGTAGTGCCGCTGGTGAGCTACTCAAACCTAATGTATCACATTCTTGAAGTAAATACATAAATTATGGAAAAAGAATGAAAGAATATGGAATCAACAGGTATCAGTTTCACTTCAAGAAACTGAAAAGAAAATCTGCTCATATTTTGTGTTGGAAACAAGTATGTTTCCAGAGCCAAGTTCTTTTATGTGCCAATAAATCTACAAAGGCTTGCACAGCTTCCAATACCACTGGGATCAAACCATTGCCTCATTGCTAGGCAACAGAAGGATGTAATAAAAATAAATCTTGCTGAGTTGGTCCCTTTTACAGCTTTTAAAAAACAGCTTCTGAAGGAGGATTGGACAATCGGCACTGAATTTATAGGGAAATATTAATTTTTACCACAAAGAACAAATACAATACGTGGCTTCAATCACGATCAATAGCAGTCTTCAAATTTGAAGCAGAGAAGATTGGTCGTGGGTAGAAAATCTACCAACAGTACAGATATTCACTGAGCTACAAAAGTCTTAATTCTCTCTATTATCAACTCCATTTTTGTTGCTGGCACCACCAGCACACGGCGGTACGGGATCATCTCCACGTCGTCTTCCAGCCACTGTCCGCTAAGCCCGGAATCTGATTCTGCCTTGACACTGAACTCGAACTTGCATTCTGCTTCCTGTAGCAAGATGGTTCACAATTTACGATCAAACAAAAGCTAGAATGATTGTTGTGAACAGGGGTTTCTTGTGACAAGGAAGAAGGTGAACACTATGTTCCAAAAGGAAGACATATATTAGTAAAGTGAAATGAACAACTCTGTATGGCACACTTTCCATTTCTTAGAGTAGAGGAAAAAAAAAAAATTTAGTCTTTATATCAATGAAACATAACAATACATATTAACTCTTAATCAGCCGTCTATTACCGAATGTTTGAAAATTGAAGTAGTTTTAAAGGGAATATGTTATTTATTGATATGCTTACTAATAAGACATAGATTTCTAGTCTTATGAACAAAAATAACATAATAGATGTAACACTTTACCGTATTATATTTTACAAGCATATCACTTCAAAGCTAATGTAACAGTTTTAACATATTTCAAAGGGTACACAATATTTTTTGCCAATGTCACAAACTGATCACGTCACACAGAATTCCGTGTGCTCTTACTTCACATACTGACACATGTCATTTAGGTCTTCTTATTGGAAGTAGTCCACTGTAAAGGGTGGGGAGATTTAAAGAAGAGACAAATTTCACAGACCTATCATTCACATGGTTGCAGTACATTGTGGCTTTTGCAGACATACATGGCAGTTGGGTCATGATGTAGAAATTTGAACCACATTCCTTTTGTAATCTTTAGATTGGGATTTCTCTTCATCTTATTCTCAATACAGCTAAGATCTTTGATTTCGAGCTGCTGATACTCATTAACAATGGAAGGCTTTGTTAAGGATGCATTCCGAATAACATACTTCCACTCAGAAGGAACCATAACCTGACAAACTTTCCTACGCTTCACTGTTAAAAACCATACGCATCTGGCCGCCATGTACACAGACAATCTTTCATTATGCAGCCTTGGTGTTATATTCTTTCAGTGGGGTGATCTTCTGCAAATATTACCACGAGAGCTGTTTTATAATATTCAGAAATGCCACACACATACCAGCCAACTTTTAGAAATTGTAAATAGGAAGATTTTTTTAATTCTTGCATTTCATCACATATATTGCAATGCGAATTGACCATTAAATTTAAAATCTTAAAGTAAGGAAACATAAATATGGTTACAATAAAATATACCTAATATTCTCATCTATGACACATACGAATAAAAATATTTATGTCACACCGACACACGCAACAAAAGGTATAATAGTTTCCTTCATCAGACGGTAAAATGAATGTAAATTTATAGGTATCTCTGATACTTGGAGATAACGTTTGTTATATTTTTTGGACACGAGAAGAAAAAAATACCAGAAACTGTCACCAACACAACCCCTTTAAATACATTCAACTCATTAAAATTATGCACTTAAATACGCAAAACTACCACGTACAAAACAATTCAATATGTCCATACATTATTAACATACGACTTTGACAAGGGGGAGAGCATAGAAACGAAAAAGAAAAAATAACACGTGGCCTACAACTCTGATGAAACGACACACAGAAACAATATTAACAATGCGCGAACCACACAGTAACAAACTAATTCTTTCGTCGGTAAAACTTCAGACCTTGTCAAGCAAGTTTGTATCATAGTAAACATGGCTGACGGTGGGCGAATGGATACTGCCATTGGTTGAAGGCTAGTCCAGTGAAATGTCGTTCCCATAATTCAATACAGACAGAAGTTATGACCAACTTACGCGATGAAAAGACCTAAGAGTGAGGCAATGTCAAAGAATAACCATATGAAACAAATAAGAGTAAGAATATCTGGCTATGTTGAACTATGGTAGTGACATTTCATAGGGCAAATCTTCAGGCGATGCAGAGTCCATTCGTGCCAACGCCAGCCACAATTATATAACAACGTGATGAAATAGCTGAGACGTTTCGATGCAGTAATTACGATTCTAAACACTTGAAACTATAGATAGCGCTAGTTATGCGTAAATATGAATACGAAATAGAGGCTTAAATCCGCGCGACTTGTGATTGAATATAAAAAGAAATAGAGGCCTATAATTATTAGTAGTACGTAGCGTTCCCGACACCGGAAGAAAAAATCACAAGGAAATGTAACGTGAATAATAAACAATGTATAATAGAGAAGAAGAATGTATGTAAATGGAACCAACCTTAATGTAGTGGAGGTTAGGCGACGACACGAAAAAACAACACGACTGAACTTCTCATTCACTAATAATTTGACGTGATGGCCACACCATTCACATACTCTGCTATTTGAAATCAAATTGTGACGTACATAGAATTGAAGTAAATCATTGAAGTTGTTCTTGTAATTCGCTGAAAAACTTGTTACATTAATAACACATCCATCGTACGATGCCATGTCAATATAATTAGATATGTTTTCTGTATCAACAATGGCCAGATGCACTGGATGCGCTATGTACGAAGAAAGAAGTAGTAGGCTTTGCTTCTATCAATCCTATCATTTCGTGACCAGTAAGCGACATAGAATGCCGTGGTGTATTAATGCGAAGAGAAACGTCATTGTGGTCCAGGGCTAAGTCGTGCGAGTCGTCTGCGAGAAAAATAAACATAGTCCAGGGCTAACCTAACCTAACCTAACCTAACCGCGAGTCGTCTGCGAGAAAAATAAATAACCTAACCTAACCTAACCTGCGATAAAATTAAACATAGTCCTAACCTAACCTAACCTATGTAAAAACAAATGTAATTGTGGTCCAGGGCTCAGTACCATTTAGTTCCTAAGTACAGTGGTTGGCAGCATCGGCGAGTCGTGCAAGTCGTCTGCGAGAAAAATAAACATAGGACAGTCATACCACGCGTAGATATTGCCCATGAAAGCGGTAACCATGGTACTAATGTTGCGTGACATAGATTGAAGTTCTAATCTTTCGTCTCGATTAACTGAATCGCTAGCGCACTAGCCTCTCTTACTAGCAGGACAATTGCCATCCCGAATCTCCAGATGTATAAAGCACACACGCTGCTGTGATGAGCGGGAAACACGAAGGTGACAACTGAAACACTCGCAAAATAAAGCATCAAATAAATAGCTTGAAGATGAAGTTTCATAAATTACACAAGCACATAAGAATTTATCCTAGGGCAAGAGAATTGACCATATATTGGTCAAAAGTAGGAAGAAGTAAAACTAAATTGGAAAATCAGAAGGGTTGGTGGGTGTGCACACAATTAATCCCAAAACACTAACTGAACAATAAGTAGAATTAAAACACGAAGAAAGTCATATGAAATCCTATGCAGATCAATTTTTTGGGCAGTTTCGTTGTTCGCTACATGCAAACATTTACCAATTTTGAGGAACCTTTTTCTGTTTTGCTTTACATTGCACCGACACAGATAGTTCTTATGGCAATGATGGGACAGGAAAGGCCTAGGAATGGGAAGGAAGTGGCCATGGTGTTAATTAAGGTACAGCCCCAGCATTTGCGTGGTGTGAAAATGGGAAACCACAGAAAACCATCTTCAGTGCTGCCGACAGTGGGATTCGAACCCACTATCTCCCATATGCGAGCTCACAGCTGTGCGCCCCTAACCGCACGGCCAACTCACCTGGTTTGAGGAACGTAGCACGAGGCATGATAGTTCTAAAATGCGGCATGTTAATACTTATGTCTTTGGACTAGTAAGTGAATTGTAGGCTTCTGTACTAATCACATTAGAATGCACGTTCATCTGTACTTCCCTACTTACATTTTCACAAATTCCACTGGTAGGGCACACACTACTTGTTCCTGAAAAGGTATGAATAACTGGAATTTTCTGTTACACTCAAGATGCTTTTTGTTAACATCGCTTTCACTACTGGATCAGAAGGAACTTCCCCCTCACATTGTATTTCTTATTACTAAGCTTTTCCCGCTCACATGCCTGATTCTTCAGGACAAAAAAACATGGATGCACCGATCAATAATTACAGCAATTCTCCTTGGAAACCAAACAACAGACATAGAGCAAGAATGCACAAAAACAATCAACGTATCTAGATTATAGAGTTTCAACCACAAATGCTTTCTCCTACAGGTCAGATGTTTTGTTATACCAGACAATGTTTTGCGGCGTACCAGTCCGCTTACAAGTTACAGCAAATTTCTGATCGTAGGGTAAAAAACTGTGTCCAGAAGACAAGAACTTCCAACTTATTTCAGTGAAATAACTGCAATGGACCAAACAAATGTACAGAGAAAGAATTTGCCTATTATTATTCTGGCCAACGCAATGATCGGACCAAACAATAAGCTTTTGCTCTTCCTGTGGTTGAACTTCCCTAGAACATACGTAGGTGCTTTGAAAAGTTCTCGGAATGTACTAGAATTAAGTATCTTACCTCAGTGGAACTGGTTTTATTTTTCAACATAGTCTCCCTGTAGACTAATGCATTTGGTCCAGTGATGTTCCAATGCCTTGATCCCATCTCGAAAATGAGATTCCTCCAGGTCTGCAAAATACCTCTCCAATTCGGCTGTCAGTTCTTCCCTTGTAGAAAATCTCCGTCCACCGAGGAAAATTTTCAGCTTGGGGAATGGTGCCAAATCAGGTGAATAAGGTGGATGTGGCAACAATTCGTACCCCAGATCATGAAGTTTTGCCATGGCAATAACACTTGTGAGTGGCGGAGCAGTGTCTTGATGAAATATGACCTTTTTCCTTGACAAACCAGGCCTTGTTTCGCATATCTTTTCCTGTAGTTGGTCTAGGAGGTTTGCATAGTATTGCCCCGTAATTGTTTGGCCAGTAAGAAGATAATCTATCAGCAGAATGCCTTTTGCATCCCAGAAAACTGAGGCCATGACCTTTCCGGAGAATGCACTGCCTTTGCTTTCTTTGGTGGTGGTGAATCGGCATGTTTCCACTGCTTTGACTGCTGTTTTGTCTCTGCGGTATAGTAGTGGACCCAAGTTTCATCTGTAGTCACAAACCGGTGCAAAAAATCTTGTTGGTTGCAATGAAAACGGGCCAGACTTTGTTCGGACATTTCCGACCTGGTGCGTTTATTGTCCAATGTCAAGAGCCACGGCACCCATCTTGCGGATAATTTTTTCTTACCCAATTCTTCGGTTAAAAAATAATTTACCCGTTCAGAAGACATCCCTACAGCTTCAGCAATCTCCCGCACTTTCAGTTGACAATCCTCCATGACCATTTAATGCACTTTTGCAATAAATTCTGGGGTCGTAACACTTTTTGGCCGTCCACTACGCGGATCATCATCCAAGCTCTCCCGACCAAATTTAAACTCGCTGGTCCACTTGGCAACAGTTGAAAATGAAGGAGCAGAGTCGGCATGAATTTCCTTTGCTTTCATACCTTTCTTTACAAAGTATTTAATCACTGCTCGAATCTCAGTTTTTTCCATTGTCACAAATCACCACGCGGGAACAACAACAAAGAGTCGTCACTACCACACTCCTGCAGCTAGAGCACTGACGCACCATGTGTTCACTCACAAAGGATGTGTGATTATTGCGCTGGAACTTCGTTGCTCTAGCACTGACATCTAGTGGTGATTCCAAGAACTTTTCAAACCATCCTCGTACTTTAAAATACACAAGGCAATTTCAGCAATACATCCATACCAGATGTTGATTGTTACACTCCCTGAACTGGGCAAAGTGACAACAAGCAGAGTGAATATCAGCTTTACGATGATGTAACTTGCTTTCCACCATTAACTTCTGCCTCTCTGACTCATCAGCAGCGGAAAGCTGGATAAGTAAAGCACTGCATTTTGAAATAGTCATTAAATATTTCTTCATATAGAGACTGTGAGATGGGCATGGTTTGTAAAATAAGCACAATCTGGATAAATTAAGTTCAGAATTGAGACGTTCCTTGCTACTATTTTGATGACTACAATTACTTGGCTGTTCTTAGGTACTGTGGACCTACTCTTCAGTTTAGCTTACAGACTACCATTAGAACTTGAGGCAGTGCCGGTGTATTAGAAGATGCTTGTGTAATTGGATCAAATTTCTGAAAAGCTTTCAAATGTGCAAATAACATTTATTGTTACATTTTTACTTGCTACAGTGTATAATATACTACAGTCTGTAATTATTAGTGACAAGGATAAATAAAATTTAGAGAAAATGAGATATTAACATTATTATGTGTTGCTGAAGTGTGGGGTATAAAGTACACCACGCACCTGGCCATGTATAATTTTTAGGCACGCCTGCTGGAAGGTTAAAGTGAACTGAGAAAAAAATGAAGAAACTGTTATCATTGGGATTAAATCAATGAGAATGTGATAAAAGTCAAATGTTATGATTGAAATGACAATAATGTAGGATTTCACTAGAGTTAAAGTTGTTTGGACATGTTGACACACTAACATTTGTATTTTCATGTTATAGCTTATTATTTGATGACTTCAACAATAAGAGTATTGTATTGTCTTCTTGGAGAACACTTTCAAATAGCATCAATGTCAATCCTTCTGTTCTTCCTGCTCTTGGAGGTTCCTTTGTCAAAAATTTGCCAGTTCCTTGCAGAAGCTGACATCTGAGTTAGATTCTCAATCAATCCATAATGCTTTTTGAGTAGATTAAAACGCCACTGACTTCCCTAACTTAAGGTACAACACCAAGGTGTACTGGTTCACTAAATATTTGGTTTATGTTCTTACCTCTTCTGCAAACAACTTTTGCTTCCCCCTAGATTTGTGAAAGAGAAACACGTGATTATTCCCGTGAGTGAAGATGGCACATCGAGACGTAAGCAAGGGCTGAAGTTCTGAGTTCTGTTTTCTAGAAATTAAGATATGCAATATTAAGAGTGTGAGGAAAGTTGGACTGCAGGTAAGATCGATCACTGGTATAAACAGAAGGGTTTTAAACCCCAGTCTCTATCCGATGTTTACATTGGCCTGCCATTCCTTTTCAGGATAAACTTGGTTGATATAAGCTTGAGACACACCGCAACAAGTACATGTTGATTTGTATCCATGCGTGTGAATATGTGACTGTGTTTAAATCTGATGAAACTTTTATATTATTATTTTAAGGGGTGCAAAGAAGGCAGTGAAAACAAAATCTTCAAAAGTACTGCTACATTTGTGGAATGTATGTGTTCAATTCTAAGGTGTCATATAGACTTATTCGTGAAGAAACTTTATTATTGTTATTTCCAATCGAAAGTCTGAGATCAAGAAAAACCTTTTGCATACAATGGCAAGTACAGAACGATAAATATGACCAGTTATTATTTTGTATGACCAATGTTGTCTGTTACAATAAGAACAAACAAAAACAAAATTAAATATCCAAACATCTTGTCAGGTATTTGGCCCCATTCCTCACGGACCTGACTTACCAGTACCTACTCCATCTGGTTAACTTGAGTGATGAAAACTGAAAGCAGTTCTTTGCAATTGGACGCTGAAGAAATGGATTTTGAGTCACATCAATATGACACACTAACAAACAAATTTACAAAATCCAAATTGAATAATATGACATGGGGTTTAGAGTTAAATTAAGAAAATAGTGAATTACTTAGCTCAAGACTACGCAAAAAGAATATGTTGGCATCCAGAAATCATGAGAAAGAATTTTGAAAATATTATACACAAGAAGATCAACTTTTATTTTGTAGGTCTATGAAATCTTCTGCATCAGTTGGCAGAGCAACTGGCGCTTTCGAAAGAAGTCTTAAGGCTGAACAGCAATGTTCTGGTTTCCATGCCACTTACTCATTCCACAATGCTGTTCGAATCATATGAGACATTAAAGTTGGTACTTGAAACGAACATGAGTGGCAAGTGTGCGGTGATGGATTGCTGCTTGGACAGCAAAAAAAGGCTACACACAATTTCAGTTTCCTCTGTGAACAGGATAGCAGAGTATGGAATAAACATTAGGATACTGTAAATTGGCCTGAAAGAGAGCAACTTCAACCATAACTTCCACCCTTGCACATCAAGTTGGGAATGATGAAAGAGTATTATCAGATGAGGAGCATTTGCTGGACCACAGATTCGTAAACTGATGTCAGACAAACATTTCACAGAAATGATGACCAAAATTGCGGAAGATGCATGGAATGCATTCAAAGTATTAATGACAAAATTCCTTGGCAAGATCAAGGACCCTCTATGCAAAGAAAACTTAAGGAAGATGTTGGAAAAATTTAACCAACTCAGTTGAATTACAAGCCTAAATCTTCATTTCTTAGCGTCACATCTGGACTCCTTCCCTCTAAATTTAGGAGCTGTAAGTAAAGAGCAAGGTGAAAGGCTCCACCAGGACCTCAAAGATGCAGAATGGCGCTACAAGGGATATAAATATCATGGCCGATTGCACATGATGACCCTTCCAGAGAACACTCACAAACTTCAAAAACGTGCATATTCTACGGAAAACTGAAAAATACGACTGGGTAAATGCGAGTAAGCTTTATGTGCGTAATTCGATCAACACTAAGTATAGAAAATTTTACGTAATGACAAAAACGTTTTCTACAACTGCCATTTCACCAGAAGTGATACGGGGCAAAACAAAATCCAGTTTTGAATTCTGCGTTAAAAAATTAATAAAACCCACCTAGTTTATACCGGACAAGAATTTTTTTTTTTTTTTTTGCAGGCTAGCATTATCTGATCCTGTAATCATTATGAGGGAAATTCCTCAATGCAGCATTAGTGGACCTTTGTTTTCTTCCTCCCCTGCGAACCATATGACCTTGCTACGGTGGGGAGGCTTACGTGTCCCAATGAAGCAGATAGCCGAGCCGCAGGTAGCCTCCCTCCCATGTGTAGCGGTGAATAGCCTTATGCTTGAAGAATGTATTCGAAACTGCTAAACCCATACTAGCACAGAAGTCCAGCAAACTGTTCCCATTCCCATTAGCTTCCATATTTTCCCCACATTTACCTATCACCCTTTCGTATCCTTCAGTTCTGTTTCCAACTCTTGCATTGAAATCGCCCATTAGCACTATTTTATCCTTGCTGTTGACCCTGACCACGATGTCACTCAATGCTTCATAAAACTTGTCAACTTTATCTTCATCTGCACCATCACATGGTGAATACACTGAGAAAATTCTTGTCCTAATTCCTCCAACTGACAAATCTACCCACATCATTCGCTCACTTACGTGCCTAACGGAAACTATGTTGCGTGCAATGGTATTCCTGATAAACAGCCCTACCCCAGACTCTGCCCTTCCCTTTCTAACACCCATCAAGTACACTTTATAATCTCCTATCTCTTCCTCATTATTTCCTTACCTGAATATCACTTACTCCTAGCACATCCAGATGCATCCTCTTTGCTAACTCAGCCAGTTCTACTTTCTTTCTTCTATAAGCCCCATTAATATTGATAACTCCCCATCGAATGCCATTTTGTTCACCAAGTTGTTTCTAAGGAGTCCCTCGACTGTCAAATGGGAATGGGACTCCATTACTCCCATAAGTCCGAGGCTTGCTTAAAATGTTCTGAGCTGGGTAAATTCATGAAGCAGGATGCTACCCTACTTACACATAGTCCAAGTGAGGATCTCTCCTCTAACTGGTTATGGACCACCGGCGGATTGTATAGTCCTAGCCGCCTAAGCACAAGGAGGGCCATGACGCAGAGTATGTCCGAGATGCCAACTCCCATTCCATAGCAACTGGTATCCCGACTCTCAGGACCACTTACTAGGCCACTAAGCCGTTGCCCATGGTTCACGAACTAGGACATGACTACAGTAACTCACACCATGAACCATGTTTATTAAATAAAATACTATTTAATTAGTATTGAAAAGATGGATTTAACTAACTCATTATCTTCATTTGGTATAATCAAAGTTCAATACGGACCCATAAAATGAAATTCATTTCTCTAGATTAGTGTACAAACCATTTGTGATTAAAAAATGCTTATATAAAACATTGTTGCACGTTGGCCTGGTTCTGTGCATGACAGCACTATTTTCAATAACTGCCAGGTTAGAGCAAAGTTTGAAACCAGAGAAATCGCTGAGGATGTTCTATTGGGTGAAAATAGTTATCCCTTGAGAAAATATCTATTAACTCCTGTATTAAATCCTCAAACAAGAGCAAAAATAAGGTACAACAGAACTAGGAACTGTGTAGAAAGGATGTACAGTTTCCCTGTTCTGAGCATGGGACTAAGAGTGAAAGTTCAGAAAGCTCATTGTTGCAACAGCAGTATTGCATAATTTTGCTATACAAAAAAACAATGAATTACCGCTAGAAGACCGTACACTCCACGAGTACTTGGCTGAAAGAAGACAGTATAACCCCACGATGAATGACGACCTTCCTCCCAATGTTCCGGATGACGTTCCAACTACTATTGCAACCAACCATTATGCTTGGTAAGTTTAAGGGGAGCTTGTTCGTCCCATTCTGGTAATGTTAAACTGACAAAATTAGATTAATGTTTTCTCAAAAACTATTAATCCGATGTGGTTGAACTTTTATGCAGTGCTCGATACATAATTTTGCCAATACACACACTTTTTTGTTTTGATGCGGATTGAAAATTTTATTTTCTATATTTTTTTTAAAGTTTCACCCATATTTTACCATTAATTTTTTTTTTTTTTTTTTGCTAGGGTCTTTACGTCGCACCGACACAGATAGGTCTTATGGCAACGATGGATAGGAAAGGCCTAGGAGTTGGAAGGAAGCGGCCGTGGCCTTAATTAAGGTACAGCTCCAGCATTTGCCTGGTGTGAAAATGGGAAACCATGGAAAACCATTTTCAGGGCTGCCGATAGTGGGATTCGAACCTACTATCTCCCGGATGCAAGCTCACAGCCGCGCGCCTCTACGCGCACGGCCAACTCGCCCGGTTACCATTAAATTGTTTGGTAACTTCCCATCATTAAACTTCCTGTAAAAAATTCAATAATATGTTACTATATCAACATTTTGAGAAAAAATGTATTTAAAGATAACAGTACATCCAGTGCATGCAACTCCCATATTCTGGATTTTCATTGTTGTTCTAGTAATTTACAGCTCTCTTCCTAGACCTCTTCAGCTTCCTGCCAGCTTTAGCAATAGAAAGTTGGTAACAACATAGCTAAGTATGGAATAACTATACAAAATTTCACACATCTAGGTAAAGAACTTCCTGTAAAAAATTCAATAATATGTTACTATATCAACATTTTGAGAAAAAATGTATTTAAAGATAACAGTACATCCAGTGCATGCAACTCCCATATTCTGGATTTTCATTGTTGTTCTAGTAATTTCCAGCTCTCTTCCTAGACCTCTTCAGCTTCCTGCCAGCTTTAGCAAGCAGCCACATCCTGTCAAGATTATCTTGGTTGAATATCTAGCTGGTGCAGCACATTTCCCTCATCGAATCCCAACACCTAGAATCAGTGTCTGATACCCACAAATACTTTTTTTGGAACTCTAGCCCAATAATACGGTTAAAACTTTCACTCGAGATTTGAGTTTCCTCAGGTAAGCAGTTTTTCAGGCCAAGACTTGTAGACTTGTGAATACTGGCTTGATTAAGTCAGCCACAGGCATTGGTAATGAATGTTTATTGGAAAAGCTTTCTCCTGTAACTAGGGACCTATATTATATTTACACCTGGAGGACAAACCTTTGGGACAGAGTCAGTGCTTGGGAACCTCATCTGTGGAAAATTTGTGTAAGAAAATTGCCCATACATCCTGCCCCATCTCCTCCGTCTTAGAGTTTTGTAATGCACGCCACTGAGCCTACCCTTTCCCGATAGGCATTTACCACCCTCCAATTTTTTCCCTTGGTATTTACTGCGCAGTCTCTGGAGGATATGACCTATACACTCCAGTTTCTCAATGATTATTGCTCCACAAGACTTCTTTTGAAAAACCACTTGTGGAAGACTTGCTGTCCTCAACACCATGCAATTCCATCCCACCAGTTGGAGTGACACTAACCACCCTCCCTGTGTTCTCTTAATTTTTCATCACTTATCTTTTCACAACTTTGGCCAGCACCCGAATGTCAATCACCTTCCGAGTGTCATTACTAATGGCTTAGACAACCCCCTGTTCTGCCAAGAGCCATCCAGTGCCATTGCAAGATCAAATGATTTATCATTAATTTCCACAGCCTCTTGTACAGCTTTACTCGATTTTTGTGCACACTTTCACTGCCTTGTTCAAAGAATCACAATAAGACTAGAATCTAGTAGGTGGGTTGCACTTTGGCCCTTCCCAGTTAACCTGAGTACATAAGCAAATCTTACATTAGTTCCAAAGCCATACTTAGTGGATCGGATGATCTAAATGATCTGTGTTACAGTTTGTACATCTGATAATTAAACACCTGGCTAATCCATTGCAATATATACATTTCACAAAATCATTCAGAGCACTACTGAGCAGAGTTACATCTATAACATGAACAGTTATCACCTTCTCCACTGCCATATATATTCTTTCTTGAAGCACTGCCTTGTTCACTCATACTAACCTCATCAGCATCTATTTTCCGCTCCAGCAAGCCGGGTGCGGGTGTGTACGAGCCTCCTTCAGTTTGTCCTGTCCATCCACAGCTGATGTTCTACCTTTTGCTGCCAATTTACATCACGTTTGGCAAGGTCCCAACTACCACGAGGGCCTCTTACCAACAACATTCCCTTCGTGGTATGCTCTTGGAGTCCTGATTGGAGCCATCCTTCTCATTTGTCCATACCATTGTAATCTGCTTAACTGCAAGGTTTCCAACAGGCTCCTGTCCAATCCAAGTTGGTGCTGAATACTTTCATTCCTTATTTTGTCTCTCCTCGTCTTTTGGAGACATGACGGAAGGAACTTCATTTCGGTGGCCTGTAGGTGACTTTGTGCAGATCTATTCAACGTTGCTGCTTCTAGTCCATGTGTTAGAATTGGTACAAGATATGTTTTGTACAGCGTGAGCTTGCAAGCTTGGGGAAATGAGTCATCCCAAAGTAATTGACGGAGTGGTAGAAACTTGATGCACTTTGTATTCTAATGCCTATTTTTGGTTTATGGTATTGTCAGAAGAAATGAAGCTCCCTGGGTATTTGAAGTTACTGATAATGTCTACTTCTTCATTTTGCACTCGCAGGTGGACTGCTTCAGGATTCCAACTCATCACTAAACCGACAGTTTTAGTTCGGCTCATGATAATTTCCATTCTTTCAAATTCTTCTTGCCAAGGATTTAGTTTAGCTTGAACTTCTGCCCCTGTCTCACCCCATAGCATAACACCATCAGCTAATGAAAGTGCATTTCTTGTATGATCCTTCATTTTCACTGCTTTTATAACTGCATCCATTATAGTAATGAAGAGAAGTAGTGATATACAACTTCCTTGTTGGACTCAGCTCTTTGTTTCAAAACAGTTTGACCTACTTTCTTAAATCTGCACACAACTCTTTGTCTCTCGATAGAGTTGTTTTATGATATAGATGTTCATTCCCATAGGGAACCTGAGTTGTTTTACCCGAGCTATAATCTCATCTGGCACTTCTTTACTTCACAGACATTCCCGTATGTCCTTACGTGCTACATATCCAAGAATATCAAAGAAAACAACTATAACCATTCTATTCTTATCCCAGTATTTTTCAAAGAGCATTCTTGTAAAAAAAAAAAAAAAAAATTAGGTCTAGCATTGATCTGTTCACTCTAAATCCATGTTGTTCTTCCTCAAGTTTAAGTTCAACAAATTTTCTGATTTTTCTCTCCAGGATGGTCTCGTATATTTTTAACCCATCTCTATAGTTGTTACACTTCTTTAGGTCACCTTTCTTAAATAATCACTCCTTACCTCCACTCACTAGGGATTTCATTTTTTTTCTAAATTTTATTTAGTATTCTGTACAACCATTGTATTGCAGTTTCTCCAAGTGCTTTGATCATGTCCACACTGAACTCATCCAATCCTACAAACTTGTTGTTCTTCATTTTACATATTGCTGTCTCCACTTCCAGCCAGGTCAAACTTTCTACGTTATAATGTATAGGGTTTAGAGGGTCGTCTTGTGTGTCGTCAGTTGTATTACAGTTCAGTAAATGATTGACACATCTACTGAACTCCTGTAATATTTAATTTTCATTTCTAGTTACCTCTCCATTTGGAAGCTCTACTGTGTTGATAGTACTAACATCATTTCTTTTGTTTTGAACAATGCTATGCAGGAGCTTCTTGCTCTATTCTATTGGCAAGATGATCTTTGCATTTCCGTTTTTCAATGTCAACTATTCTTTTGACCTGTAATCTTTTTTCTCTGTAAAATGATAAGTTTATCCTCAATTTCATTTGGATTTCCTCGCACTCTGGCATGGTACAAAGCTCTTCTTGCACCATTTCTAACTTTGGCAGCAGCTTTTACATCTCCATTCCACCATGCTCTTTCTTTGGATTTTCTTATTTGGCTCTGCCTTCCACATACTCTCTCAGCTGTCTTCACCAAAACTCTCCTTAGGTTATCCCTTTCCTCATTTGCAGTTCTCAGATCATCTTTTGGTAACATCTTCCAAACATTTTCTCGAAACATTTCCTTCATCCTTGGTTCAGAAAGTCTCCAAGTTTTTATTTTTGTGGTCTTTTGTTGCAAATTTTAGGTCTTCTCTTTGTGATATCTGCAACCAACAGCCTGCGGTTTCCATCCAAATTTTCACTAGGAAATACTTTGACATCATTTACAATCATCCAAATTTCTTGGTCGGTGAGTATATAATCAATCACAAATATATCTTGTGATCTTGCATGTCCGTTTTCATGAACCAAGTGTTACAACCATATTGTTCCTCATACAAAGTTCTAGAAGATGTTCACCCTCTCTCGTCCTATTCCCCATTCCATGAGAACCCAGGGAGGATTCATAGCCCAGTCTGTCTGATCTAATCTGAGTATTAAACTCTCCCATTACTACCAAATTTTCACAATCCATATGTTCTTCCAAGTTGGACAGGAAGGCTTCTTTTTCTTCATTTGAACATCCTGAGTATGGAGTACTGACCTGGATTATATATTTGTTTCCATTCCAATTTACTGACACTTTGAGTTTCTCAGTAATAGAATAATTAATCTGGCTACAAACATCAATATCTTTATAAAGTATAAAACCCACTGCATTTCTTGACTCCAAGTTACTGTATTTCTAGACCAGTACACCTTATAGCCCAGACAGAGGTGTCTTATTGCTGTTGCCTTCCATTTGGTTTCACACATCCCCATGATAAAAATTGTCCACCTTTCCACCATATTGACTATTTCTTCAGTTTTATTTGTCAGTGTTAGAATATTCAAGGTTCCAATCTGGCAACTGGGTCTTGATTTGGGTTTTGTAGCTGGTGAAGCTTCAGGCTGTAAGCCGTCATACGCACCTAGCTGTTGTCGTCTTGAGTTCTTCGATCCGAGGCTTGTATCTGTCTTGAAAGCGACTGAACCGACTTGCTAGGCCTAACGATAGAGAAGATTTTCTATCAGGGTTAGCTCCCTTAGCCTTTAACAGTCCCCTGCCACATCTGCAAGGCAGCAGCTTCCTGTTGAATTTATGTGTCATTTCCTACACAAAGGCTTCAACAAGTCCCCTCTGCCCACAGCCACTGGTTCTCCAACCCTCGGCCAGTCTACTGTTGCCTCATTACCTGACCTCACTCTCTGTCTCCATTCTACAAGCACCTCGTGATCTTCACTCGCTCATTATCTACAGCCTCTACCTTTCCATTTCTTGAAAATTCTTCTTGGTCTGGACATGATAATACGTTACACAACCACGAGGGTAAAAACAAACTATGACCAGCACATATAACAAACAATAGAATGCAGGATGTTTGGCCATCTCACAAAACTACCCTAGAACACTCCAACCTCCCAAAGAAAAAGGAACTAATCCAGATAAAAGAAAATATGCCAATTCTCAGGCCTGAACGAACAGATCTAGACTCTTATATCACCTGGCGTTTAGGGTACTTTTTCAGCAAAAAGAATTATAAAATGGACTTCCAGCTTTCTGAATAATAGAAATACTAAAAATAGGTATTTTCAATTGAAAATGGCTTACAACCTCAGTTTAACAAAATTAATATTGTGACAAATCTGTGATACAGCAACGTTATAGGTCAGGTCACCACTAAAACTGATCTCTTCAATTTTATAGATTTATTCAGTAATGCATTAACACAATAAAAATAATCACATACCATTTCACTAAGGACACCTACACCATTCCTTACGGAAAAATTCTCATTGTTTAAAGTAGTTCTCCCTTAAGTAATTCATTTTGTTCTTTCAGTTCCAGCACTTGAAACTACTCTTTCACAGATCGTTATTCTTCATGCTGCCAGAGCTGCTATATTTTCCCAACATTCAGCAGCAGATGTGGAAATTCTTCTCCGCTTTCTGGGTGTTGCAGTCACTTCAACCTAAAATGATGAAATTAAAAAAAATTATCTATTGTAAAAATGGAGAGTACTTAACTTTTTTATAAATTGGTGATTATAGGCATATGCACATTTGTAATTGGTGTTATAATACATTCTTGCGATTGCGACACTGTACCTCTTTCCATGCTCGACACTTGTAGTTGGGGGATCCTCAATGATTTCAACTTCACCTCAGTTCCTTTACTAATACTGGCAGTCTGTATTTTTCCTGTAACAATACATATGATAATATCACGCACTACAAATGATAATGCTGTACTCTAAAAATGGTTTTAAAAGGTTAAAATAAGTTTTGTTAATAGTCTTTAAAAACCTCTCTGTTCAAAAAGCAAAAGGTATGTACGTAAGTGTTATTTTGAGAATTTAATAATTACCCAAGCTAACATTCTTACCTAGATATTCTGCATCACAATCATACGGATTTTCATCCAGGTCAATATGATCGGTCAGCATTTACAATCATACGGATTTTCATCCAGGTCAATATGATCAGTCAGCATTTCAAGAAGTTCCGCTAACATATCGGTTAATTTGGGCCGGTATGTTCCTCCTCCTCTGCCACCAGCATTCCTCTTCATGTTCTCGTACAATTGTTTGACTGTACCTTGGCTAACATCAGTATTAACATTGAACACTCTGCAGATTTTCAGCCAAGCGTTACTTTTTGCTGTGAGCACCAAGCCATTAGTTAGTTTACTTTCAATAATCCTTGCATAGTTTGCTATTATTTCTAAAATAAGACTCTCTTCAAAAGATGAAAAATTGGTACCACACATCCTCTTCTTGCCTTTTACACAGAAACAGAGAATTCACTAACATAGCTGCCAACTTTTAGAAATCAAAAATAGGAAGATTTTTTAATTCTTGTATTTCATCATATATATTGCGCCATGGTTTAAGTGAAAAAAAGACAGGATGAAAGGCATGCATACCTACAGTTACAATGTGATTTGATCATTAAAGTTAAAATTTTAAACTAAAAAACATTAAAATGGTTACAAGAAAATGTACCCCAAAACCAAACCAAACCATACCCCATGGCACTACAGCCCTTGAAGGGCCTTGGCCTACCAAGCGATCGCTGCTCAGCCCGAAGGCCTGCAGATTACGAGGTGTCGTGTGGTCAGCACGACAAATCCTCTCGGCCGTTATTCCTGGCTTTCTAGACCGGGAGCGCTATCTCACCGTCAGATAGCTCCTCAATTCTAATCACGTAGGCTGAGTGGACCTCGAACCAGCCCTCAGGTCCAGGTAAAAATCCCTGAGCTGGCCTGGAATCGAACCCGGGGCCTCCGGGTAAGAGGCAGGCACGCTACCCCTACACCACGGGGCCGGCGAAAATGTACCTCAATCACTCTAATTTATGACACATTCATACGAATAATAATAATAATAATAATAATAATAATAATAATACAGTCGAACCTCGATATCTCGAAACTCTACTCGAATTTTCATTATCTCGAACTTAGATTTTCCGGCCGTTTGTCCTATTCTTCCGTGTATTTATTTCACTATTCTAGAAATTAGGTTAAACGAATTTCTCGAAGCAAACATTTCCTCCCTTGAAGCAAAAAATACTATGTAACTCGAATTTTGTGCAACATCAACTGCGCAATACGGCATTTGCGGTTTGTGAGAAACAGTTGACAAGTAAAGTAAGGGTTCCGGTGAAGCTGGAAACTAATATTACGGGAACCGAAAAACTCGAACTTCTAGTGATCGCCAAATCGGCAAAGCCTCGCCATTTCTCGGGTGTCAATTAATTACCGGTCACGTTCGAAAGCAAGCCCAGAAGTCGCGGATGACAAGCTCCATTTACGAAACTCGGCTGGGTGGTATTGACGAAGTTTCAACGTGTAGGGAGGAAAGGTTAACCGCAATAAACAGAAGAGACTAACGGATATTTTCCAAACGTGTTAACGGAGCCATGTTTCTTATTTCACTACTGTATGTACTGTATCCTGTCTTCTAAAAACTTACTATAATAAGGGTTACAATTAAAGTGATGCTGTAAAAGAGTTTCTTTGTATATTTTTAAGTACCTGCACCGTTAAACATAACGCATTCAGTAAAGGCCCGTAGATACATTTGATTGAATTATGTGCTATACATGCTCAAAAACGGTATTCTCTATATTTCGAAATGTCGATAACTCGAAATGAAATGTATCTCCCGAGGTGATTCGCATAATATTTTCTTTTATTAGACTGTAAAATGAATGGAAATTTAATTTTATAGGTATCTCCGAACACTTGGTGATAACGTTTGTTATGTTTTGTAGCCATAACGTGAAGAGAAAATACCAGAAACTGTCACCAACACAACTCCCTGAAATACGTTCAACTCATTAAAATTATTAAGAATAAACAAAAATGCAGTGAAGTACCGATACGCGAAACTAGCACGTACAAGACAGATCGGCATGCTCATATATTATTAACATACAACTTTGACACGGAGAAAAGCATATAACCGCTAGAAAAAACACGTGGCATACAATTCCAACGAAATTACGCACAGAAACGATGTTAATAGTGTGCGAACCACACGATAAGAAACTCATTCTTTCGACCCGATTAACTGAATCGCTAGCCTCTCTTGCTTGTAGGACGATTGCCGTCCCGAATCCCCAGCCGTAAAGCACACATGCTGCTGTAGAGAGCTGGAAACACGATACACGAACGCGACGGACTCACGAAATAAAGCATCAAATAAAAATGCTTGAAAAATTAGGTTGGGTAAATTACACAAGCACATAAGAATGTATTCTTTATCCTAGGGAAGGAGTATTGACTGTACTGGAGGTTATATTGGTCAAAAATAGGAAGAATTAAAAATAAATCGGAAAATCGGAAGACGAGTTAAAAAACGGAAAGTTTCCGGGTAAAACGGAAGGGTTGGCAGGTATGCACTAAACTGTAATGCAAGTTAACTTCACGCGCCTTGTTGGTTTATTCAAACAAAAGAGCATTGGAGCGCGCTGAGAAACTGCACTGCCTTCTAGATTCTCACTGATCGTGACCCTTGTGAGAGTTAACAGCGTTCCCAGGAAATGTGTGGATGAACGCAAGAATCTTAACATGCTGCCCTATGTTAAACAGTGTGTTCTTTTAACCGGGCCTATCAGCTGCAGCTTGGAAGTAACCCAACGACATCCTATTTACTCAAAACAGATGAGAAAGCCGGCATCATCAGGTACATAAGATTTCAGTGTCCTCTTGTGCTTTTCAATTAAAGTGAAATGTACATCACAGGCCTGACACCAGATACAACTGTGTGACACTAGAAACAGTTGTCACTCCACACTGTTAAGATTTATTTTTCTCCTGTGATTTAAAGCATGAAACAGGCCACCATCTTCATGCCATAAACACACAATTGACTCACAGTTACAGCATGACACCTGATAGGGGCATGTGACACAATTCTAGTTGGGTCTTTGCAACTGTTCTTTCGGTGCAAGATTTAACTTTCCACATGTCCTAAGTCACTGAAATGACAACTTCAGAAACACTCGTCTGTAACGCATTTTATAAACACGTGTCTCAGGATATTTTAATTTAAATGGTTAGTACAAGTGAGTGATGTTTAGATCAGGACTTTGGATGTACTCTTACGAGTATAGCGCCTAGCATGTCTTGGAATTGATAGAATATGCTGTTTTATTAAAGCATTCACACCATCTGTATATTTTGTGTTATATGTTCCACTACATTCATCACAATAAGGGGACTTACCCATGTTGATTTTACCACAAAATATACATTTCATGTTTGTGTATTGGCAGCTAAATGTTTATGCTTGTGTTCACGCCCTCACGTCATTGGCTTTATATTATTACCAATTTGGTATCCCACTAACATTTTAAATGAACTGTTTTAATTAGAATTTTAATGGAAGAAGTTTTAGTCTCCGACAAGATTATAGTTTAATCATTGCCAGTGTTTCCATTAGCATCTTTATATACTGTATCATTTGTCACATTTTTATGTCCCGAATTTTAATAACTGGCTAAACTTTTAGCTTCCACTTTTAATATTAGTTGTACTCTTGTTGATTGTTTTTAGGCTGAAGATACCCTTAATTGAGGGCGAAACATGTCCCATTTAACTGATAGTCTATTTATGTAACCACTACAAGTGAAAATAAAAGTATTGAATAGGTGGATTAAATTAAAACACCTTTATTGTTGTTGAACTGTAAATTTTCAATACGGACCAAAAAAAAGATTTACAACATGTAATATGTAATATAACAGCCAACCAGGCAAAATGAAGATTAAATAAGTTTCTCAATCTGAAAATGAAGATTTGTAAGTTAGTAAAGGATTTAGCTTTTCTTAAACAATGTCTGAGACTAAAACTGGTACCTACTTTTCTTAAATCAACACAATGTAAGAACATAAGCAGTCCAAGCCATAATATAACCCAAAATAAGGTGAATGAATTATGGCTTAAAAATGAAATCTAGGCATATTACAGGAAGAAACCCAAATTGAATTTGCAATTATATAACATTCACTTAGCGGTAACACAGGATTTAGCTCCATTAGAATGGCAGTCATTTTATCAACAAACTGACATACGCACTTAGTAAGAAACAGGATACACTGAATAAGAAATTGAAT
Organism: Anabrus simplex; assembly: GCF_040414725.1. NCBI lineage: Eukaryota > Metazoa > Arthropoda > Insecta > Orthoptera > Tettigoniidae > Anabrus > Anabrus simplex. Next base: position 1,160,117 of record NC_090271.1, read on the forward strand.
CATTTGATAGACACACAAATACGTCACAGTAAACAAACGAAACAAGAACAAATTAAAGGCCCATTGGACACTGTTACTCCCACGGTAGTTAACTTGACCAAGGTACAATTTACAGAAGGAGAGAATGACCTACTTAAAAGGGGTCCAAAATACAATTGGCCTAATAAAGATAGAGAAATAGACATCAGTTGCAGAAGCGGAGGCGAACATATCAAAACTCCCAAGCGATGTACAAGACGAAGTAAGATTGGAGTTAAAGAAGAGATTACCCAGATTAGCTAAAGAGATTTATACCAATTTTGATCCTAAACAACAGAAAACAATAATAAACATGAAATCGAAAATTGAAGATAACAATATTATAGTACCCAAGGATGACAAGGGGGGGTGCGATTGTTTTGATGGATAAAGATACATATATCAAGAAAACTGAAGATTTTTTTTGATAACAACAAATACACATTAGTGACTAAAGATCCGTTAGCTAAAATTCAACCCAATTAAAGGCCTTACTTAAATGATCCACATCTCTCTTTACTGAACAAGAACAATTAAAACTTGTCAATATGAATCCTAGGCTCTCAGAAATTAGAGCTTTGCCCAAAATATATAAAAAAGATGTTCCGATTCGTCCGATAACACAACCCAGCATTTTCAAACTTTTTTCTTGCGGCAAGAGGTGTGATAGGTGGTCTTAACTAATTTTGGGTCGCTGAACATGAATCCGTTGTCCGTTTCTACGTATCACGTCATATTTTCTCGCAATAGGTATATCAAAATAAGAGATAGACCTGAATATTGCATTTAATAAGTACTGAAAAATGTTGATAATTTTGGAAATATTTATATTTCTTTGTATTATTATATATTTTGAAATAGTTGAATATTGTCTTGAATTATTATATACAATGAATAATTATTGAGTACAAAATTACAATTTTGTATTTATTGTAATATAATACTGATTTACACACAAAAAAAAAAAACAAATCGGAGGCAACGAAAGCATTTTATTTTGACAATTAAACGTGATTTACAAGCAAAAAATGTAACTTTTATTCAGTATCATTATGAATTCATAAATGTGAACAAAATTAACAGTCGTAGATGTCCGCTTGGAATGAACGCTTGGCTCCCCAGCGTCTGACTGCATCAAGTTTGTCTTTTCTAAAAGCAACAGTAGTCGGCCATCATTAGTTCATCCCACCTCCCCTGGTATCTTCTTTCTGCCTCCCTGATGCCCTAATAATAATAATAATAATAATCATAATAATAATAATAATAATAATAATAATAATCGTATGGCCTCAGCTACCGTTTGCAGACATTTCGATTTGATGCCATCTGGCTGTCTGCTCGTCAATTTCGATGTTCCGTTTTACTCTAGGTCCGCTAGATGGCAGACAGTAAACCGGATCTCTCTTGGGCGTCTATGGCTGAGATTTAATTAATTTTGTCGGGTAAATACCAAATGTATCACCAGAGATCTTTTACATGCCGACATCGTACGACATGGAGTGTCGAATGGACTTTTTTTCCGCCCTTCAAAAATCCGACTACCTCTGCCGGGTTTGAACCCGCTATCTTGGGATCCGGAGGCCGACACTCTACCCATCTCTTCATTAACAGCCCCAAGATTTTCCGGAAAATGATCAAGATGAGAATGAAGGAAGTGCAGTTTCAGACTCATTCTACGCAACTCTTTCATATCACCCAACATCGTTTTCACTATTGTTTCGTATTGTTCATCCTTTACATTTCCTAGGAACTTCATTATGGTGTCTCTTATTGAATTCCATGCATCAAGATCCACGGCATTCATCGTCTGTTCAAAGTTTCTGTCTTTCAGAAACTTTCCAATTTGCGGCCCATTAAAATGCCTTCCTTTACTTTTGTATCACATAAATGTGGAAATTTGCTTGCAATGTACTTGAAACAGGGGCTACTTTTGTCCAAGGCCTTAACGAACTGCTTCATGATTCCCAGTTTGATATGTAGCGGTGGCAAAATAATTTTTTGTGGGTCAACTACTGAAGCATTTGTAACATTTGCAACATTTTTCACACCAAGTGTCAAAACTTGTCTCTTGGGCCAGGAAGGTGTAGACTAGTGTTTGTCCCTAGCTATGCTGTCCCATTCAAATAAATAACAAGGGAATTTAGTGTAGCCTGCTTGTTGTCCTAATACAATACCACACACCTTCAAGTCACTACACACATCCCACCGGTGCTCATGATACTTGATTTTATCTAAAACCGTTTGCATTGTGATATATATTGTAATTTTCTTTTAGTGAAACCGAATTTGCCACAGGAATCGAAGCTAGAATGTTTCCGTTATGAAGTAGTACAGCCTTTAAGTTCCTCTTGCAGGAATCCACAAACAGCCGATTCACCGTTATCACAAAGCAACACTGTGCCGCAATGACACATTTTCAGAAAGTAAATGGCAAACAATACGAAAATTAGATGTGATACAATAGAACCAATGACGTTTCTGAAATCAGGAGACCTTATTTAGTTAAAATCTCGTATCAGATGCTTTGCCGCAAAAATCATGCTGGGTAGTGTAATCAATTGCCAAAATTCTTCCACGTATAAGGTCTCCAAATAATTCATAATTTTTTGAAAAGACATTACACTTTTAATAATAAACAACCATTAAGATGTTTTGTAACATTTTGCTTAAATTTGGCGTGCGTCCAAACCAGATGATATGTTCGTATGACATAGTGAATATGTTCCCGAATATTCCGACAGATAAAACTATTAATATCATTCACAATAATATTTGTAAACACAGTAATCTTAGTAAAATGGAAGTAGAAGAATTCACTAGATTGTTAAATTTCGTATTAGACAATAATTACTTCTCATTTAACAATAAAATTTATAAACAGAATGGATTAGCAATGGGTGACCCAATATCGGGCATTCTTGCCGACATATTTATGGATTCAATCGAACACAATGAAATAATAGCAAAACTTAAAGGAACTGATTTATGGTTGAGATATGAAGATGATACATTTGTAATCATGAACAAAGATATCACTAATAGTCTAGAAATCTTAAATAAGTTAAATGAAATCGAACCTAATTTGAAATTCACGAAAGAGGATGAAGTCGATAACTCATTGAATTTTCTAGATGTAACGGTTACGTGTAAGGTTAACACTTTTGATTTTCAAATATTTAGAAAACCGATACAATCATCTACAACTATAAATAAGTTTTCTTTACACCCGAATTCACATAAACAAGCATCTTTTCACAGTCTGATTTATAGAGCACTTAGAATCCCTCTATCTCTCAAGAATTTGAAGAAAGAATTAAATTATATTAGGTACCTCACTAAACAAAATGGTTTCAAAATAGAAATGATCAACAAATTCATCAATAAAATTAAGAACAAGTTATCCACGAATCTGATACCAGAAAAACAAAAAAACTGAGTATGCTACATTCACTTTTAATAATCCAGCTATACACCAGATTACTGACCTTTTTTTTTTTTTTTTTTTTTTTTTTTTTGGCTATTTGCTTTACGTCGCACCGACACAGATATGTCTTATGGCGACAATGGGACAGGAAAGAGCTAGGACTGGGAAGGAGGCGGCTGTGGCCTTAATTAAGGTACAGCCCCAGCATTTGCTTGGTGTGAAAATGGGAAACCACGGAAAACCATCTTCAGGGCTGATGACAGTGGGGTTCGAACCTACTATTCCCGAATACTGGATACTGGCCGCACTTAAGTGACTGCAGCTATCGAGCTCGGTCCTAACGTATTCAAGAAACATAATTTTAATACAGCTTTTACAACTACTAATACCAACCAGTCCATATTCTTTAATCATAAAAAGTTAATTATGATAAAAATCGTTATTTGGGATCAGGAGTATACTGTAATGGTTATAGTGTCCGCCATGCCCAGTCGCTACGCACCAAACTCGTCACCCATCGCCCCACCCCCTTAGGCTCGAGCGCACCAATCGCGAGCAACATTTAAGTGCTGCGCGGGCCCTTCTCTCTTCTGTCCGTGGTCGTGCTGCATGGGACGACGGAAATTACTCGACGATTAATCTGGAGTCTTCCATCTCGCGAGGTTCCTGGAGACATCTACAGACATGTCAACTTTCAAAAGTGAAAAATCAGGAGAAATTTTGCAGCGAATCGCGACGTATTACGACACATCACTGATGGCAGAACATGTACAAAATCATAATAATTCAATACATTAACAATTCTATTTGCCCATATATATTTCTTTCATCATTTACAAGTGAATACTAAATACTGGACATACCTGAACTGTAGAAACATGTGACTTCTCATCCTTCAATATGGTGATCACATTATGACTAATTGTTGTTCAACACACCACTAGCTGACTTAGCCCTCTTCAGAAACTCGGAACTAAATTTTTGCTCAAAGCACTTGCCTTGCTGAACTGATTTCAAGGTTAAAAGTTTCTCCAAAGCTTGTTCAGACAGCAAGGATTTGAACTGTGTTTTTGTCTTTGTGACTCTGCTAAAAATCCTTTCTCGTCGCCATAAGACCTATCTGTGTCGGTGCGACGTAAAGCCCCTAAGCACAAAAAAAAATCCTTTCACATTCTGCATTGCTAAGTGGAATTGATAAAATAGCAAGCATCACCTTAGAGAGTCTGTCATATTGAAGTACACCATCAGCTGATTTCATCTGACCTACCAATGCAAATTTAGCATCAATTCTTCCTTTTGCCAGGTCTGTTTCTTCGAGCTGAAAGTTACAGAACTGGGAGTGCAGAATATCAGTTTCTTTATCCAAATGTTCCATTTCACTAGTCGAAATGTTCGGACACTTGTTAATGAAAAATCTAAGGCAAGAAAATGATGCCTTACTTATAGCAGAAATATTTGCAACTTCTGCATTAATTAAAACTTCATCTTTGAATGGAAATTTGTGTACCATGTAGTCACACGATGAAGAGAAACACTTTCTAACAGACTTAAAGAATATACACTTTTCATCAGGCTTCAAGGTGTTCACTAAAACAAACGCAGAGTTTCCTATCATCAAATCACAATCATCCTTTTGATTTGCTGGAGTATGATAATCTACATCAAGGAGAAAGGAGGATCTTTTAATAACGTCTGGTTTCACAAACCTTGCCATCACATTCTTCAATAGTTCCTCCAAAACTGACCTCAATAAGATGATGTGCGGCATACTTGACTGAAGAGCTACGTTTGGATTCACAAACATATCCATAAAACTTGAGAGGAAAAGGCAAAAAGATTTATGTAAATTTGATGAAAGGAACATGAAAAGTCGTTCTTCACGTGACAATGCATGGCTCTTAGTGTGATCAGTAGTTTCATTTTTTTTTTTTTTTTTAGTGAAACTGATGACTGGGTTTTCCTTTTAACTGAGAAGTGAGGTGAAATGTTATGACATTCCTTAATGTTTTCAGACAAACAAGACACATCTGCACTTAAAACTGTGCTTAGGAGTTTTGTAAGTGTTCAAAGTTCCCATCTCAGAATCCTTACTCACAATTTTGCTCCTGAATAATGTAATCAAAGGGTCCCACTGAAGCAAAATCCTATCTAAACACCTTCTTTTTATCCAACAAATCTATCAAAAACACTTCTGATCTAATCAACAAATTAAAGAACTTTAATATCCAACCAAATTTTTTTCTCCATTCTTTTGACATTGTAAACATGTACCCTAGTATTCCAATTTCAAAATTATTCCCCATAATAAAAAACAACCTAAACAAATTCAGTAACCTAAGTAAACTTGAAATTCAAGACTTCATGTCTATTTTAAAATTGGTTCTCAATAATAATTATTTTACCTTTGATAACACCATTTATCAACAAGATGGCTTGGCTATGGGCTCACCAGCTTCAGGCATTCTTGCTGAAATTTACCTTGACTTCTTAGAAAACACAAAAATCAATAATAATAATAATAATAATAATAATAATAATAATAATTTCTCCAACATCCTCTTTTGGGCCAGATATGTCGAAGAATCAACCAACGCAGCCTCTACACTTATTCATCTCAACAACTTAGACCCTAACATTAAATTCACCCATGAATCAGAACACAACCAAACTCTTAATTTTCTAGACTTAAGTATCACTAGGCATCCTTCTCCTTTATCTTACAAAATATTCAGAAAACCAACCCAAACAGCAACCACAATACGACAAGATTCTTCGCACCCTCAAGCACATAAACATGCTACTTATAACAGCTTAATTTTTCGTGCCTTCAACACCCCTATGTCTAAAAAAGATTTAAATAATGATTTGAACACCATCCGTAACATTGCTAAATTCTATGGCTTTAACAGTTCCTTCATAAACCGTATCATCAACAAATTCAAACACCGTCCTAAAACCACTTTATCTAAAGACATAACAAAACCAACTGCATTTTCCACTTTCACTTTAGATGCTTATAAAATAACTTTTTTTTTTTTTTTAACACAACATGAAAATTTCTTTTAGAACTAACAATAGAAATTTGGATATTTTACACAACTCTAAATCACTAAATAAATCTAATGCTTTTTCTAAATCTGGAGTGTACAGATTCAAATGTAACAACTGCAACTCCTCCTACATCGGACAAACTGGCCGCAACTTCAATATCAGACACTCCGAACATATCAACGCCATTAAATACAATAGATTCTCCGCCATAGGACAACACGTACAAGACTCCAACCACAGTTTCACCAATATTGAAAAAGACATGAAAATACTTAAAATCAAAACAAAGGCCCCCTCTTTGGTTGTCGTTTCACTTGTCAAGGTTAATATGCAACCCTTTAGAAAAACACCAACTCTCCAAAGTAGTCATAAGATACTCAGGTTCAACACTCTGCGACTGCACGATGAGGACTGTGATTTTCAGGATACCTTCAGGAAGAATACAGAGAAAGAAGGATGGCCTGCCTTACAAAAGGCCTTGCTGGATGCCGCTCAAGAAACTATCCCTGCCTCATCAACCAAAGGCAAACACCCATGCTGGAGTTCAAAGTGTGATGAGGTTATAGAAGAAAGGCGTAAAGCCTGGACTAGGTGGAACCAACATAAAATTGAAGCCAATTATGAAGCCTTCCTCATGCAAAGAAAAGCTACACTTAACACCATCTGCAGTGCCAATAGAAATTACCTCAGGAGCCTAATGCAAAAGGCTGAAAATAATTTTCAGAGAAACAATTCAAGAGACCTGTACAAAGGACTTAAGAAGCAAACGACCCAGTACACAGCTCCTACCCTCATCCTCCACGGGCCAGATGGAAAACTTCAACTGAACAATAAAGACTGCACCAAAACTCTTGCAGATTATTTCCAGAAGCTACTAAACACAGAGGAACCTACCATCAAATCATAAAGGACATATGGACAACACAGTCCCTACCCGAAGGATGGACGTCTGCCGTGATTCATCCCCTCCACAAGAAGGGAAGTAAGACAGACCTCAACAATTATAGAGGTATTTCCTTGTTACAAATTACCTACAAGATCCTCTCTGTAGCCCTGCTCAATAGAGTCACCACACAGCTAGACTCACAGTTAGGTGAATAGCAAGCTGGTTTCCGTAAGACTAGATCTTGTCCAGAACAGATACACAATCTTAAGACAGTTCTCAATTACAAAAGCCAAGGTGGACATCCCTGGGTGGTGGTCCTAGTAGATTTTCAGAAAGCTTATGACTCTGTGGACAGAGACACCCTTTTCTCCATACTATGGGAACTTGGTCTGGATGGGAAGACCCTACGCTTGGTTCAAGCCACACTGAGGAACACGACGCCCAAGGTCAGGTTCAGAGGTGAACTATCTGAAAGCTTTCCAATCAGAACAGGAGTTAGACAGGGTGATGGTCTCTCCTGCATTCTGTTCAACTGTGTCCTGGAAAAGATCATTAGAGAATGGAGAATGATGCTACCACCGGGAGCTGGACTGAAGCTTGGGTACAAGAGAGACCTCATTGTCCCGTGCCTAGCCTTTGCCGATGACCTCATTCTACAGGCAAACAATATAGAGGAGGCTACCTACAACTTACACAGTCTTTATTGTGTAGCGGTTAAGAGTGGTCTGAAAATCAGCATGCAGAAGGCTGAATTTATGACCAATATCAAGGAGGCCCCTTCTACAATCCTCTCACAGATGCTACCATACGAAAAGTACCTGCAGTTAAGTACTTGGGAGAATGGATCTCTGCGAATCAGAGCGAGAACCCAGCCATAGATGCCAGATGTACCAAGTTTGAAAGGGCTTATCACTCGTGTCGTAGTATCTATTCATCTAAGTGCCTCTCAAAGAACCTCAAATTCAGACACCACAACTCGGTAGTCTGAGTGCCTTGTAATGGCTAGGAAGGGCCCTCACAGAAAGCTGGAGTTAAAAGAGAGGAAGATCCTGAGGAGGATATTAGGACCAATCAGAGAGGAAGGAGGCACTTACAGAATCCGCCATAATGATGAACTGTATGAACACCAGGAGGACATCGTCACGTCTATAAGGAAAAGGCGCCTGACCTTTTATGGACACTTGGCCCGTCTGGATTCCAAAGGACTCACCAACAGGATATTCACAGTAACAGGAAGAGGCAAGGCTTCTAAGAACAAATGGATCATGTCAGTTAAGTCAGATATGGAACAACTAGATATCCCACTGGGACAAACTCATTACTGACTACTGTTCCGTCACGCCATCCGACACAGAGTTTTCCAACGTTCCTTACAAGTAAAAAGACTACAGGAACTAAGTGGACCGAGAAGAGAAAGCTGGCTCATAGTCAGCAAATGAAGGAGTATTGGAAGAAGAAGAAAGCAACAACTTTACCCAAGAGTAGATACGAGCCCCATGGTCCTCAGTAGGCCTAAACAACAAAGAAGAAAAAAAGGCCCCCTCTTAAACACTACTGAAAATTGCTTTATTCACCTTGATCAATACTTCAACCCTAATTTCAATTTAAACGACATTTCTGAAACACCCAATATCCTTTTCGACTTCCTAATTCTTCTTCTCAAAAATTCTAAATTTCAAAACCCCAATTCTATTTTCCATGCCTTACAAAGTTCCTACCTACATTTTCTACCTCCAATAACCCACCCTAAACTACCCCTCCTTCAACTATCTCCCTATCTTATCCTTCCTCAACACCATTTAATTTCAATTTCTTTTATTCTTATTTTATTCCACTATTCCTCTTCCTCTATTAATTTATTCCATCTTTTCTTTAAAAAAAATCAATTCCACCTTCATTTCGGTTCTTCTCATTCATACTCAACTCCTGCCTTGCGCCAATTTCGACTACTTCAATCAAGATCTGAATTTTTTACGTTTTAAAAAATTGCGCACTGTGCACTGTGTATTGCACTTTTTACTATATTTTTTTCTCTTCACAATTGTTTTTTCACGTCAACTGTTCTAAGTATTCTATAGGAGCACAATTACTTATTCAATTATATTGAATTGTATTATATTTATCTATATACTTACTTTCCTGCGACTGAGGAAAATTACTGGATCTTAGAGCTATTCTCCATTTTACTCTGGCGTTTGAAACCACAGTGCCTGATATTGAATGTGTCGCGCTGATCACTGGGAGCTGGCAAGTTGCTTCAATGGATCTACTCGTCTTCAACTCCTGCACGATTATGGATCTTCGTATGTGTTCGATTGTGATGTGACTTTGTGCCTGACAGTGTTTAAAAACTGGCTCATTTAACCATTCTCCGCTATTCGTCAACATTGTGGGACTTTGCCTAGCGCTGCGTGTGCCATGCTGCCGCTCGGAGAATTGCGCACTGTTTTCTTTTGAGTGACTTGCATTTTACTTCTCCTGAGTTTTACAGTGTCTACCCCCGTTCAATTTTATATCGCCTCTTCTACTGATCCGGAGTGTACTTGATCTTTTATTTCCTTTTCCTATGCATTGTTTTTCATGTTTTAATCAGCTGATGATGACCTGGACTAAGGTCGAAACCGGTACCATTTCTACTTATTATTAAATGGGAATGTAATTCACTACATTTCTTAATCTTTTGTATTGAATAGGTTGAATCTCTTTATCAATTATTTCAATTTTAACTATAAATATCGATTCTCAGAAGTTCTCAAATGCATTATATTCAATAGGGAACGTGCATGATCTGGGGTTTTAATTGAAAATATGCCAATCTGATTCAAAATTTCATGCAGAATTCAAAAATGTGATCAGAATGTACAAATAATAACTCCAAACATGATAAAGATCTAAATTAAAGTACGAAAATGTCACGTGACGCAAGTACGCAATCTCATTAGTCTGATGTCATCGTACAAGTTGACTGAATTAGCAGATGAATAACACAGTGTGCTGTGAGAAGCAAGTTTAAATAAAATAAAAAAAATCATCGGTTTGCCCTTCCATCGAGTCGGGTAAGGTGTTTGAAAACGAGCGACTTCCAAAGTTGCATATTCAAAAACATTTCATTGTCCAAGACAGATTCCCAATTCCATCTTCTTCTCTCCACGTCTTCCCTCAGTTGGTCCATCCATCTTCTTCTTGGTCTTCCAGCTGGTCTTCTACCTGTTATTCTCTTTTCCAACATGGTTCCATGTGCTATTCATTCGTTTAACATGCCCAAACCATTTAAGCCTAGATGACCTAAGTCTTTCCATCATCGATTCATTTAGACCTAGGTTAGATTGGATCTCATCGTTTTTCACATGGTCAAGTCGAGTCTTTTGGAGGGCAGTTCTAAGAAATTTCATTTTACAGGCTTGAATCCTACTACAGTACTTTGATGTTAGTGTGCAGGTTTCCAAAGAATGTAAGGATGGGAATGAAATATGACTTGTACAGGGTCACTCTTGTTCTTTGTGGGACCTTCTCATCCCATAGTAGGTGTCTAACGATACTGTAGAAGTTGGAGCCTTTGGTTACTCTTATTTCTATCACAGCTCTGTTATTACTAGCCATTACACTTCCTAAATAACTGAATTGGTGTACTACTTCAACTTGGTGGTCCTGTATTTTTATGTTGCATTCTGTAATATGTCTACTGATTTTCAATGCTACTGTTTTTGATGGGTTCAATTTCATTCCATAATCATCAAACTTCTTACATCATGCATTCAAATTATTTTGCACTCCCTCCTGTTTCATCCCATATTGCCACATTGTCTGCAAACACCAGAGCCTCAAGATGTTTATTACCTTTTCCTTTTAGTTCCTTTAAAATGGTATCCATAACTGCTATGAATAGAAGAGGTGATAAGGCACTTCTCTGTTGTACTCCTTTAGTTGTATTGAACCATTCAGAGTGACCATCTCCAATTCTGACACAGCTTTTACAATTAGTACATAGCATTTGGATCTTCCTAATAACGTACACTTTGTGTATTTCTACTTCATGTTAGTGTCTGATATAGTTAAATTCGCATACCATCCCAAACAAATTGTTTATAAATGTCCCAAAGATGCTAAAACTAGGGAGAAATGGATTTTGGCGAGCCGGAGAAATGCTGGTGATATATTGGAAAAGTCTACAGTTTATTTTTTTAAAGATCATTTTAACATAAGTTGAATTTGTATGAATTTTCAATCACTTTTCCATGTCAGCTGTTCTAGTGATAAAACTTTAAATTTTAATTCATGTATGATGCTTTAATTAAATGTTTCAGTTACATCTTGGAATATGAAAGTAATAAACAGTGCATTAATTAATGCTGATTATTAAAGTATTCTCCAAACCTAACCTATGTTTTGAGTGATCCAAGTCAAGGTAATAAATCAAAGAGGTTATGAACCATATTGACAGCTCTAATTATACCAATTTATCCTGGTGTGCGACAGTTATTTACGTCATTATTGAAGAGCTTACATTCGTAAAGAAATTTAGGCTATAGCTAAATACTCTATAATATAACAAAAAAATAGGCGTGTACATCATGAAAGAAAACTATGTGAATATAACAAGTGTATATCTCTACACAAAACGAATGCTTGTCTGTTGGGGTCTTATAAGTTAATAATGCTCAATTATAATAATAATTATTATCATAACATTAATGAAATAAATAACACAATTGCACACAGGTGAAAATAGTGATGCTGGTGTTTAAAATATTATCCAACTTAGCCTAAGTTTTAGGTAATACAAGCCAAGTCAATCAACCGAACGGTAAAAATACCGGGCGAGTTGTCCATGCGGTTAGGAGCGCGCAGCTGTGAGCTCGCATCCGGGAGATTGTGGGTTTGAACCCCACTATCGGCAGCCCTGAAGATGGATGGTTTTCTGTGGTTTCCCATTTTCACACCAGGCAAATTCTGGGGCTGTACCTTAATTAAGGCCACGGCCGCTTCCTTCCTATTCCTAGGCCTTTCCTGTCCCATCATCGCCATAAGACCTATGTGTGACGGTACGACGTAAAGCAAATAAAAAAATTTAAAAAAAAGGTTAAAGTCACAGCACCCAAAGACGTTCCTATATTGAACGACTAAAATGTCATCAAGACACTTTTCTTGCGTGATATGCTCAGCTTGTTAAAAGCCAAATGTAAATAATGTTATTGGCTTTACACCCCGCTAACTACTTCTACGGTTTTTGGAGATGCCGATGTGCAGGAATTTAGTCCTGCACGAGTTCTTTTACTTGCCAGTAAATCTACCAACACGAGGGTGACGTATTCGAGCCTCTTCAACTACGACCGGACTGAACCAGGATTGAACCTGCCAAGTTGGGGTCAGAAGGCCAGCACCTCGACCGTCTGAACCACTCAGCCCAACTTGTGAAAACTAGATGAAGTCATATTTATTTTTATCTTTATCACGTTCAACTTTTTCCCTCTACCAAGATATTTAATGTTTGTCTTTCATGGGCCCCAGATGTGGGTAGGAATGATAGATTATGGACCTATAGTACTGTGATCTTTCCTTCCTTACTTTCCTTTCCTTACTTACTTACTTACTTTCCTTACTTAATCAGTTTATCCTTCAGGGTTGGTTTTTCCCTCAGACTCAGCAAGGGATTTCACCTCTACCGCTTCAAGGGCAGTGTCCTGGAGCGTGAGACTTTGGGTATGGTGATACAACTGGTGAGAAGGGCCGTTACCTCACCCAGGCGGCCTCACCTGCTATGCTCAACAGGGGCCTTGTTGGAGGATGGGAAGATCGGAAGGGATAGACAAGGAAGAGGGAAGGAAACGGCCGTGGCCTTAGGTGCCTGGAAGAGAAGTGGGAAAATACGAAAAACCACTTCGAGGATGGCTGAGGTGGGATTTGAAACCCTTCTACTCAGTTGACCTCCCGAGGCTGAGTAGACCCCGTTCCAGCCCTTGTACTATTTGTTTTCAACTTTCATGGCAGAGCCGGGAATCGAAACCAGGCTTCCAGGGGTGGCAGCTAATCACATTAAACACTACACCACAGAAGCGGACTAGTACTATAATGCTACCTATATGTTTATGTTAGTGCTGAAATCCTATGTCTTACTTTACTAATGCTGAAAGCCCGAAAATGTAATGTTATTCTTTAATATGGGAATCAGTTTAGAAGGAAATGTTGAAAGTGATGTGATTTATATCCAGGTTCATTATTATCCTAATACTATGAGTTACAGTACATTGCATGTATATAAAACATGCCACTTACAAACTTGCTCTTTATCCGCAAATTTCTGCGGCCACAAAAGTCACTATTTTTCAAGAATGATGACATCTACACATGGAAGATTGTCTGACTGTGTGGATTTGAACCTTTCTTCTGTCATTTTGAAGTTATTCATGATCACGAATAATAAACAATCAGCTTTTAGTAACGGCTGATGCACAATGGCTGGTAGAGCTGCATGCGGTACTGGATCGTGACGTCACAGCGCGCCGTTTACGTCAGAGGCCGTTTCACTCGCGTTGCGGAAAGGCAATTTTAAATATTTTTTTAATGGTAGAAAACAAGGCAACTTACCACAATGTAATACGTTTACGTACTATTTCATTGGTGTACTTTTCAAACAAAATATTTTTGAAAATTATGCATGTTCCCTATTCTGCCCGTCACTAATACAATCAAATTGGAAAGAAAAAAAAAAGAAAAAAAAATCATCAAAACTTCAGAAATTATGGTTATTCGTGACCTTGGGTTCAGCTGGATAGCGCGCTCGCTGCACATGTCAGTACGAGTTGGAAATGATACAAACCATTTACATGTAACGTGCGCAAATAAAACAACTGCAGTTTTTTACTTTTAACACAAAAACGTTAAATTCCCAGTCTTATATTAGGATCAAAACAGTAACAGGCAAGCCCAAAACCTTTCATGGATTTTTGTATGTAAGGTGCAACATCTGTTCTGGTCTCGATAACATAATCGTATACAATAAAATTAAAATACTAGGTTTGTGCAAGATTTGTGTTAGGAAGGAGCAGTTTCGATTCCAGCCTGGAAGCCCAGTCACTAGCCTATACATTGCCCTGAGGAAAGTGCCAAAAACCTTATGATAATTATTTGGGGATATTAGGTCGTGTAATAATAAATAAATACCAGCTGACGCGTTTCAATCCTGCGACCAGGATCGTCTTCAGAGCAACAACAAAGCAAAATGGGTACGGTCTCTCCATAGTAAACAGACTCAAGATAGAGAGACCCTGTTAGAAATGTAGTTCATTCCAGGGCGTCCAGAGTCACGGAGAAAGATGTTGACGAGTTAACTATGGAAGGTAGCCATGATCTACTCAGTATATAGCCGTCACCTTTGTTAAAATTATCCGGGCGTTTAGCAATTTCCATCGCCTCACGAATGATTCTGGGAATAAAATGTTTCTCTTTACAAATGACAGAAGTTGCATCAAAAATTATTTGATGGTCATTATGTATGGCATGTTCTGCCACAGGAGACTTCTCTGGTTGGCAAAGACGTAAGTGCCTGCGATGTTCTTTAACCCTTGTTGCTACTTTCCTACATGTTTGGCCGACATAAACCGATCCACAGGAGCAAGGAATCACATATATTCCAGCGCAGTTTAAACCAATAGGATCTTTGACAGATCGCAAACAACTGCCTATGGTGATATTAGGCTTAAAAATGGTCTTGATATTGTGCTTTCTGAGAATATTGCCAATCCAATCCGTGACAGATTGCATGTATGGAGGCCCTGGAATGAACTACATTTCTAACAGGGTCTCTCTATCTTGAGTCTGTTTACTACGGAGAGACCGTAGCCATTTTGCTTTGTTGTTGCTCTGAAGACGATCCTGGTCGCAGGATTGAAACGCGTCAGCTGGTTTTTATTTATTATTATACGATCTAATATCCCCAAATAATTATCATAATGTCATTCAATGGTCGTGAAAGTCTACGTATTAAGATTGCCAAAAACCTGTTTGGCAATACAATCGAAAAAAGTGAAAATATAAACATCTAACCCTGGACATAATGTGGACGTTTTATAAGTGCAAACATTTGAAGAAATTCGTTCCGTCTTCAAGTAGAGCTGTCAAAATGCTCTGTATCTCCTTACAATTATTGTGGCCACTCTCCGCTTTATAATTCCCGAGATTCTGTAAAAAATACCACCCGAATTTGATGCCAAGATGGTCCCTTACACAAGTTCACTGCCGATCGCTTTTCCAGTACAGTACTTGCTCTAATTATCGCAATGACGGGGCGTTAATGCCAAGATCCATAAATATGCCATCGTTGTCCTTTCGTGAGATACAGTTTATTCAAAAACGCTTGAATGAGGATTTAGCGTTGATGGGACTGAAATTTCTGGACAGTTGATCCGGGAAATAGTTTCTTCGAGGAAGGGATAATGTGGGATTTTTACAACGTGATTTAATTACGATGCTTGCAGGACCACGTAATTTGAGCGGATGATCCGGAGAAAAAGTAGGTTCTGGGAACAGATAATTGAGGCTCCTCTGTATTTGTAGTCTGGATGTAGAGAGACAAACGTTGTTCATTTGATAGCATTTCGGTTGTTTGCCATCGCATCTACAGACAGTCTGAAGAAGAGAGGTTATGTAACATTGTACAACCAATTTTAACAAATTACCTTTGACGGCATTTTGAAGGGATTTTCCTTTGCCGGAACATGCTGTATTTGCTAAACCTTTCAATCTGTTTTTCTCAGATGAATGTTCACTGACAACTCTTACACACAAGTGAGCAGCAGAACGAGGGAGCGCGGGGAGATACCATCTGTCAGCACTTTCAGTTGACCTACGACAGAGCCCTTTAAGTATGAAATGCTCATATGGATGTACTACCAACATCCAATAAACTGAAATCTTAATAATTGGTGCTTAGCTCCTTTAGAATGTTAGGTCTATAACTGGTGTGCTGTGTTAAACCCAGCATACAATTGTCAGACGGCTCCTTGTGTCAGGCTAGAAACAAGTCCCTTATATTACTTCTTCAGAAGCAAATTCTGCTCCTGCTGCGAGGAGGGCCTACAGGAGGCTGTTAGACTAACCTTTCTCCTGGAATCATCTCAACGTGACAATACAAATTTTGTGTGTTTCATTGTACATAACCTCTGATTGAGATTCACTCCTAAAATTTGACCAGGGCAGTGGCTAAATATCAACTTTAGACAGTGATAAGGCATTGTTTAACTCTAAATACCAGCCATGGAAATGTGAACAAGCAGTGAGAGTTGTGGCCCTTGTCTATAAGAAATGAGTAGTAATTAATAAATCTTGGTTATAGAATTTGAACATTCTTGTGTTTATTTCCTACCCATCATCACATTACAATATCTAGGATACTTGAAACATTCTGAGAAGTCTGCTCAAGAAAATAAAGAACACTGACATCTGGTGGTTTCAAACTCACGAGTTTATGTTCCACAGACAAGTGTCTTAGCTCTGAACGAATGCAGCGTCTGAAAGCCAGCTGCTCACTGAATGTCAAGTAGAGACAGATAAGTGTGCCATCGACTTTACACGCTTGTAGTTAGGACCCTAATGGCCACTTGTATTTCTTATTTTAAGTGTACATTCCCCCCATGACTTTCGTTGTCATCCGAGTTTCAACAGTGATGCCCAGTACTTCGTACAAGTCAAAGAAAGGCAATCAGCAGAAAAAGTAATGCAACAAGACCAGAAAGGATTATAGAATAGACTACACCTGATACAAACATCCTGACACCACATTTTATAGTGCATGATGGAGAAGACAAAGACAGGTAACATCTCATATCCTTGTATGACCTTTAATTCTCCAATAAATAGAAACATCCTATCAATGGACCAACCTCAATACATGTACCGTATTTACGAGAATAATCCCCGCACCCTAATTTTAAGAAGGCTCATTAAAAAAAAAAAAAAGAAATGAACTAAAATTCCTTCCATTGAAAGAGTAACATAGGTATAAACAAACATCTCATATCACTCCGCGAGGTCCACATGTTCTTTACGCAAATATGAATATGTTAATTTACGGATATAGCTGCTTTGCCTGAGATGATAAAAATACATTATCACTGCTATAAAATGCCATGAAAATTAGCAAGCAAGCCTACTTACGTGACATATTTCATTAATCAGAACTTGCAACAGGCTCGATTCCCTGCAGATCGAAAGATTCATTGTCACTTGCATCACTAGAATACTCTCCTAAATTACAAATTCGTCACACTCCACGTCTAAAACACTTCTCACACGCAGTTTCTTTTTTACACGGATAGTAACACAACCAATGGTGGACAATTCTTTTCGTGGAATGTAAACACTTGAAACAGACACACCGGCAAACTTCGATGTTAGTTTTGCGATACAGTAAAACTATGTTATGTGATTTTGAATTAACCGCTAACTTGTCATTCAGAAATGCCAACTCTTGCCACATTACAAAATATTCTGATATTCACTACCGCATGCAACATCGATTCACAGTTGAAACCTTTCAATTGCCATGAAAAAAATTTATTTCCGGAATTTATCCAACAAGGTGCATTTACATTATTCAATTAATGCACTTGGATAACTCACTGGCAAACATAACTTCACGCAATGGAAAAAAAAAAATCACGATTCAAAGACGAGGACAAATTATGCTGGCTCCCGTGTGCAAATGTTTTATTTTTTGGTTTACTGTACTGTTTGCATTTTTAGATGCTTTATACTTGCACAGAAACTGCCCGACGCCCTTAAAACATCATGGCTTAACGAACTTTCCTATGACAAAGGGAGGAAGTCTTTTGCTTCAGTCTGCATTAAAACCTTTAAGACCATAAGTCCATCTGGGCTTCGCAGTAAAAAAAAACTTCAGCATTGACAATATTGTTCGGTACGCACAAACTGACTATAATTGTGAGCCATGCCTTTTCGCCTACTGCTGGCATCACCAGTCTTTGCGGATTATGCCTCTCCGCACACTGCCTGTCACGTGATATTGTGGCGTTCCTTAAAATGTTGAATACAAAAGGATATACGATTTCACTCAAACTTAGCAACTTTGAAACACACAACAGACACATCGGAGTGAAAGTGCGAAAAGCTACTCCTGCACGTTCCGGAAGACGTGTTCTATCATGACGTGGAGAAATTTTGAATTTAAATTACTTTGTAGAATACTATTTTTCTTAAATAAAAAGGCAGGTTATAATTAAAATTCTGAATTGTTTTCCGTTTAAATATGGCTGATGGGGACAGTTTTATTCCATGTGCGGTTACACAAAGCATAACTGTACAAGCAAAATACACTCTATAAAAAAAAAAAAAAAAAAAAAAAAGAAGACTCACCAGGAAGGCGTTGTTTGATTGTAAGGAAATTACGTATGCAAAGACATTTGGACCGAACATGCAAATTATTAAAGTTTCGTGTCTAATGAATGAACAGCGGGAGCTCCCGCGCATCCTAACTGTGAATGCATCAGGTGTATATAAGGCGCGATTCTGAAGTGTATGCTCAAAGTAGCTGTTGCATTCGACTGCGATATCTTAACGTCGGCTATAAGGATGCCTCGCCCAAGGATTCATGGTCATTGCAAGTAGATGTCAAGAGTTTGAAAGAGGTCGTGCGATCGGATTGAAAGAAGCTGGTTGGTCGAATCGAGCTGTCGCTGGACATTTGTGTCAAAGTGATGCGGCGATCAGACGATGCTGGCAAGCGTGGGTCAGCAACGGCAGGCATCAGCGTCGCACACGTGTCCACCATGACCATCAACAGACGCCTGAGCAAGAGGAATTTGCGCTCGCATCACCCGTTACGCGGCTTACCACTCACACCTGTTCACCGTCAAGCCAGATTACAGTGGTGCCGCGCTCGAGCAACGTGGAACTGCGCCGATTGGGAACGTGTAGTCTTCAGTGACAAGTCCCGTTTCCAACGGTGCCCTGACGACAACCGCAGACGTTGGGAGACGTCCAGGCCAGCGTGGTGATCCTGCCATGACTATCGCACGCCACACAGCCCCACAACAGGGGGTGATGGTCAGGGGTGCCATCTCCTTTGATAGCCGGACCCCTCTGGTAGTCATTTTTGGCACACTGACAGCACAGCAGTATGCTGATGACATTCTACGGCCGGTTGTGTTACCGTTCCTTCAGCGACATCCAGGCCTTACTTTCCAACAGGATAATGCCCGGCCGCACATGGCAAGTGTTGCTATGAACTGTCTTCAAGCTTGCCCTATCCTTCTTAGGCCAGCTCGGTCGGCTGATCTCTCTCCCATAGAGCACATTTGGGACGTCACGGGAAGGCGATTGCAAACATCCCGAAATGTCGCCAATTTAGCCCAACAGTTGGCGACCATTTGGGACTAAATTCCACAGGACTCCATTTGGGAACTTTATCAGTCTATGCCACATCGAGTGACAGCTTGCATCCAGGCCAGGGGTAGACAAACACCTTATTGACGTCCTCACTTTGTAATACTCTACTGGAACGAGCTAAAACAGCTCGGAGCTGGATTTGTGCGTAGACAAAGGGAAGCAAAGGACAGAAAGGCATGAACCCGTAACCTCCAAGAATAAAAGAATGGATCAAGGAAACTGGGGTTTATTATAAACACACATAATATTAAAATGAAAACAGAAATGTGAGGCTGCATTAACAGTTACTTAAATAACTGTAGAAAATTGAAACATCAAGTAGTATCCCGTTCAATGACATAGTAAGTTTCGTGTAACACGCCGACAGTACACACGATCGCACAACACACCTACGTATGACTACACAGAATTTACAAATTCGCTTGAGAAAAATAATGTGACGTGAAACACATCATCGAAGGAATCAGAAAATGGAACCACTAAAGGAATAATACAGTCGCGGTAATGCAGGCCGCGCACATATCACAGTTTGCATCCGCGCTCCAAGCGAGCGTCCATTCGATGCCAGCGCGTCCCAACCAAAGCAAAGCACAGCCTCCCAAAAGGAGCAGAAGCGAAGGAGAAGATGTTGCTACAGTTACAAAAACAAAAACTAATCGCCGACAATGGACCAAATAACGGCCTAGAAATAACGGCCCAAATCGGCCAACTAAAACGAAAAGTAAAATAAAATAAAGAAAAATTAAAATTGAAATTACGAGATACGGAGAGTACTATAGACCGTATACAAGCAGACAGCACAGGCTCGCACACACACACGCACACACACACACACACACACACGTGAACAAGAAGAGAGACCCAATATAAAATCGACCCAGATCAGGCCGGAGTGTAAAGGCACGCGACGTATACTATCGCACAGGATAGCGAAGGATATCATGGGCTCACGAGCACGGTTCGAACACCGCAGATACAATGCTGGACCGCCGCAAAATATAGGCAAGGCTGATCCAAATATAATCGTAGCAATCACAACACTCGTCGACCCGCTACACGGGACATCCAAATTGCCTCACGTGGACAAACATGGATTAAACCCCGTAGCATCAAATCACACAATACACCAATGCTCAGCCATGATTTCAAATGATGAGTAAACAAAAATGCATGGTCTCAAAACCCACAAACACACACAGGCCCAAACAAACAGATAGGTAAATACCACTCTCCGTTCCCACGCGTGTGCACACAAAGAAAGAAAAAATTAAAACACACATATAAAATGAAGTAATTAAGAGCCTGCAAAGACAGGTGATAAAAGACTACCGAAATCCAATCACACAGAACAGTTTTTGTAACTGGCATGAAAATGAAATAAAATGAATGAATACCTGGGAGCAGCAATCAGGAGTCTCGAAACATATACCTCAAAATAATAACTTCAAGCAGAGAACCGAGCCTTGAAATAAGTAAATCCACGATAATAGCAATTCGCAGATCAAGAAGCACATATTAAGTTCCAGTCTGCTTATCACGTTTGATCCGACCATTGTTGACATCGCGAGCAGACCAATTTAACACTCGGAGAGCGAGAGACAGACTGTGTCAAAGAGACTGTGTATCAACACAGGTGGCTAGAGCGCCATCTTCAAGGAGAAACTATAAGTTTCACGTCACATTCGGGTAATGTTATCGCTAATGGCGACAACGACAGTCAAGGAGAAGTAGGAATAAAGGAAGTGCACCACCAAGGCAGGCTTGGTTCGGCAACTCTGCAATAAATCATTCGATTGTTCAGCACTTTTGATCGTTTGTTTTTTTATGTCTGTTCCTCACATCCACCGATTTTTATCGCCATCGGACAATTCCTTCCTGGCGCGTCTTTTTTTGTTATACAGTGTAAAAAACTAAATGAGCTAAACTAAATGTGTTGCCAACCTGGTCGCAAATGAAACCCGCATCCCAATTTCGTGCCTCAATTTGTTAAAAAAATAATATGCAGGGATTATTTGCGTAAATATGGTAAATCAATTATAGCAAGAACATTATTAAGGCAGATACATAGCAAGTGTTTGCAGATGAATCAGAGCAATTAATTTTTTTCAGCAGACAAACAAAAATAAGACTGAAGAGTTTTTAGAGAGAGAGTGTTCCTAATAACACATACCTGGTCTATGAGCTCCTCCTCTGGATTCGACCATAGAATTTCTGATTCGTCAGTGAATGCTTGCTGCTGATGTTTCTTACTACTCTTCTTCTTGTTCTTCTTGAGAGAGCTGTCAACTTTGTATAGCTTGCATATTATTATGAAGTAGCCAAAGTTAAATGGCATCCTCTTCTCACAGGCTCGCTTCATTTCCTTGCTGGACATGAAACACAACATAACACATTAAGACACAGTAGGAAGTGTACGACTTAAAAAGTCATCGTCACTTAAAACTAGTACAGACCAGCTCTTGTTTACTTCCAACCCTAATGGTATCAGTTTTTTCCCTTCTGACTAGTGTTAATACAGGATGGTCACCACCAGCACCATACTAAGTTGTGTTGACCATGAGCTAGATCCCCACTTCACCAGATGTAAATCATGTAAAAAGATTTTATGAGATTAAATGAAAGGTTTCCTTAACTAAGATACAATACCTCACTTGCTGTTTCGATGGTGCTGCCACCTTCTTCGTCTTATCTAACATTTTTATCGAGAATCGAGAATAACATTTAAAATTCTTGTTCATTGCATTAACCAGTCCCTACAAACTTAAGGATAACAAAGATCTTACCACATCAATATTTTCTAGATACTGTATTCATTTACATACTGGATCCCACCGCAATTACTACAATTACTTGCATATATTCTATCATTTGAGTACTCTAATACGGCTATCATAACGAGACTCATAACATGTAATGGATGCACGTCAACTTATCCTTTAAAATTCTGCTGCTTAAAGAATGCATTTCATTTTCAACAAAAAATTTCTCACTATCATTTCTTCTTCAAGCCCCTGCTCCTCTATTGTTCCTCCTTATCTGTGCTCCAATCCAGCTGCTCCTGTCTGGGTCTCCTTTCTCTTAACATGTCCAAACCATCAAAGTTTAACCCTCTCGATTCTGTCACAACACTTTTCCACTCTGATTTCCTTCCTGATGTCCTCTTTTCTTGTCTTTCATATCATACTTCCGAAAAATTTCATTTCACTGGCCTGGATTTTCTGGTTTCCGCTTTCGCTATTTGTTTTATGTCGCACCGACACAGATATGTCTTACATGTGATAAATATCATTCTTGATCCGTATTGATGATACTTGAATGGAATAATATCAATAAGTTAATTTATTGAATTTACCACCTAATCAATACAAAATGTCATACCTTAGTTGGTTTACTTTGGCATATTAACTAAAATGGTACATGTTTCGCCTTGATTTCAGGCATCATCAGCCATTATCTCAACTTAAAAATAGAAACAGGCATCTGATTTATATATACATGAAATAAAATTAAAAAACCTTGGAGAGACTAAAATTACAATTAACATATAGTAAAAGAATTAAAGTTAAGTTGGTTATAAAGATACTACAATGAGTCAGTAAAATTACAATTGGTGAAAGTAATGGTGATATGACAATAGAAGGTTTCTATTACAATTAAAAGGAAAAAACAAAGCAACAGTCTGTCATAAACGAGTGATAGGATTGCTAAAAATTATGTTGGCCGACCAGCGGTTACAACGAAAATGACGATGGTCGTATTTACTAAAAATGTAGCTTAAAATAATAGTGAAATACGGTCATGTAACCCTCAACACTTGTTGACTAGAGATAAATCGAAAGTCAATGGCATACGGTGATATGGTTCAGTTTAAAAATAAAAGTACGAAGTTGAATAACGATGTTTAAATAGGGCCTTTACTTTCACCAATTGTAATTTTACTGACTCATTGTAATATCTTTATAACCAACTTAACTTTAATTCTTTTACTATATGTTAATTGTAATTTTAGTCTCTCCAAGGTTTTTTAATTTTATTTCATGTATATATAAATCAGATGCCTGTTTCTATTTTTAAGTTGAGATAATGGCTGATGATGCCTGAAATCAAGGCGAAACATGTACCATTTTAGTTAATATGCCAAAGTAAACCAACTAAGGTATGACATTTTGTATTGATTAGGTGGTAAATTCAATAAATTAACTTATTGATATTATTCCATCCACAGATATGTCTTACGGCGACGATGGGATAGGAAAGGCCTAGGAATTGGAAGGAAGCGGCCATGGCCTTAATTAAGGTACAGCCCCGGCATTTGCCTGGTGTGAAAATGGGAAACCACGAAAAAGGGCTGCCGACAGTGGGGCTCGAACCCACTATCTCCCGATAACTGGATACTGGCCGCACTCCGTGTCCAGCCCCTTGCCAAGCACTTGCAGCTCTTGCCCCCGTTCTCCCTAGATATGTGCTAGTTGGGTGCTCCAAATTAAATCTTAAATACTTTAAAACAGTTTAAAAAAAATAATAAATCATTGTCAGCATAATTGCTTCAGTTATATTGAAGTTTAAATGTTTAGCTTGACTGTCGTGTAGTGTTGTGCACTCTATTCCACGGGACGTCACAAACTCATTGGCATTTCCGCGAGTGTAGGGGTGGTATAGATAATACCTACGGTATCCTCTACCTGTTGTAAGAGGAGATTAAAAGGGGCCCTAGGCCTCTTAACTTGGAAGTGTGGATTGATGACCACGGGGGCCTTAGCTGAGTCCTGGCATTACTTCCACTTACTTGTGCCACGCTCCTCACTTACACCTATCTTATCCAATCTGCCTTGGTCAACTCTTGTTCTTTTCACACCCCTACAGTATTAGGTCATGAGGCCTAGAGAGTAGGCCTATTTCACTTTCACGCTCTGCGTGGCCTTTTTCTTTGGCCGATACCTTTGTTCACAAATAAAAAAGGAAATTACAAGGTCCACATATTCAATACTGAAGAAAATTATGTGATAGATTCAACAAGTCTGTTAAATCTTCACATTTCATTAATTAAGTAATATGGGACCGGTTTCGACAAAATTGTATGTCATCATCAGCCAAGAAAAGAGAACAAAGACTTAAGAAATACATTAAAATTTACATCTCAAGTAAAAATATGCCAATAATTTACAAAATTATTCATATTAGGGCTAAAATATTAATACGAACGTGAACTGGTAATCGTATTACATCGGTGTATGTTTTATATGATGAGGTGCACACCATAACAATTGTAACTGAGAGATATGCTAAAAATCTTTGTACGATACGCCTTGTAGTAAAATGGATACAATTGTCAATTTTCAGTACTAAATTAGTGGAATATTTTTGTTTATACACAATTTAATACATTAAAAATAGATGGGTATTGTAATCAAGTTTCATGAGGCTAAAAAACAGGTACTGATTATAAGTCGTTGCACAAAAGTATAAATAATGATGGTGTTAAGAGCATCCTAATTGGAATACAGCCTTTGTACTTAACAGAAATAATGATTAAAATATAGTAATTGCCAAGTTAAACCAAGTAGGCAGGCTGAGTTTATAGATCGCTGGTGTCTTGGCATTAAAAGCAAAGTACTAAAATAAAGTTTTTATATCAGCTTGCTTCACTTTTATGTCCATGATTGTCACAATAAATTATGATATGAGGTTGAATAATATAAAATGACCAAGGTTCTTGTTAAATAGTGTGTCGAAAAAGGATCTTAAATGAAAAGTCCGTGGTTACATAGGTGGGTCTAGAACGGTCTCGAACCAAGACTGAATCTACAAGAAGAATAAGACGCGATTAGTATTAGGCGGCAGGAAAAGATATATTAATGAAACATGAAAACTCACCTCAGGTGCCAAGCTGATAGAAGTTAAGTTAAAAAGGAACTGACCGGCAGTATATCGCGAGTGAACAGAGGGGGCGGGGTACCTAAGTGGGAGAAGGGGAAGGTACGGTACAGGTAGGGCTATATTCGGGCGGGCGCGGACAGCGGTAGAGGTAATATACGAGCGTATTACGTATTATTTGAAATATTGATCGATTTTTGGGATTTTTAGCCTCATGAAACTTGATTACAATACCCTTCTGTTTTTAATAATGTATTAAATTGTGTGTAAACAAAAATATTACACTTATTTAGTACCAAAAATTGACAATTGTATCCATTTTACTACAAGGCATATTGTAAGAAGATTTTTAGCATATCTTTCAATTACAATTATTACGGTGTACACATCATATAAAACGTACACCGATGTAATACGATTACCAGTTCACGTTCATATCAATATTTTAAGCCTAATAAGAATAATTTTGTAAATTATTGTCATATTTTTAATAGAGATGTAAATTTGAATGTATTTCTTATGTCTTTGTTCTCTTTTCTTGGCTGATGAGATACAATTTTGTCAAAACCGGTCTCATATGACTTAATAAATGAAATGTGAAGATTTAACAGACTTGTAGAATCTACCACATAATTTTGTTCAGTATTGAGCAGGTGGACCTTATAATTTCCTTATTTATTTGCGAATCTCAATTCAATACAGAACCAATAATGAAGATTTTTACTTTAAATGATACCTTCATTTTTCGAATGTCGAACCACTTCCATTCTATCACTCTGATTAATGTTAATAGAATCCAGTTGTACTTCCTTTTAAAACAATAATCACCACCACCACCACCACCACCACCACCACACTCCACAGCAATCGAGCGGTAAGCCCCAGAGTTACACGATCATGAACGAGCAGCAGAACACTAGAAGTTCAAAATACTCAGAGATGTCTCATTCATCATAATAAAACGAAAATCGTTGAAATTTCACTTAATATTTACTTGTCCGATATTATTGATAATGTCTTGAAGGGAATACATAGAAATTTTATCATCTTCCTTTCTTTTACGTAGTATTCCCTGTCCAGCTACTCATTCCTGCCACCCAGCTGACAAAAATTTCTGGGGAGAACACTGACCATGGTATCCCCTTCTTGTCGTAAGTAAGGGTTTGCCTGGTGTGAAAATGCGAAACCATGGAAAACCATCTTGAGGGCTGTGAGCAGTGGGGTTCAAACCACTCTTCCAACCACGACGGTATTATGTTTCCAAGACCTAGGAAGCTTCATGGCCCTCGTCTTTACCTTCATTTCTGGAAGTGACAGACCTTGTCTGCTTTCCCAGTTGTATTTTGTCTTAGAATCATAATCACCACCACCATGTCGTCCCTTCATTTTTATCATTCCTTTCTTTCCTCTTTCTCCTCTAGTCAACACTACGCTCCTCTCTGTTTGCTCCCCATACTGCTCCCTGTCCCCATATGTACCTTGCCTCCTTCACAATTTTGCCCACAATATTATGGATAACAGTGGTGAAAGCACACAGGTCTGGACACTACTACAATTACTTGTATATATTCTATAATTTGTTTTCCATTACTTTCCATACCCTGGCTCTGGATACACTATCATTACCACATCTCTTCTATATTCCCAGTGTTAACTGTCTCACACTGAAGATGGCGTCTAGCGTTGATCTTTCATTTCTCTTGGATATGGAAATGGAAATCCAGAAGGTGGATGAGGAACCAAATGATTGTTGGAAACACCTGGTTTAGGAAGAAGAACAGTCAGAAGATTACAAGTATGGTTGGGGAAGCAGATGAACAAAGACCATGACTGATCATATAATCATAGAGAAAGAACACCGGAAGAACCTTTTCGATGCAACAGCCATGCCTGAAGTGGTGGAGATCACAGAGTTGTGATAGGAAAACTGAAAGTGGGAAAGATTGAAAAACCCCCAGTAAGAAGAGAGAAAAGAATTAAAGTATGGAAGTTGAAGGAGACAAAGCATACAAGAAGAATTTCAAAGGAAAATAATACCCTTGGTACCCAGGACGGAGATGGGGAATGTTGGAGATGAATGGAAAAGATTTAAGAAAGCACCGGCTGGCAGTGCAGAAAAGGTATGTTGTAGAAGAACAGGAAATGTGAAAGACAAAGAGACACACTGGTGGAATTATAGGGCAGAGTAAAGTGAAGGAAAAGAAAATGGCATGGAAAGCATGGAAGACATCTAAGACTGAAGAAAGTAGAAGAAAATATGTGGAGGCAAAGAATTTGGCTAAGAAAGTAGTGGAGGAAGAAAAGAGGAAAAGCTGGGCCTTATTTACACAGAAATTGAGAGATGATATGCAGGGCAGCAAGAAATTATTGTATGGTATATTAAGAAACAAAAAGAGACATTGAGTAAACAACCAAATTTGTGAAAGATGAAGATGGCATAATATTAACAAGCCAGAAGAAATAAGAAACAGATGGACAGGGTATTTTCAGAAATTGCTGAACATGAGAACCACCAAGAAAGGCAATTAGTTGATGAGGAAATGGATAAAGAAATTACAATTAATGAAACTGAAACGGCAGTAAGAAAGATGGAGAATGGAAAAACTGCTGGAATAGATGAAATTTCAGTGGAGATAATAAAGACAGCTGGAGCTGTAAGCCTGCAGTGCACGTATCGAGTTCTCAGGATTGTCTGGGAGAATAAGGAGGTCCCTGAGGATTGGAAAAAAGGAATAATCATCATCCCAATTTTCAAGAAAGGCGATAAGAAAGTAATGAAGAACTACAGGAGAATAACTCTGATATTCCATGTTGCTAAGATAGTGGAGAGGATACTGGAAAGTAGGATTAGGTTCAGGGTTGAAAATCAGATACAAGAAAATCAGTTAGGTTTCAGAGGTGGAAGATCAGCAATCGAGCCCATTTTCATTATGAGACAACTAATGGAAAAGCAGTGGGAGTATGGGAATGATATGGTGATGACATTCACTGACATTGAAAAGGCATATGACAGTGTCCCTGGGACTAAAGTTTGGGACAGTCTGGTGCAAAAAGGAATTGGACAGGGATTAATAAAAAGGATTGTGGTGAGCCTTTCTTGAAGTGCTTATTTAATTAATCAGTCATTTATTCGAATTTACAGAGAATATTTCATTTTTATTAAGTACTCGTAACTGGCAGGAAACTTCTACATTCTGCAGCACGTCGCAATTTCTGCAAGGAGCTTGGAGCTCGGGTTTGTTTGCTCGCCAGCTGAGTTTGGAAGGTGGAATTTCGACATGACGTACACAAAGCAGAACAGGGAAACAATAGAACTCCAATGGACAACATTTCGGATGCCCGGCGAGAGGCTAGAGAAGCCTGCGAGAGACGTTTGAAGTAAGCGTCAGGTACGCGATGTGTTGAGCCAATGAAATGATAGAGCCACAGTCGATATGGCTAGGCATTGGTATAGGGAAGTGATGGCCCCGATCGAGGATACAACAGCATCTCAGAGGATGAGTTAATAAAAATTATGACCGTGTGAGTTAGTTAACCTTTTATTTAGCGAGATACCGTGCAAGTAACATCGTGAGATGTAGTTTTCATTTACGCGAGTGATCGTGTGGGGACTTGTAAATGTTGTTGGAAGATGCTCAGTCTGCATTTAATCTATTTAAGTTTTCTAACACTGGGAGAATGGCATTTAACTTTCGATTTCCAGAGGGAGAGGACAGTTTCATTTAATAATGTTGAATGCATAGTAGCCTGCCTGTGTAAATGGTTTCCCAAGGGCATAAACTTTTCAATTTCCAGTCAAGCTTTTAAATGGGAAATATTTGACTTAGTTACGGGATTAGATAAGAGAAGCAATCCTGCGAATGAATGGGAACTGGTTTCATGGTCAGTGGAAATTACCCTGGTTGTAGTATTCTAGTAACCGGCAGATTAGTCTTGACCTAGTTTCTATATCGTGAACGAGGGGATGTTTTAGGCGACATCCAGAAGCAGAAGCAGTGAGGGGAAAATAAGACGTCACCTTTCTATGCCTCGATGGAGACAAAAGGACTGATCCAAGTCTTTCCTGAAGGCATCATCATCATCATCGATATAGCTGGCTAAAACAAGATGGGGTCGGCTGTTCCTGAAGGCTGGCGGCGATAAGTCAACGAAATAGATGAGTACAGAATTTCTAATGTACTGTATATGCGAGTGTGAACGTGTTTAATGCTGCAAAAGGGTTAGTTTTGATATTTAATTTCATTAAATTTTGCTTTGTTTGGAAAAACTACGTCCTATTTAAAGTAAATGATAGGAAGCTTGTTAATGTAAATATAATTGTATCGTAAATGTGGACCGTTTCCATGAGGTCGCAGCTTGCTCTCTTACATTTTATTCTGATTCATTTAGCTGAGTGGTTAGCGTCATTTCTTTTACGAGTCAATTTCTTATTTTAGCCTCATGTATATTTTGATTTGTTTTGCTTTGATGTTTGAGACTCAGTGCACGTCTCGGGGATTAAATGTAAATGTAAATAAGGATTCAAATGAAAGTCAGGAAGGACTAGATTAAAGTATTATTAATGGGAGCTCAAAGTGTACAGAAACATGCTGTCACTTTTTCTGGGATTTATTGCATGATGTGTGAATGAGAGTGTGTGAGACGGTGGAGTATGGATCCACAAATTTTGAGAGCGTCATCTTCATGACTATTTTGTACATAACGATTGGAAATTAGTAATTGATTCATGAGTTCCACGAATATAGTTTTGTGTTTTTTATTATCTATGCGAGTTTCTCGAATTGTAGCATTGAAATATTTCAGTAACTTTCCGATGTTTAGACATGATCTATTGTCAATGTGGCAATTTCTTAGTTTCAGTTTATCATATTCATTACAGAGTTTGCCACTTTATTATTCATGTTTAACTTTGAGCACAAGTGCTTTGATTTGTGACCAGAGCAGTCTTTTTTCTTTTCATGCGAGCATATGTTAGAAAACATCATTTTATATATTTTTCCAGATCCGGCAACTTTAGGACATGATACTATATTATTTAGTGTGATTTTGAGTAAGAGGACGCGTTCCTCATCTGAAAGGCTTGCATTTTTCTTGATTGTGTGACTTGCCTCAGGTAGACTGTTGAGCAGCATGTGTAAAGGGTTGGACCCTGTGGTTTTGATGTTTGCTGCATTATTTGGGAAGACGTGAATCATTGATGGTTATGAATTTCATGTTTTTGGTCCGTAGATATCATTGTTGATATCTACAAGTTAACCAACATCTTTAAGAAACAAGGCGTTAAAATAGCCTTCAAAACCAACAATAAGAACATGAATGTTTTATACAATACTTCACACATCAACAAGACCAGCAGTTTTTTAAAATCAGGAGTTTATAGGATCAAATGTACCACCTGTAAAAATACCTACATCGGGCAAACCGGGAGAAACTTCATTATCAGATACCACGAGCACACTAACGCAATAAAATACAACAAGTTTTTCAGCCATCGGCCAACACATGCAAGATTATAACCATAATTTCACCAATATTGAACAAGACATGGACATCCTCGTATTAGCAAACAAGGGCCCTTTACTGAACATAATGGAAAATTACTACATACACCTAGACCAATACTTTAATGCCAGTCACAATCTCAATGAAATCTCAGAGAAACCCAACATACTCTTCGATCTATTTATCACTTTCCTCAGAAACAATAATGCAGCCAACCTAAACTCAATCCTAAATTTAATCAAAGGTACTTTTCCAAGACAATTACACTTTTTCCCGCACCCTTCAGCCCCACCTTAAGCCCTCTTCCTAAGCCATATTTCATTTCAATACAAGAACTTACTGATTTCCATGATTATAATTTTTACAACACCCCATTTATACTTTATTCTTTGTTAAAAACCTCTTAGTATGTATATTCCTTGTATTATTAACTATTACCATAACATCTCATTTCACTTGTTATTCTTTAAAATAACATTGTCTTAGGATTTCGCCACAAATGATCTTTGCTCCAATACGGCTGATGATGACCCCTAGATGGGTCGAAACTAGTACCGTATAATTTTGTAATTTTGTGAATATATTGTATTGAAAAGGTGGAAACATTTACGTTATTATTATTATTACTTATATAAGACGTGAATCTCCGCTTTGAGTCATTCCACCGTGTGTCGGCGAGGAGAGTTTTATTTGAGCGGCCTATACTTCGTGATTTAATTGTTTCTGTCTATGTCTCTGCGGTTGTTGCAGTTGAAAAAAGTTTTATATCGCAACATTTTGTTGGATTTTTTTAATGATATAACCGCGCTGAGGAATATTTTGTGTCACGTAATCTTTTTCAGGACACAACATTGAATTATGTGTTAAAAGTTAAAGCCTACTCTGTCATTTTTTATGAATTTGTGTCACATAATTTAAAAAAGGGTCCTACGTTAAATAGGAAGTGCTGCTTAAAGTGAAATTTATTTCCTTATATTTTCCATCGAGGCTTTGAGTGAATGACAGTTGCATGAATGCCGCATACCTTTCTTGGTGAGCCCTGGAAAATATAACATTTTTTTGTTTCTTTGAATGTACATATTTTTCCATTTATGTGTTTTGATTTTGTGTGGTTCTGATCCACATTGTTTGTTATGCTCATGAGATTGCTCATAACTCGAGGTGTATATATTTGTGCGTAGGATGTTCTACCACTCAGCGTGTTATATATTGTACAGTTAGATTAGTTTTTGTCCCCCCTTTTTGTACATTAAGTCACATCTTTCCTTAAGGTTAGGGACCCCACTGCAATGTCAAGTGTGCAGAAATGGGGAACATACTCATCTACAGTTAAAAGTCTTTAAAAAAAAGTAAAGCCAGGAGCGTGGTGCGAGCACGCAAGCCCAAGGTGTAAAATTAATGAAATTTACAGATTTGTTCTGATATGTCAAGTATGTGTGTCGGCATACATTGTACATTTGTACTCTCAAGATGGACTTTATCAAGCTGAAAAAACTTCAGAGTCATGTAAAAATTTGGATTATTTTATACTTTTTTCTATTTAAGAAAATATTTTCTTGTTAATTTTAATAAACATATTTTCCTCCAAAACTTGACGTCATGCTTCGCCTGGCTTTATTTATGGTTCTTAGTTGACCTCACAGTGTCCATATTTAGTTATATATTCCCCATCAAATCTAGGGTGTATGTATTTTTAGGACATTATTTTATCATAGTTTAGACTGAGCACGCCTGGGATCGGCTGACTAGTCTGGGGCAAATTAACTTGATGGTAGGAACAGGGACAATGGCAATGTACAAGGAATGTTGTAGCTGCGTGCTAACACGAGTTGGCAGGATGCCTAGTGGGCTGAGACAGGGAAGTGTTCTATCACCAATACACAGTCCTCCTCTTTAAACAATACTCACCACCATCACCACTACTTGCCTTTTCCTATCTGATAGTTAAATGAAATAAGTTTCATAATGATAGATCCATATTGAACTGTGATTAACAATAGAGTAAATTAATCTATTATTTGGGAACAAACTTGTACGATTACCGTATACTGTATGTATATAAAACCTATACCAATACTGTTTGACATCATGAGAACAGCAAAAGCAGCATATGGAGAACGGGAAATGAAATGCTATTATTTGCAGATGATATTGTGATTTGGGCTGAAGACGACATGAAGGTTCAAGAACAGTTGGATGTGGTGAATGGGAAGATCGAAGAATGTGGATCGAAAATAAGTGTAGAAAAAAGTAAGGGCCAATTGCAGAAACGATAACTAGTTTTAAGCCTTAGACAACGTCGAGCTAAACAGAGTCTAAACCGAGCATGATCTTCCATTGTATAAACAATGTTCAGTCGATGTTTAACTAGACATCGCTTGAAGTTACAATTTTGGTTTGAAAATGGAGACAGAAGTATCTTTCATGCAACCCTTTGCTTCTCGCAACCAATGAAATTCGTCGGTGCACGTGCTAAACGCCAGTCAGCTGTTTCTCTTCCTACATATTACTCAAATATGGCTAAGCATGAACATGACTTGCCCACAGATAAGAGTATCACTTTCGATGGAAATTAAATCTCATCATAATATTATCGACACTAAAGCGACACGCCACCGTACAGGGAAGTGTAGCTTTTATTATAGTGTTGTTACAGTGAGTGTAATCTTCTCATAAATGCTGTAGCTTCGACGAAGGGAAGATGAAGCAATAGCGATGTGTAACCGAGGTGTACGGGCCATATAGATGTAGCTTGTGTTCTGGAGATCGTAGGTTCGAAACGCATCATCGGCAGCCCTGAAGATTGTTTTCCATAGTTTCCCTATTTTTACACCAGGCAAATACTAGGGCTGTTATTATGGCCATGACTCTTCTTCCACAGTCCTCCTCTTTAAACAATACTCACCACCATCACCACTACTTGCCTTTTCCTATCTGATAGTTAAATGAAATAAGTTTC
Source organism: Anabrus simplex (assembly GCF_040414725.1). Taxonomy (NCBI): domain Eukaryota; kingdom Metazoa; phylum Arthropoda; class Insecta; order Orthoptera; family Tettigoniidae; genus Anabrus; species Anabrus simplex. The sequence continues at coordinate 1,194,233 of NC_090271.1, forward strand.
ATAATGATAGATCCATATTGAACTGTGATTAACAATAGAGTAAATTAATCTATTATTTGGGAACAAACTTGTACGATTACCGTATACTGTATGTATATAAAACCTATACAAACTACTTTTTAGTTTTCACTATTTTGTGTGTTTACTTGGCAGTAAATATAAGTGAATCCCTTCCGGCTGATGTATGTGACAGCCCTCTGACGATCGGGACAAGTAATTCTGATATCTATGTAGTCGAAGTGACCTATAATTGCATGGAAATGACCCATGTATATAATAAAATATATCGGTTGCCAAGAATTGTATTTAAGTTGACAGTTATCGGACTGTCCCTTTGTCAGTCTCAAGAAACAAGTCTCTTGAAAAGCGGAACCTTATTTTAAGATCTATCTCCGTGTACATGTCAAACGAATTGCTGCGATTTAGCAGCGGGTGACCCACAGAGAGGTCGGACTAACCATTGTTCCCAGAATCGTCTCAACATGATAATACAAATTACATGTTACGTGGTACATAACCTCCGATTGTGATTCACTCCTTTCATTTGAGGTTAAACAGTGCTCTCGGTAGTGTTTAAACATGACCGGTTGAACATCGGTTTTAGACAGTGTCTAAGTGATAAATAACGTCTCTGCAATGCAGCAGCCATACTTAGGCATTGTTAAACCATAGACATCTTCTAACTACCGTTTCTGCAATTGGCCCTAAAACTCTTGTTATGACTAGAGGGGAGAAGGAAGGGAAAGGTCAGATTAGACTTGCAGACAAGCCCCTGGAAGTAGTGGATATGTTCAAATACCTGGGGAGTGAATTAATGGAGAATGCTTAACTGGATGCTGAAATTAGTAAGAGGATTCAAGATGGAAACTGTCGTGCCAATGGAGGCAAATGAAATTATGTACAAGATGTATTACGTACCCAAGTCAAATACAGGCAGCCGAAATGAAGTTCTTGAGGAGTATGATACAGAAAAGTAAGAGAGACAAAATAAGGAATGAGAAAATCTGGGAAGAAATTGGAGTGGAAAAAATGAATGATAAAATAGAGAAGATGGTTTGGGCATATAAAGCGAATGAGTGATGAAAGAATGCAAAAAGAAAAAAGGTGATGGAAATGCAAGGAACAAGAGGCTGCGGAAGATGACTGAGATGGAAGGACACAATCCAATGCAACCTGGACTGGGGCGCAGTGTTGGAGGAGGAGTGGTGGAAAGACCAATGAAAGTGAAGAGGGACCATATTTGCCCCTACCCGGCTACAGCTGGATAATGGGAAATGATGATGACGGAAACACCACTGCTTAAAATTTCTGTTGTCAAGAGGATGGAATCTGCAGAAGTGTGAAATGTATTGTTGTGTTAAACTACACATTACCTCATATGGATAAAATGAATATTCCCTTTTGCCAGTTTGTGTACTGGGTCAAGGAAGAGAGAGGAGTTATCCATCTTGTGTAGTGAAGGCAATCTGAGAGCAATTCGTAGTAGGATTCCAAGCTGCTGAGGAGCAAGAACTGGAACACTTGCAGAAGAGGCAGCCCAATACTCGAGGAATAGTATGAGTACATTATTCATCAGCAGCATTTGTTTCCCTAGTTAGGGGCGGCTGCGAGGGCGTTTGTTCCCCATGTACATGGTGACAGTAGCTCTAAAATGCCTTTGGGAGAGGCGACGCCATCGTAACAATAGCCTAAAATGAGTGGTGGTAATTATCAGCCTCGAAAATGTTAGGTCATACCCTGCTAAAAGTGATGCGCAGTTTTTGTGCTGGGGAAACTGTGATAAGTGGGCAACCAGCAATTAATATTATGAAGTTCGGAATAATAAATGTTATGCCCCTGACAGGAAAAACCAGAACTGATGGATCTTATGGAGAAGGAGAATGTTGTAATGATGGGACTGAGTGAATCCAGTGGAGGAGGTGAGGAAAAGAATGGAGTACGAGTGATTGTTAAATGCTAGATAGGGTAGACCATGTTAGTGGTAAGAGTAGTCAGAGTACGACTGAGGACGGAAGAAAGAGTGGAAGATTTCATCCAAGTTTATGCACCCAAACTAGAAACAGTCAGGAAAATATATAGGAATTCTAGGACATACTCGAGGAAGTAATCACTGATGTGGAAGTGATAGTCATGAGAGAGCTCAATGCGCAGGTTGGAAATGACAGAATTGGTCGATTTGGATATGGAGAAAGAAATAGAGAGGGAGATAAGTTGATTGATTTTTGTGAGAGAAATGGAATGATTGTGAGTAACACATGGTTTAGAAGGATCATTAGATATGGCTAGGGTGAAAGAAGGAAGGAAGATTACATATCAGGAAATTAAAAGTTTTAAAAAAGTGTTGGGAGAGATTCACACAAGAGTTGAAAATGGATGTAAATAGTGGAAAAAGGATGTTGTACGGATTGATATAAAATAACAGAAAAGAAAGAATCTACATAAACAAGTGAAGGAAGAGAGTGAAAATGTAACGAGAGATGCAGAAGAGATACAGAACAGGTGGAAAGACTATTTTGATAAACTCCTGAATGTGAGAAATGATGCAGAAGAGCGAGTAGTGGTAAATGATGATGATCCAGAAATGGAGATTGATATTGCAATGGCAGAGGTGGAAATGGCTGCTAAACAAATGAAAACAGGAAAAGCAGCAGGGATGGATGAAACATGTGACGACGCAGCAGGACCTATTGGTCTACATTGGTTGTATAGGCTACTAAGATGTATATGGACGAAAAAGAAAGTACTTGATGATTGGTGTAAAGGTGTAACAATACCAGTATTTAAGAAAGGTGACATGAAGGTATGTGACAATTATTGACGGATTACACTGTTGTCACAAGTAGCCAAAATATTGGAGAAAGTAACAGAAAGAAGGATGAGAGGAAGGTTGGAAAGAAATTTAGAAGATCAGAGCAATATGGATTTCGACAGGGCAGGTCAGCGACACACACTATATTTACAAGTAACTAATGTCATTTTGTTCCATATTGAAGATAAGTAAAATTATTTCAAGAATAAATTTAATACAATTATAGTAACAGCATTACTATTAATACAATTATAATTGTATTGAATAGGTGGACACAGTAAATTTATTCTTGAAAGAATAAATTTAATACAATTATAATTAATACAATTATAACTGTACTGAAGAGGTAGACACAGTAAATTTATTCTTGAAAGAACTTTACACCCTATATTTGCTATGAGATTACAGTGAGAACATAGAGGTCTGGTGATTGTACTCCTAGAGAAGGCATACGATAGTGTTAATAGAGAAAAAGTGTGGGGAAACCCTTTAAAGAAAAGAATGTGGAAGGCAATCAAGGGAATTAGTGAAAGCAATGTATAAGAATTGTTCCAATTGTGTCCAGACTCCAGTGGGGAGAACAGATTGGTTTAGAAACCAAACTGGACGTAGCAGGGAAGTGTATTATCTCCACTTATGTTTATAACGGTTATGGATGAAATTCTAAAGGAAACAAAGTCAAGGTATGTTGTTTGCAGATGACAGTTATATGGGCATACTGTATATCACTTTTAACGCTGTTACTCAGTTAGCACCACCCAAGGGTCACATGTAGGGTAATTTGAGGTAATACCTACGGACGTGAGTAACTTTCAACCAGCAAGTGTCACTGCAGGGCAACTCATTGCAGATGGATTTGACCTAAATGAAAGCTAGAAGCATGAGTGGTCAACAAAAACATTGGGAACAAGTGTCCACCATCTTGATCCCACAAAGAAGCGAAACGGTTTTGATCTACCGAGGAATCTCTGGTGCCTTATCAACACGTTAAGGACTGGACATGGTTGTTGCAATTACTTCAGGTAGTGGGGTTGGATCAGTTCACCAATAATAATAATAATAATAATAATAATAATAATAATAATAATAATAATAATAATAATAATCATCATCATCATCATCATCATCATATGGCCTCAGCTACAGTGTGCAGACATTTCTATTTGACACCATCTGGCTGTCTGCTCGTCAATTTCGACATTCCGTTTCACTCTAAGCCCACTAGATGGCAGACCAAGTAAACCGAAACTCTCTTGGGCATCTATGGCTGAGATTTTTAATGAATTTTGTCAGGTGAACACCAAATGTGCCAACAGAGATCTTTTACATGACGACATCGTGCGACATGAGTGTCGAATGGACTTTTTTCCGCCCTTCAAAAATCCGACTACCTCTGCCGGGTTTGAACCCATTATCATCGGATCCGGAGGCCGACACTCTACCACTGATTCACAGAGGCAATTATTATTATTATTATTATTATTATTATTATTATTATTATTATTATTATTATTTCACCAATGCGTGACTGTAACCTGGAAGAACAGATGATTTGTTCACTCGGTTTAACTGAAAGCCTTCTATATATATTGTATGAAATCACCATACGATTAAATAAATAGAATAGTTACATGGGGAGTCAAAAATACACAAGCGCAAATCCAACTAAAATGACAATATTGAGAAATATGGTATGAAAATCAGTGTGGAGAAGAGCAAAACAGTGGTAATAACAAGAGGCAAAAAGAGAAGGAAAATGAATCATTAGTATCAGGGGACAAAACCTTGAGGTTTCAAATATTTGGAAAGTGGTTATGAAGAGAGTCTGAATTTTTGCAAATGGATTTCATTAATTGAAGTTGGCACTTTCCAAGCCTATTACCGACTGGTCAGATGATTTTGTATTGTTGAAAATGGTTACGCATGCAACAGTCATGACCGTCGTCAAGTTGTGATATCGCATCATTAAGACATATCAAATGCAATAAAGTATAGAAGGCACCAAGTTCCTTTACTTCAAAATCAAAAAGAAACATTGGCGCCCAACAGCACGGCTCTCAATAACCTGAGATGTTCAATACAACCAAGATCATGAAATGTGAAATGCAGAAGTGAAAACAATGCGTCGCAATTGAGGTTAAGCACCAGAGTAAAAATACAACACATCTCGAATTCGTAGAATCATTCACGGATTTTATTATAATAGTTTTATTACAGCCAAATGGCCATTCAAGGATATTGCATTCTTGTTCGTAATGAAAATAAGACCGCTGAGGCCAACAACTTCAACGGAGTGCAGCATAAATCAGTAATCAGGCAAGTACGATTCTATGTTACGTACATACAAAGAAGTAAAGACAAGATTTCAAGATTTACATTCTTCTCACCGCTCACTGCAAGAATCTCCGTGCGACCATGAGTCTCTTTGACATATACACCATCCTTGCTAGGCATACAGTACTCTTAGGGCTCTTAGATTCTAGCCTCTTTCCCTTAGTGCATGTTTGTGATCAACATAATAATAAGAAGAAAATAATAATTGAAGTCCATTGATCCTCCTGTTGTCATGAATATAAAAGATCCATATTCCTTTGTCATATAACCTCAATTCAGCAACAAGATTCCTTTGAATTTATACATAACCTTCACGCAATCCCTTCGATCTTTCACAGCATAACCTTAATTTCAATATGACGCAACTAACGAAATTGAAACAATCGCGTGGTCGAGTAAAAGGCACGTTAACAAGAATAATAAAGTTGATTACAGCTGACATGTCAAAATCAAAGGCGAAGGTTAGAATTTAAAAATGTGAAGAGCTATGGAATTCTTTTGAAGAAGTACAAATGAAAATAGAGGAAACTGATATCACTGATGAAACAGCTGCATTACAGTTTGAAGAGGAATGTGAGGGAGAGTGAGAGCTATTTGAATCTATTTCCTTCAGCACAGTTACACAACTGCAAACGGTAATAGATGAAGCAGAGGATGTTCAAAATAATTTACTAGCTCAAATGAACACGGCAGTAAACAACGCCGTTCATCAACAGGAAGTTCCACAACATCATAACAGAAGAATGCAGAAATTACCAGAAATGAAATTACCAGAATTTAACGGCGAATTCACAAAACGGTTGCTTTTTAAGAACAGTTTTGAGTCAACCATTCATAATGATACTCAACTAACAAATATCCAAAAAATATCAGTATCTAATCGGTCTTCTGCAGGGTGAGGCACGCAAACTCATTCAAGGTTTTACCATTTCACAAGAAAACTACACAAGTGCGTGGAACTTGCTTGTAGATACATATGATTATCAAATGATGATAATCGAGACACATCTAGATGAACTTTTCAAGTTTCCTAAGTTTTTAAAGAGAACAAATCTGAATCACTCAGGCAATTACAATTTCATATTCAAACTCACATGGCTTCATTAAAAGCAATGAAGCAACCTGTACAATATTGGGATACAATGGTTATTCATCTAGCAAAGAAGCAGCTGGATTTCATTGAGCAAAGAGACTGGCAGGAAAGGGTGAAAGGCAACACTCCAGAAGAGATGCCAACATTGGATGATTTCTTGAAATTCTTAACTGAGCGTTCCCAATCATATATGCTTTTAAATCATAACAAAACCAAGGCATTGAACACGAAGGCAAATCCGAAGGACAGACAACCTAGCAAGAAAGCAAGGCAGGCAGTAATCTGTGTGGTGGCAAGTCACCCCATTTTTACATGTGAAGAATTAATTAAACGATCAGTTGAAGACAGAAGAAAACTGCTCCGAGAAAAAGGACAGTGTCATAACTGTTTGAAACCAGGACATATTGCAAGAAATTGCAGAGGATCAAAATGCAAGAAATGTGGACTTCTTCACAACACACTTTTACATGCTGAGGAAGATGACAAACAGAAACAAAATGTTAAAGAACATTAAGTGCCCATAAACCTGTGTGTAGAATCTCAGCATTCACTTGCTTCACTCAATGTGAGCTTAGTGGAAGGAATAACATCACAAATACTTTTGTCAACAGCTTTAATTGATGTGAAAGACGTTCACGGAAGAAGAATGACATGCCGAGCCTTATTGGATCCAAGATCTCAGTCGAATCTAATAAAGGAAGGTCTGTATAAGAAACTTGGTTTACCAAATGTCAAGACAAGCACACAGATCATTGGAGTAGATTGTTCCAAAGTGGAAACAAAAAAAGGATCACGAGAGTACACCTCGCTTCAAGGAATGACGGATTTGAGGTGGAAGCAGAATTTCTAGTTTTGCCAACTATAACAGGACGAATGCCACAGTTGGAGATCAAGAAGGACAAGATTATTATTCCAAAGGACATTCGCTTGGCAGATCCCACATTCAACAAGCCTGGAGACATAGCCATATTAATTGGTGCAGGACTTTACTGGAAAATAGTCATAGATCCACCCAAGAATGAAGCTGAAGGACAACCAGCTCTGCAAAACACCCGATTAGGCTGGATTATAGGCGGTGAAGTTTTTGAGAACAAACTGGGATCAACAACAGCATGCATGAAAATTAGCAATCAACAATTATCAGATCAGATGGAAAAATTCTGGAAACAAGAAGCAATTCCGGAGATTCAGCATTACACATCAGAAGAAAGAATATGTGAAAGACAGTTCACAGACACCGTTACGAGAGATACAACAGGTAGATTCATCGTAAGGCTCCCTATCAAGCCGGATGTCATCCTTGGAGAATCAAGAAAACACGCACTAAACAGACTAGAATCATTAGTCACGAGATTAAGCAGACACCCTGAACTCAAGACAGCTTATGCAGATTTCATGGATGAATATGAAAAACTAGGGCGTATGAGCTTGATTGAAACAAACCAAAATAAAGATGTACCGAATTCATACTTCATATCCCATCAAACAGTGGTATGTCCAGATAGTGACACGACAAAGGTCAGAGTGGTATTTGATTCCTCGGCAAAAACATCACTCGGGACATCACTCAATGACAAGCTCATGGCAGGTCCTAATTTACAGCGAGATCTTTTTCACATTGTACTTAGATTTCGCAGCCATAAGTATGTCATGACGGCAGATGTGGAAAAGATGTTTTGGCAAATCTTCATCCATCCTGAACATCGAGCATTCCACCAGATTTTGTGGAAAGAGGAATCTTCAGCCCCTGTGAGGATCTATCAGTTGAATACAGTAACATATGGAACAGCATCAGCACCTTACCATGCCATGAGATGCCTAAATGAATTGGCTACTCTTCATGAAAATGAATTTCCAGCAGCAGCAAAGGCTATTTGCAATGATTTTTATATGGATGACTGCTTAAGTTGAGGAGACATTCTAGAAGATGTGATCGGGCTACGGCGGCAAATACAAAATATTCTCAAAAGTGGTGGAATGCATTTGAGGAAACGGAGGTCCAACAGCAAAGAGATCTTGCAGGATTTGGAGAGCAAAGGCGACGAAGGGACTTTACTGGTTTTAGACAAAGGTGAAGCTAGTGAGACTCTTGGACTCCTCTGGGACTCAGCACAAGATTGATTTCAGTTTCGAGTTGAGCTGACAAAGCAGTCACCAAGATCCAAAAGAGAAGTCGCCTCCAAAATCGCACAGATTTTTGATCCTCTAGGACTCGTGGGTCCAGTACTGATCAAAGGGAAGTTGTTGATGCAACACTTATGGGTAGATGGATTTGAATGGGATCAGCCATTGTCCCAAGAGCACCTTCAGATTTGGAACGAGTACTATATATCATTAGAAAGACTGAACATCAGAATTATGAGAAACATAAATCCTGGGAATTGCTCTGGCTCTTTGATTTGTTTGGATTTAGTGATGCTTCAGAGAAGGCTTTTGGAGCATGCATTTATGCAGTTTGTCAAACGCAAAGTAGTCTCTATATTTCCAATTTACTTTGTGCGAAGACGAAAGTAGCTCCTTAAAAAACCAATTCGTTGCCAAGACTCGAATTGGAGGCAGCCCTTCTTCTTGCACAACTTGTCAAAACAACAGTGAGTGCTTTGAAAGAAAAAATTGGTCAGATCAGATTATGGAGTGACAGTACAATTGTTTTGGGATGGATCGACACTGAGCCAAGGCTGCTGAAGACATTTTTGTGGCACACAGGATTGCAAAGATTCAAGGAGCCACTGCTGCAACCACCTGGAAGCATGTTCCTTCGACTGAAAATCCAGCTGATCTTCTCTCAAGAGGAATTACTTCAGCAGAACTCGAAAATAAAAAGCTGTGGTGGAGTGGACCGTCTTGGCTTCGCACACGTCAACAACCAGAGCATTCAGAAGAATTCGAAACAGAACTACCAGAGCTGAAGGTCACAGCAGTTACGTTGACAGCAACATCATCCAGCATTCTACTGAATAAATTCTTGTCATTTCCGAAATTATGCCTTATCGCAGCATACTGTCAAAGATTCATTTATACTTGCAAACTCAAACCGCCGGAAAGGAAAAAAAGGTTCACCAGAAATACAAGAAACTTGTAAAGCAGAGAAACAGGTAGTCAAATGGACACCATTAGAAGCATTCCCTCAAATACTACATTGCTTAATTAATAATCAAGACCTCCCAAAGAAGAGTTCTCTAAAGTCACTCAGTCCGTTTCTGGATAGTGACGGACTGATTAGGGTTGGAGGAAGGCATCGTTTTTCGGAGCTAACATCAGAACAGAGACATCCTGTGCTTCTACCAGCAAATCATCACATCACCAGAATGATCATGGAAAATGAACATCGTCGTCTGAAGCACTGTCCCCCAGAGCAACTGCTACACGCAACCCGACAGCAATATTGGCCTATCAGCAGCAGAAGAGAAGCGAAAAGGATTGTCAAGAGGTGTCTGAAGTGCATTTGTTACCATCCTACAGTTTCAGAGGTACACATGGCAAATTTACCAAAAGAAAGGGTTATGTTAGTTGTTCGACCCTTTGTTACCACAGAAGTGGACCATGCAGAACCAATATCTGTAAGAGAAAGCCACAGAAGAGACCGCATTCATACTTACAGTACCAAGGCAGTGCATTTGGAGTTTGTGTCGGAGCTAACGACCAAAGCTTTCTTAGCTGCACTGCAACGCTTTACGGCAAGAAGAGTTTGTGCAAGCTGCTTTTCTCTGATAATGGGAAGAATTTCATTGGAACAGCCAACGCACTACAAGATATCCAGTCCTTTTTGGAAAAGGGGTCAACAACCATTACCTCTTCACTCGCTTAGCAGCAGATACAGTGGAGTTTCATTCCTCCCCGGTCATCCCACTTTGGGGGATTGTGGGAAGCAGCTGTAAAGATGATGAAAAGACATTTGCTGACTGAAACTGACTGCTAACTTTCGAAGAAACCTACACTATTCTTTGCGATATAGAGGCTGTATTAAATTCACGTCCCCTTACTCCCTTGCCAAATGATCCAAATGATTTAGAAGTCCTAACACCAGCACATTTCCTTCTAAGTAACTTGATCGTGCAACCTGTGCAAAGGGATTTGTTGAAGAACCTGATAACCGCTTGTCACGTTGGCAACATTTGCAGAAAATTCTGCAGTGGTTGTGGCAGAGATCGCAGTGAGAATACTTGCAGGAATTGCAAAAATGCGTCAAGTGGCATGATACCAATCGACGTATTGATGTTGATTCTTTGGTGCTATTATTTGAGGACAACGTCCCTCCTCTAGAGTGGCCCAGAGGTAGGATAGTTCAAGTTCACCCTGGACGAGATGGTGAGGCGAGGGTTGTCACCGTTCGGACGGCTGGTGGAACTTTCACCCGAAGCATCAAGAAAATATGCCCTCTTCCCATTGAAGGGGATGACAAGGAGAACTGAATTAAAGATTTCCTGTGATATTACTAACGTTTTTTTTATTTTCATCAAAGATATAATTTCAATAGTATTTTCTTTTAATCATAAAAATATGATGTATAGGGTTTTGTATTAATGTATATGTTAAGAATAAGTATTTTTACAATAGGTATAAGATTACAATAGTTAGTATAAAGAACTCCTTTCAAAGGGGGCAAGATGTTATGAAGAGAGTTTTAATTTTTGCAAATGTATTTCATTAATTGAAATTGGCACTTTCCAAGCCTATTACCGATTGGTCAGATGATTTTGTATTGTTGAAAATGGTTACGCACGCAACAGTCACGTCCGTCATCAAGTTGTGAGATCGCATCAGTAAGACATATCAAATGCAATAAAGTATAGAAGGCACCAAGTTCCTTTACTTCAAAATCAAAAACAAACAAAGTGAAATAATGCAAGAGGCAAGGTTGGATAAGGAGATCAGCAGAAGGGAACAAGCGTTCTATAATGTATACAAGAAAATATTTATTACTTTGCCACCTATTCAATACAATACAGAATGAGACATGTTTCGCCTCTTCTTATGAGGCATCCTCAGTCAATATCAAAACCTTATTTTTTAACAGGCACCTGCTTAAAGATTATTCTAAAATATGTTAGATGTGTATAAGGTAAAATTTACAGTCCATCATTAAAATGTTTCTGAAATATTTAAAACTCTAATACAATTGAGACAATAATTTACGATACCCTCATTTATTGGACGTATGCATTTGTGTGTGGGGATCCCATCTACCATTCTCGGCCATTGTTTGAATTGCCGTTAATTTATGTGCATTTTAAACACATTGTTACGTCGGTAGCTTCGAAATTTCTGATTCGCCCAATAAACCAGTTGAAGTGTGTGCACATCCAGTCTACTGCTTGAAACTGAGCACCGTGTTTCTCACTGGCCTGCACGCCAGTCTGTTCCCGGCAGACGCGTTTGGAGAAGTTGTGTACAAAATGCGATTGAAAGTTGTTGGAGTGGAGTCCGATAAACCAAGCTAATAGCCTCGCTAATTAAGGCATTTGCCTTAGTTGTAGTGCAATAATGTCTCTGATTTACTGTTCTTTAATATATTTGTGTGACCGAACTATCTGAAGGAGGGTTCTTCATTACAAAATGAGCTAGAACGTAAGCTATTGGATAACCGTATATTAAATTGGACACCCAAGAATGTACGTACAAGTATCTTCTTAACTGTTTCGAAATTGCCTACTGACGGATAATGTGGAGAAGAAGAACGTGGGTAACAATCAATTTGTGACATCTATTATATAAAAATTTCGGCAACGCTGCTAGTATAATTTCATGTCTACCCCGCAACTGTAATTGAAATTAGGCCTATAGTTATGGACATGTCGACCACCCTTTATTAAATTAAGCTGGAGTTTCTTCTGCATCGGACATTTTAATGATATAAATTGTATCTTCTAAATATTAAAATGTAAATTAATGTGATTTTGGTAAGGTGCTATATCCAAATTATTATAATGGAGTAATTCTGGAACATGGTATATGCGCGGGCTAGAGACTTATTATTCCATTACTTTAATTTAACTAAGATTATCGTGGTCCCACCTTTTTCTGTTTCTTAAAGTTGTTATTAATTTTGTTGGTGGATTTCTTTCTACTTTTCTTGGTTCTTATTTGCGGTTCCCGTTGGACTGTTGTCAATGTTTTGAAAGATGTTATGTGCTAGTATTGTATTCGTTATGGATCATTGTTTAATTACTTAATGCGATTGTTTATTTCCAGTCTTATTCGGGCATTACCGTTTTCCAGGGCCTCCTAAACTTAAAATTTTATAACCGGCATTTAAATCCTCTGTTAATAGGTGGTTGGAGGAAATGTTAAATTCAAAATATTATAATTATATTATTGTAATATCGTGGTTGAGGAAGCTGAAATTTGTTTCTAGCATTTCTTAAAGATACTTATGGTTTCCCTCCTCAGATTATTCGCGTCCGTGTTTTCTTTCCTTCATGATTGTGTGTCATCCTTTTATCATATCTCCGGTACGCTAATTTTGTGTGGGCCTTGCCTTTTGTCTTAAGTGGGATGTTGGCTTGGTTTTTGGGAAGCTGCATGCTTCGTGTGTACCATTGTTTGTTTTATGTGGAATTTTAAGTGTTTCCCTTCGTAATTTGTAAATTATTTGCGACATATTTTTATTTGGTTCGTGCGATTTTCTCTTGTGTTCTCTTAATTATTTACGTGTGGGAATATTTGGTTGGCTATCGTTGCCTTTAATATTCTGTGTGTTTCCGTGTTTCTGGGATGATTGAAATCCTTGTGTACAGGTTCTGGAAACAAATTTCAGTTTAGTGAGATTAATTGTAGTATACCTACTTACAAAGAAAAGCTGGCCAGTTGTGTAATTAATATTTAACGCATGGATCCATTTTAACATTTGTAATTGAGTGATTCTGATGCGAGTTGCAGACTCCGCTTACTTCTTGGTACTGTAAGAGTTACTTTAGTGTGTAATCTGAGTGTGATTTCACGATTTTAATTATTTGAAGAAAAAATACATTTATCTCCTTTTTCAATGAATTAATAAGGAATTTTTCCTTATTGGGGTATACGTTCTTCAGTTTACTTATTTTATTACTGCATAAGAATTATTTTTCATTGTTATCTGAGTGTACACTCAAACTTTTATCATTTAAAAAAAATAGATTTGGTTTAATGCATAATTCAAAGAGATTATTTAACATTCTATTATTTGTTCTTGATTTTGTTTATTTTTCAACTTATTACATAAAGTTATAGATTTATATATCACTCATAAATTTTATCTTTTTCCCTAAATTTTAAGTAAAGGTTGATTTATTGAAAATTTTGCTTTCATTTAGTAGTTAGCGATATTGACCTGGCAACACCTCAAGTAGCTCCAGCCCTTTTCCTTTATGTTCTGTGCCCTCCACGCTGGTTTTGTTAATGCTGCTGCTGCTCGATGGTAAGTATTTTGCTTCTTGTGCTCATTTGGTGATATTTATGGGTTTTTATTATCATACCTGTTTTTATCTTTGTCGGGTTGCAACAATGATAAATTTGTACGTAGTTCACTTAATGGAGATGTTATTTGATTGTAACATAATTGATGGCTTGAAGCCATGGTCAATGGTTGATGTAGAAGGAAATTGACAAGCTAATACATAGTAGAAAGAATATAAAATGGGTTCAATATTCAATATAAAATGTGGTTTTGCATTGTCGTGCAGGATTATTGCACTGTCCACAAGATCCAGACGTTTCTCCCAAACGCCACGTTGTACCTGTCACACCAGGAAGTCCCTGTAGTACTGTGTGGTCACTGTTCTGCCATGCGGAACAAAGTGGAAAACAATGACACCCCTGACGTCATACGCGACGATCACCATCAATTTGACTGGGGAAGGATTCTGACGAACCTTCTGCCTCCTTGGTGACCCAGCATGTCGCCACTTCGTGGACTGACGTTTCAGTTCTGGTTCGTATGCCCTGGCCCAAAATTCGTCAATGGCAATTATTCGTGACAAGAATTGATCGCCGTCCTGTTGCCAGCGTGCAAGGTGGTCGAAGCATACTGCATAGCGTACCCACCTTTGAACTTCCGTCAGTGCATGTGGTACCCACCGTGATGCGATTTTGCGCAGTTGCAGCTCATTACGCAATATCCTGTGGATGGTGCATTTCTCGAATCCACTTGCCCTCTCTAACTCTAGTAGCATCCATCGTCTTGTCTTCATCCAGGAGCTGCTCGATGACGGCATGTGCCACGTCGGTCCGCACACTGACAAGTCGTCCCGAACGTTGCTCATCACGGGTTAACACACATCCTTGCTGAAACTTTCCTACCCACCGTGCTACTGTACGGTATGGTAGGACGTTATTCCCAAGGGCTTCCACTAACTCACTGCGACATTCCATCGCATTTCTCCCTCGGAGAACGCCCATTTTGATGTAAGCGTGCCGCTCAAGACGGGTTACTTCCATCTCGCACGACACTCACCAACTTCCTGATTTCACAGCCCTCGCTGCACTACTACCAGCTATCACAGAGCCATTTGTTCTGCACACACACACTATGCCTGCAGAACTTCCACATGACACATATAAGTTTGCGATCCGTTCACATATGTTCACATATCTACAAGAAAAAAAAAAGTTGCCATGACTTTTGCCCCTATCCTCGTAAAATACATGACAAGCACCTACAATGACAAATGTTAAAGACCAAGTTTATACCTATTTCTCAAACAGTAGAAGAGTTCAAAAACTGGAACTGCAAATAAAATAGTATTAAATATTATTACCAACTGTATATTAACAAGCCTTAAAAACATTTGTTCTGTTGCTAAAATATTCTTTATTAAAAAAAAAAAAACACAAAATGGAGAGTTACTATGCGGTGCTGACCAAGGGCATGCTGAGGCAGTACTGGGCGGGAGATGTGGTCTGAACAGACTGTACAATCATCTTCGGTATGGAACAACACTGCAGCTCGAGTATATGGCAGAAACAGCACCAGGCTGCTAAATTACTCAGCAACTGGACAGGTGACAAAGACGGTACTTACTTGAGAGACTCCAGAAGCGGCACGGCTATCTGAGCTGGAATATTGACAAAACGTTCGTTGATGAGAAGACCGACAGGAGCCGTATCGTTATCCAGCAAGCTGCGAATGAAAGTGATGGTCTGATCGCTGCCGTGCTCGTCACACAATTCCACCAGCAGGGATCGCAATTGGGCGATACACTCCAAGTTCTGTAATAATGTACTATCTTCAGAGTTGATTCATGTACACATACAGATCAATAATAATCAAAACAAGCTTTTTACCTGCTTATCGGTGAGATTGATTACAGAAGTCACTCCATACACATCATTTACATCACTTTCATCTTCACTATCGTCTTCTTCATTTTCACTTTGCTGCACAGAAATGAGGGAACACAACATCAGAACAGGAACGGAAAGAGAAGACAAGGACAGTGAGCACTGTACATCCTACTAACTAGTTTTATGGTTTTCGGAGGCGGTGAGGTGCCGGAATTTAGTCCCACAGGAGGTCTCTTACGTGTCAGTAAATCTACCAACATGAGCCTCAAATACCACAGGACTCAGCCAGGACTGACCCAGAACACCAGCGCCTCAACCTCCTCAGCCACTCAGCCTGCCCAAGTTGTATCTGCCTTCTTGAATTATTTGCTGCAATGTGAAGTTTGCATTATTTGTATGTACTTTGGCGTCCATGAAAAAGGCATTAATCAGCTCAATCGAGCAATGTTTTCATGCATCTTGAAAATTTGTGATGGGCAGCATCAGAAGACAGATTCTATACGGGTAGATTCTGTAAAACGGGAGTACAAATTTAAATCCTTTAACCAAATTGACAAATATGTATAAGAGAATATATGCAGAAGCAACGATGAGGTACAGTAGATTTTTTTTTTTTTTTTTTTGTTATTTGCTTTACGTCGCACCGACACAGATAAGTCTTATGGCGACGATGGATAGGAGAGGCCTAGGAATGGGAAGGAAGCGGCCGTGGCCTTAATTAAGGTACAGCCCCAGCATTTGCCTGGTATGAAAATGGAAAACCACGGAAAACCATCTTCAGGGCTGCCGACAGTGGGATTCGAACCCTCTATCTCCCGGATGCGAGCTCACAGCTGCGCGCCCCTAACCGCACGGCCAACTCGCCCGGTAGAGGTACAGTAGAAAGATACAAAATACATCACATTCAGACCGTGAGAAGATTTGGAGAAATCGTCTCTGACTTCTTCAGCCAAGTGAGAGAGAGAGAGAGAGAGAGAGAGAGAGAGAGAGAGACCCACCCCTCCTGTATTAACAGGCTGCTATGAATGACAAGGTAATATGAATCACATGAGAATGGAGACGTCCCAACCCCCACTGCACACCACTACTAAGTTCCATAAGGTGAACACACTGGCAACACTTTTCCAAAGCTGTCATTTCTATATACAGTGCATTTCTCTGGTTACTCCCACGTCAACTGTTGTCTTTCAAACATGATCACACCATCACTAACAGTAAATTTAACAACAAACCCTAAACTATTATGGACCCTCATATATTCATCGAAACGAATACTCAGAATTCCATATAATATGAAACACCGTTATAGTTACCACAAACATTTTACATAGAACTGGGGCTCTGAAATATCCAGATAATGCCTTCATTTTGTGAATACATTGCATGGGTAACATTTGTAGCTCTTAATAAGATCCTCATTTAGAAAATATCCTGTAGAGGGTACTTATATAATAAATTATATGTGACATTCTGCAAAGCTGAGACTTTAAAGTATGAAGGCTTTCACGGCCGGTGTCAATATAATAAACATTTTCCGGGCTATTATGCTGTGGTCCACTCCTCTCGTTTCTTCCAGAGTTTCGACTACTGCTGCGGTAGTCATCTTTTGTGGCGTCGTGTAGATACGCTCTCCTGTATCCCGTTGGCGACTGCGAAAGTTATTTGGGAAGCAGCTGTATTTTTAAATGAGTGTGCGGCCTCCAATTGGTTCACGCCATGCAATCCAATATCTGATTGAATATCGGAAAGTACGACCTCCGATTGGGTCGCGCCGAGCAGTCTGACGCTTGGTTGGGTCTCTGAGCACACGACCTACGATTGGTTAGATGGTCACGTGGATCTTTGGCAGAACGTAACATGTTTCATAGCTTTACATGTTATAAATCTCATATTATGTTCCGTATTGAAATGTACTTAAAATCAGATGTAATGAGGAAAAGGAGACTTATGTTTTTTGGACATTTATATCGAATGCAAGATAGTAGATTAACCAGTAAGATTTTCAGATATTCGTGGAGTAAGAAATCAACGACAAGCTGGGTCAATGAAGTAAGAAGGGATTTAGAAAAAAATAAATAATAGAGAAGGCTTTCGGGAAAAAGTATTGAAAATAGAAGGATTCCAAGGTAGGAAAGTAAAAAAGACTGGTTCAAAGTGGTCTGAAGACAGAAAGAAGAAACATAGTGAACAGATGAAAGCGTACTGGAAGAAAAGGAAAGAACAAAGAAGAAGGAATTGAAATTGGCACGTGGTCCTCTGGTGGCCCATTCGAAAGAAGAAGAAGAAGAAGAATAAGAAGGTTCAAATGCTACCATGGCAACTATTTAACATTACAACAGTTAACAGATAAATGAAATTCACACACGGCATAATAGCCCGGAAGATGTTTATTATAAAGCTGAGACTAACGTTTCAAAAAGTGTAGTGACTGAAATGCTGAAATATCAACAGGCTTGGTTAACTCACCTCAGCAAAGACGTTCTGTGCGTGACATCAGCAGTGTTCTCCCTAGGACCACCCTGCCATTTTTACAGATCACCCGGCTAACAGTATGTGCTGGTTACATAATATTCATACATATTTCAGTCGTTGGGTGCTCCAAATTAAAATGTAAATACTGTCAAACTGTTTATTTGATAATCTTCATTATTGTCAGCAAAACCACATCAATTATATCAATGTTTAGCTTGACATTTGCGTAGTGTCATGCGCGAGTTGTGTATGGATTAGCATGGAAACGCATACGAGTACATAATTCCACATGATGTTATTAAGCCGTATGGCACTCCACAGAAACCAAGTGATAAGCCCCAGAGTTGCATGATTATAAATGAGCTGTAGAACGCTAGAAGTTCAAACTACTCTTACACCTTGTTTGTGATAACACTAAAATAGTTTAATTTTGCAGTTAATGCTTGTTTGCCTCTCTGATATTACTGTTAATACCCTGACGGGGATAAAATGAGATTCTATCATATTAATTCTTTTTTCTTTTTACATGTAGTATTTCCCGCCCGGTTACTAATTCCTGCAACAGGCCGATAAAAATTTCCTGGCAGATCACTAGATAAGTAGTGATGTGCAAAAGGCAAAGTTATTTTTTCTCCAGAAAGTGGTGTTATTTTTCAGAGAAAGCAAGGTTATTCGAAGGACTTCCCTTCCCAATGCCCTTGGGAAGTTGCCTGCTTTAAAGGGAACGGATGAACAAGAAATGGGGTTTGGTTTCTGCGAGTTAAAGAACCGTGTTGCTGAATGTGGATTGATGATTATGATGATGATGATGATGATGATGATGCTTGTTGATTAAAGGGGCCAATTATCTAGGTCATTGGACCCTGTTGGTACAAAATGAGACAAAATGAAATGGCAAATGAAAAGCCCAAAATCCTCCACCGACCAGAATTCAAAACTAAGGGCGAAGAATGAATGGATTGATGGATATGAATTTAAAACGATCAGTGGAACCGACCCACAGTGCCCCACATGCAAAGAAACTAGCGTAGAACCATAGTATTACTGACCAAGAAACTGCTTCTAAAGCACAATACTGAATCAATGATACTTGTAGTTGAAAGGCGTCCAAAATCCAAGTCATCGGCCCCTCATAATGGTACTTGTCGCTAGAAAAGTAGAACCATGGTATTTTTCATGTTGCGGTACTGATCAAAAGTAGCGTAGACTCGCGGTATTCCACACATTGTGGTACTACTCACAGGTAATGAAATTTGCACATATATTACACACAGTACGGCACCATTTACAGGCAACGTAAACCTATGGTGTTCATCAATTAAGCGTACTAACCACAGGGATTCGTACTATCCCGTGGTATTCCTCGTATAGTGGGTACTAATCATAGGCAAGCCAGAACCATGGGTTCCCTAATCCAATAGTGTCGCTCATATAGTGCTACTAATCACAGGTACTGTAAAAGCCATCACACACTCGTTTGCTACTAAACACAAAACTATTTGGTACCTAACATAGTGGTACTACGCACAAGTAAAAGCAACCCACGGTGCTTGCCATGTCGTGGTACTAATCAAAAGTAGTTTCATGGTTCTAATATAATCATCCCTTGGTCGCTCCTTACGACAGGCAGTGGATACCGTGGGTGTATTCTTCGCCTGCACCCCCTGCCCACAGGGGATTGTGTGTTTGGTCTGCAAGATATTTTTTTTTTCCCCTCAGGTCCGCCAGCAAGCCGGTTAGAACGCCCCTATCCGCCACATGGGAGTATCACCTCTCCCCCTGCTAAGCCAGCGTAGCAGGTTTGTGTTGAATATGGATTAGAATATTCTGAAAGCAGGGAGTATTACGAAGGCAATGGCTGCTGAGAAGAGCATCAAAATGGTTTGGTTGCCAAGCAAAAGTTCTCGTCTTCATACAGTGGAGAGGAGAGGAAAACGCAGCTTTTGCCTTCAAGGGCTAGACTGTTTTGTGTTACTGCCAGCTGTGCCATTTGGTGATAGCCCTGTACCGATAGTGTGTCGTTCTGGTTCATTTCTGAACCCTTTTACCTGGCACTTTTTAACTAGTTCGCACTACGTGAGTTAAGTGTTTCCCGATGTACTCGCCAGGTGGCAGCTCTCCGCCCTTTGTCAGTGAAGGTCAAGTTCCCTACCGGAAGAACAGCATTTTGCTATTCTTTGCCTGAGTTTTGGTTTTTATGGCGTGAAATATCAATATGGATCCCATGCGGAATGGATCAGCCTTTGTGGTGAATCAGAATGTTTTTAAAAGGTTCAAATGAATGCTATAACCCTTTGATCTTTCTAACCATTTGTTTATATATCCCCAGGTATGTGCACTCCTTGCTTAATATTTGTTTCCCTTGTATTTTTGTTACGTACTGTTTCCACCGTTGTTTGAACGGGATGAATGTATGTGATGCCTCGAAGACATTATTCCTATTAATGATATAGGCCTGCACCTTTGCTCTTGTACCTTTTGTCTGCGTAGAATTAACCTTGCAAAATAACTCTCAATCCGTGTCGGAGCCCACAATGGCCGGATCTGTACGAATCGCGATATACTGGCAACGTATGCATGGTTTATTATACGTCCCGAAGGATATGCTTATTGCCTTACTTGTAGCCTGTAAAGTGCTGGCATTTGACGTATCTGCGTCCATTATCCTGTGACTCTGGGAGGTCACTATTTTGGTTGTGTCCGGCCCTTAACCTACTTGCGATATTGCTGCCATGTATATCTTATCGTGTTGGAGCGAAAGTTAATAAACTTAACCATGATAGGTTAATATCGTGTTTGGTCTGTATTGACTGGTCTGAATGTATAATATAACTATTTATAATAGTTTATTTAAATCTGCCTTGATCAATACACTCATTAAATGAAAGAAACATTATTTATTAAACCATACATGTTTCGGGAAATCTCAACCATTCCCTTCATCAGTGGTTAGATCAAAGAATAACACAATATGACACAATCTTTTGTTTTACAATTTGAAGGAGTATTGTGTCCCAATACATCATATCAAAGAGTAAAGAGAACTTATGAAATATTATAAAAATGATCAATACATACAATTTTGGTTGAACTGAATGAGAACACTATACAAATTTAGGATCTTCAAGTTTTTCTTCTTTTTGTTCCTTAAATGATTATATGCTAGCCTAAACAGTGGGTTATCTTATGTACTTTTCTCATTTAAACTTGATTCAGAATTACATTTTTGTGTAAGGTAAATTTCTAAATTTTCCAAAACATTCATCACTGTTTAGGCTAGCATATTTAAGGAACAAAAAGAAGAAGAAAAGAAGAAAAACTTGAAGATCCTAAATTTGTATAGTGTTCTCATTCAGTTCAACCAAAACTGTATGTATTGATCATTTTTATAATATTTCATAAGTTCTCTTTACTCTTTGATATGTATTGGGACTGGGATTCGTCTTCTTTTCTTTGAGTCCGTACCAGTGTCGATCATACGTTATTTCCTTTTCTTGTATGGTTGACTTTTATTTTGGTCACTATCTGTTGTTTCATTACGTCATATCTTGCGTATGCTTTGGTCCTCAGCCACCTGTTCACCCTATGGGACCTTAGGTACTTTTCCCCTTTTGCTCCTTGATTTTTCTTGAGGAGTGGATTGTTGTCATTTTGATACGTCTAATTTTGTGTAGGTGAGATGATGTGCCATTTGGTGATGGCCCTGTACCGATAGTGTGTCGTTCTGGTTCGTTTCCGAACCCTTTTACCTGGCACGTTTTTAACTAGCTCGCACTACGTGAGTTAAGTGTTTCCCGATGTACTCATCAGGTGGCACCTCTCTGCCCTTTGTCAGTGAAGGTCAAGCTTCCTACCGGAAGTACAGCATTTTGCTATTCTTTGCCTGAGTTTTGGTTTTTATGACATGAAATATCAACATGGATCCCATGCAGAATGAATCAGCCTTTTTAGTGTATCAGAATGTTTTTAAAAGGTTCAAATGAATGCTATGACCCTTTGATCTTTCTAACCATTTGTTTATATATCACCAGGTACGTGCACTCCTTGCTTAATATTCGTTTTTCTTGTCTTATATTTTTGTTATGTATTGTTTCCACCGTGCTTAATATTTGTTTTTCTTGTCTTATATTTTTGTAACGTACTGTTTTTTTTAAAATATATGATGCTTACATGCACTGACCAAATAATAAGTTTCGTGCTACAAATTTGAATAAGAATCAGGTGGAAAGCGTGACCTGTGTGAACCTCCTGGCATAATCAATTACTGAATGTAGCTGCCCATTTGCCTTGATTGTTGGCGACAGTTGTGTCCATTTGAAATTGCACGTATGTATAAAACCTTAATTATTCTTCCTTGACCTGGTTAATTTCATGTTAAACATTTTCCCTTCCTTCGTTTCTTTCCTTGATGTTTGTTTGAATAAATTGTGTATTCGAGTACTTCTCAGTTTTAATTCTCAAGTAGCATTAGTCCTTGGTAGATTTGATTTAAGGGGCCGGTCTCCATTCAAGACCTGTTTCTTGCAGCCTTTCTCAATTGCGATCCTCGGACTTGAATTTATTTTGTTTATTGTGCCTCTGTGGACTACATACGTAGGACTTTTCGCATGTGTTTGGGGTGGGGGTTTGGCTTACAGCAAAATTCAAAGAGTAAATCTTCTACAAAATATTGCTTTTTGAGAAAGATGGACCGCATCCTTGTGCCAACCAAAACCTATATTTATTCATGAAAACGTCTAAAGAAATAACTTATTTTACTAGCTAAAAATACCAAAATTCACCTAACCCTGAACTGGTATCACACGGCTGTGAGACGGCTGAAAAATTTTCCAAGGCCATCCCCTCTCCTTTCCTCAGCCTACTGCTTTCTTCCCTTATGTACCTCTCAGTTGAAGTGTTGTTTCCCTGCAGGGAAGGTGATGTACCGCTTGCTTTGTTTGACCTGGAGTAAGTTTATCATATTGTCTAGATTTTTAAGAAAAACAGAAGCATCTACATTTTTTGAGCATCATTCTATTTATTTTTTTTCCTGGATTTGTAATTTTTTTCTTCTACCTTTTGCACTGACATGTTTGAAAACATATATTTAAAGGAATTAAGTTGAATAAATAACAAAAAATGAAGAAAACATTGTTTAATTTGAAAGTAAAAATCTGGAGTCTGACAGGCGTATGATACCAGTTACGTTACAAACATAGATGATACCAGTTGAAGGTTAAATACTGCATTATCGCAAATGCAAATTTTGCAGGTCACTAGATATAAAAGCACTAGCAGGTATTTGTTGTATTAGTGATACATGAAATCATCATGAAATTCACATGCAATTAAATCTCATTCCAACAAAAATAGATTAATTTACCAATCTTGCAGTAGTTATCTGGTATTAATGATAAGTGCAAAAATTAGCTTGAGACATCTCCGAAGTGCTGATCACCTGATGACTCCAAAACACTTCGACACTAAGTAATTGTCCAATTTATTGGAGATCTGGCATCAAATGTAACGGATGTAGTCCTCCTTCCCTTCCATATGGATTATAAGACATCAAGTAGCAGGTTAATGTGGCCACAATTCGCGGAGGATTAAAATAATGAAAGAAAGAGGGAAGAAATACATGTTTTCAATTTACGCTGTAAAAAAATCTTATTTCTGTTCACTGTATTTTGACCGGATACAATAATGAGGCCTACAACCTTAAATATTTTTTTAATGTACGTAATGAATTATGATTTTCACTATTAAATTTTAAGACGTGCTTTAATAATAATAATAATAATAATAATAATAATAATAATAATAATAATAATAATAATAATGAAAGAATGAAGGCACTGTGGAGAAAGAGGAAGGAAGAAGGGATGATTAGAAGGAAGTGAAGTGGTATTGGCGTGGTCCTAAGTTTGGCCGGTTCGCAAGAAAGAAAGAAAGAATAATAATCATCATCATCATCATCATAATAATAATAATAATAATAATAATATTTGCTTTACGTCCCACTAACTACTTTTGCTGTTTTCGGAGACGCCGAGGTGCCGGAATATAGTCCTGCAGGAGTTACTTTACGTGCCAGTAAATCTACCAACACGAGGCTGATGTATTTGAGCACCTTCAAATACCATCGGACTGAGCCAGGATCGAACCTGCCAAGTTGGGATCAGAAGGCCAGGCCCCAACAGTCTCAGCCACACAGCCTGGCTAAGAGGTGCTTTAAACACATTTCTGATATAATACAGAGTTAAGGTGGATAAGCTGTGGCATGAGGTTGTTGGGCTTTATATTATCTGATAAACTGACCAACAAACTTACCGAGAATAACATCAGATAGGTTATTTATTTGAAGACTTACTGTACATCTATTTGCTAGATACAATGATAAGGCTGTTGCACTTCAATACTGGATGGTAAATATCTATGCTTCCACTCGATATGAAACTCCCTCACCATTTAGAGGCTAGCGTGATGCCTTTTAAATACTATTTTCAAATTTGGTGCACAGGGAAATTTAAAAAAAAAACACTGTGAAAAATCAAGCAGGAAACTTGTTTAATTATGTAAATATATTACTTTTTTCTGAATGAATAACAGGAATTTTACTTTTTATGTCATTCCCGGCCAAGGAATTGTAAATCGTACCTTGTACGCTTACACCAGGTTTCTTTGTAAATTGTTAAACGAAAAGTATAACATGTTAGTTTTCTTAGAATGTATAAATGTAAGAAAATAAGACTATACAACGAGTGCAGTATAAATCAAACTGCAATATCTTGAAAAGTTGGTTTTCTTGTGGTTATGGCATTCTTTTCTTAAATACTGTATCCCATTCAGCATTTCGCTGAGTAGTGGAGGAGAGCTTCATAATGATAAACATCACCGTTCCCTTCCTACAAGTCGCATTCGCTCTCTCGCTTCATGACATATATATATATATTTTATTAGACAAGAAAAGTGTTCCACCGATCAATACTTATTTATTGTGAATGAATTATTACACTGGTACCGATTTCGGCCTATCATGGCCATCATCAGCTAGTACATAACATTTTTAGTCATTAGACAAAATTAAAAAGATGTTACGTTAGATCATCCGGATGTCTAATGAAGAATGGAAGTAAAATATATTGCAGTATTGTTATGTTAAAATATTGTGATTAAAGGTGGTGGTGATAGTTACAATAAACTAAAACCTATTTAGTGTACATTAAACACATTAAAACATGTAGGCCGCAGTATAAAACACTTGAAAAATTATAACACATTAAAACATAGTATATGTTACAAGTGAAATATGTAATGCGAGTGGAATGTATTTTTTTTTTTGAAGTCTTTGTTTGTAAATACAATATGATGTTTTATTTTTATTGACCTAACCTGTACTGTATAATGTTGTGACATAGGTATTTGTAAATAGTAGAATTCTGTCTATAGTTCATGGAAAGATCTAGAAAGTTACGTAACATTTGTACAGGGTGTGTTACTTTGTTGGTATGTGTTCTTGAAAGTGTGTTCTGTCTATTCTGGAAAAATATGACTTTCGCGATCATGCGTATTCTAGAATGTTAGTCGATTGGTGAGTCTAGGTGGCGATAGGGAACACGTGCACGCCGATTGGTTGCCTCCAAGGCCAGTAATTCCTATATATAGTCAGCAAGGCAGTGTTCGAATTAATTTCTGTATCCTGAATTTTGTCGGCTTTGTTCCATCTGTCTGCGAGCAGCCTATCTGGTTGACGTCCCCCGGTTTTCGGGATGGCGCTCTCCTCGGGTAAGCACTCTTGAATTCCGTTCCTGCTAAAATTTCCATAATGTTCCGATTTGCTTTTCATACAGGAGTCTGCCCTAACCTCGCCCAGATTCACCAAATTAGTTACTTATGACGCCTTAGTTTTTCTGCTGGACTTACCTGTTTGTTTCCAAGGCATTCCCGTTTTGTTTCACTAAAATATGTATATTGTAGTTTAATAGGATTTCCCTTGGGATTTGCCTCTGATAGTTCTGTATCACTTTAGGTACGCTAGATTTTGGATAACCTGTAAATTGCATTGTACTACTGCATTGGTAACTAGATGTACAGTTGGTTTGTAATTTGAATTTACACTGCTACGAATAACCTACTGTCCGCACACTTTATCTTGATGCATTTGTGTACGGGGTGAGGAGTAAGGAGGGAGCTGTCCCGGTATCGATAGTGCTGCCTGGTGCTGCCAACTGAATGAAAATGAAATCTGAATTGAATCGAGAAGATGATCGATCGATATGAAATTTCTAAACCGTTATCATCTTAAGCCAACAACTATGTCACATACACATTATATAACATTATAAAACATATCTCTCGATGCGAATCTTGTTCCTAGCATGAATTCTATACTTTGACTTTGATATGTAAACAACAACAGTACCAGTACGTAAAGTTTACGCCAGATGTCGCACAACGATGCAGACTTTGTGCAGAACAGAATGTGATGTCGTGTCTTTGTGCCTAACAGTGAAAAACTGACCTCCAACATTCTTAAACATTTTACATGTTTTTTATGGCTGATGATGACCTAGACTAAGGTCGAAACCAGTCCCATTTAAATAGAAATGTGATTGCTACGTTTCTTTCTTTTGAGTATTGAATAGGTTGAACCTCCAGTTATTTAATTTTTAACATCAACGATGCTTAAGCGATTCATAGTTTGTGTTTCAGAGGTTGCCAGTATGAATCTCGAAGATCGCCGAGGTCGACCGATTCAGCACTAGGATGTAAATGCACCAAGATAAAGTGTGCGGATAGTATGTATATCACTGAACTTATAGCTCATAACTTTGAATGTATTTGTAGAATTACCTTGTAAATAATATTTTTGAAAACTAAGGATCACAGTGATTTATTTCGGAATCCGCTATCTAAGCCATGTCCATGCCTTTGGTAGGTTCCCAGCCCTTCCATCTTCCCATTTTGTCGTTCACTAGTTGGCCCTACTGATAGTTACATACTTGTTTTGTTGGAGATCCGCCTAATGCTAGCTACTGTTTTTCCGAGTGTGTAGTGTTTTCTTGTATTGTATATTGTACTCTTACCTTCCCCTTTTAACTGTGTTTGTGCCTTGTTTGGTGTTACCACTGTAGTAGAGGTAACAGTATATATTTTAAAAACGTCTATTAAAATTTGAGTTCATGTTGTGTAGCACTCATTCTTCAATCTTCTTGTGGTTGTTGTGCTAATTTAGTTGTGTTAGGTGATCATCGAGAATGTTCTATGGCTGATATACTTTATATTGATGTGTTGTAAGAACTCTTGTCATTAAAATTTGTTTTCTTGAAAATTGAGTACTGTACAATTCAACTATTGATGTACACCAGTAAGTTTTATATATACTGCGAGACAGGGTTTGGTTTTAGAGCAGTTGGTGGCGGAACCTCTCTTGTCTATGCACGTTATATGGTTGTTATCGGTAAAGATAAGTTAATGTAAGTATAGTGTTCATATGAAGGAATGCCTGGTGTATGTATGAAAACGAAAGGAGTACTTACTATTGTTGTTGTTGTTGTTGTGGAGGTTGTATACCGGTATGTTTGGAGACTTGCTGTGATCTGCTAAGAGTACGTCTGGGGCTCATATTAGCTGTGGGGAGGGATGTAGGTGGAGAGGAAGGAGGAGTGGTTATTGTGTGGTAGAGGCGGGGTTAGGCTTGTGATTCGTCGGTTTGTTAGGACGTGTGTTTACTATTTTGAGATAGTCATTCTTTATTGCAGGAATGGCTTTATCAAAAATGACGCTGGTTTTCTCTGTAATGTCGTTAATGTTATGATTGGGGTTAGCGTATTGGTCCAGAGAAATATAGAAATCTTCGGTTATGTTGAGCAGGGGCCCCTTAGGCTTCGGCCACAGTGCAGGCGGCGAGCGGAGCGTTGCCGCTGTCGAAAAGTTGAAGAGTGGGGAGGAGAGAGCGCCTGTGTGGACATCTAGCGAGAGTCAGTAAGCGGCGCGGTGTCTCCCCTGCATGAGGTGATTAGATAATGGCAGTTTCAAAGGTTTCTCGTTTGTCTCTGCTTTTAGAATTTTTAAAAAATTAAACTGAAGAATTCGACGCAGGACTAAGAGAGAATTTCGTAATCATCCAGTAGGTAAATAAATAACGTGAAATGCATGGGGAATTTTATCATTTATACAGAGAACTGAATTGATTTCCTGCTAAGATTTTTCAAATATATAACTTCTATGTCCATTCTACTTTTGACTTCTTTGTAAAACGTAAAGCGCGATTGCAGAAGCAAGTCACCAACTTCCAGAGACCCATAAAAGTCAGATGTAATGACGAACACAAGTTTTCATATCGGCAATATATTACAAAGGATAATAAAATTAATTACACAATAACAATAGGACGTGAAATAATAATAATAATAATAATAATAATAATAATAATAATAATAATAATAATAATAATAATAATAATATGGTGCATTAAAGACAATATTGTTTATGTCCGTAACCGTGATTAATTTTTAACTGAATTTATCTGGTACATTTAAGATTGTTCCAATCTCTTTCCAGGCTTCCCTTGTCGCTGTTAGGTTTTCGAAATTGTTCTCTCTGTTGTTCCATAGGAAAGTTCAGGTTTGAACTTCAGAAATTAACACTTTCATCTCTTCTCCTGTTAACTCACGAACAGTCATTGCGAGCGGCGCAGCTGAAATCTCAAACAGGAGTGAGCGGCTGGCGGCAGGCAGCGTTGTCCTTGAACCAACTTCCCCTCCAAAATGACGCGCCGCTGGCATTATGGCCACATGCATTTGCTAATGCAGGTTTGAGTCTTATCTTTGCCGCCACACAACGCAACGCAACGCTCCGCTCGCCGCCTGCACTGTGGCCGAAGCCTTAGAGTTTATGTATATCATCGTCATGATGATATTAAACATAATAATAATCACTACGATATATACTTGCTATGTAAACTGCCTGCATTTATGTCACGCCAGCCCCAGTTGAGCACCTCTGATCTGGACATTTAAGCTAATAGCTCTTCTGTATAAGAGCACATGATGGCCCACAATGATCAAGAGATAGAAGCTAATAGCTCATCTGTATACGAGCATTTGAGGTGCCCACAAAGATCAAGAGATATCACCTAATAGCTCAACTGTATAAGAGCACATGAGGTGCCCACAATGATCAAGAGATAGAAGCTAATAGCTCATCTGTATAAGAGCATATGAGGTGCCCACAATGATCTAGAGATAGAAGCTAATAGCTCATCTGTATAAGAGCACATGAGGTGCCCACAATGATCTAGAGATAGAAGCTAATAGCTCATCTGTATAAGAGCACATGCGGTGCCCACAATGATCTAGAGATAGAAGCTAATAGCCCATCTGTATAAGAGCACATGAGGTGCCCACAATGATCTAGAGATATCAGCTAATAGCTCATCTGTATAAGAGCACATGAGGTGTCCACAATGATCAACAGATAGAAGCTATTAGCTTATCTGTATAAGAGCATTTGAGGTGTCCATAATGATCAACAGATAGAAGCTAATAGCTCATCTGTATAAGAACACATGAGGTGTCCATAATGATCAACAGATAGAAGCTAATAGCTCATCTGTATAAGAGCATATGAGGTGCCCGCAATGATCTAGAGATATCAGCTAATAGCTCATCTGTATAAGAGCACATGCGGTGCCCACAATGATCTAGAGATAGAAGCTAATAGCTCATCTGTATAAGAGCATATGAGGTGCCCACAATGTTCAAAAGATACAAGCTAATAGCTCATCCGTATAAGAGCACATGATGTGTCCAGAATAATCTTCAGATAGAAGATAATAGCTCATCTGTATAAAAGCATTTGAGGTGCACAGAATGATCACGAGATGGAAGCTAACAGCCCATCTGCATA